>NC_132853.1:40082688-40392837 GCF_048164855.1 Canis lupus baileyi
ATTACATTTAAATTTTTTTAAAAAAATCTAATTCCCCATGTGTTTTATACTTCTAGCACATCTGTGTTCAGACTAGCCCCATTTCCAGGGCTCCTGAGCCACATGTGGCCCATGGCTGCTGTGGCCCTTTGTGAGTTGGATTTAATTTGGGGAAGGTGGGTGGGTGCAGGGGAGAGCAGAGGCCACCCAAAGTGGCCCAGGCACCTCCAGGTGACACACTGAGAAGAGCTGGGTGCTGGGGGCAGGGTACAGAGCTGGGTGTGGCTGAAAAAGGGGCAAGTGGCATGAAGGGGTGGGGACACCCAGCTGTGCTCTGTCAGCCGTCTCTCTGTTTCCCCCTGGATCCTCAGTACAAACCACCGGCTCTCTCCCAGTTGACCAGAGAGCTCTCCAAGCCCATGGGAACGACTTGAGGAGACTTGCTGCAGACTTGCTGCTCGGTAAACACAGAGGCCTTTCTGGAAACGGCCTTTGTGTATCATATTAGCTTTAAAATAATAAAAATAAAATAGGAGGAGGTTAGAGGAGCTGTGGTCTTGGTGGAAGCCAGGTTTGAGCTGATTTCCATTACAGCACATCTACTGCTCTTCCCTTGGTCTGGATTGTCCACCCTGGCTCACCCCCACCCCAGTAGGGGACTCCTACTACAGTGCCCCATCAGAATGCAGGGCGCCTCTGTGCACCTGCACCTGGCACTTCTCCCATTCTGAGCTGTCAGCTCCTTGAGGACAGGTGCCAGGTTTGGTCCTTCGCTCCCTCCACAAGCCCAGGCTGCTCTTTATCCTTCCCACCAGCAGCAACCACATCTGCAGTTTGGTCACCCAGGTGGCCCTACCAGGGCCTGGGTTGGGGGAGCGGGTTGGAGAGGAGTAAAGCAGACCTGACATACAAAAGCATGTTAGCTCTAAGGGTCCAGCTCCATGCATGTTTACCACCTGGATCAAAAGGGAGATCATTTCCAGCACCCCATTAGTATCCCTCATGTCTCTTCCCAGTCAGCACCCTTGAGGGCAAGGGGGGAGCTACATTGTCCGCAGAACCCCAGCCTACTCCTAGCATGCACATCTTACAGCAATCACATGCAATCTGGGCCAGAGCCGCAGCAAGCCCAGCTCTCCCTCCTTTCCCAAGTGGTAACAATAGCAGACTTCATTTACTGGGGAGGAGTGGGGGGGACACCATTCCAGCCATTTTCATGAGTAGGTGGTGGCTCCCAAATAAGGAATGCAAGAAATACTGCATTTATTTGACTTTCTTTAAATCAAGTTAAATCTCATGCCAGTTAACATCCCACCAGCTGCCCAGAAAACCGATCTTGGATGTGGCAAGGGCTCTACATGCCCCAGGATTCTCTCTAGGTCACAGTGTTTCCTGTAGTGCCAGAGCTACAGGAAGTCCCCTTGGTCCAGATCATCCATCTGCCCTAGTTATCAAGAAGACACCTATTTCCCCAGAGGATATGACTCATTCCTGACAGGAGATTCTGCTGTTTCCATGCCAAGTTTGGGGCCATGGGGAATTCTTGAGGCTGAGGGTCTTGGGGGGTGGGGTCCCACACAGCCATGCCCTTGCCACACGGCCTATGGAGATCACCATGTAGAAGCACCCACCTCTATCCCATCCCCATTCTGAGAGATTTGTTCCTGTCTCCTGATGCTCTCAGGGGCTCTCTCTCTCTCTCCCCTTTCACCTCCGGGAAACTGGCATAAACTTTGCAGTGACTTAATAACCCTACATTTTTATTCCATCACAGATATTCTATTCTCCTCTTAAAATCCTCTCAAAAGGGGGTGGGGGTGACTGGGTGGCGGGCACTGAGGGGGGCACTTGATGGGATGAGCACTGGGTGTTATTCTGTATGTTGGCAAATTGAACACCAATAAAAAATAAATTTATTATTAAAAAAATAATAATAAATAAAAATAAAATCCTCTCAAACGAGAGGGTAAGAGGGGCACTTGGGTGGCTCAGTTGGTTAGGCATCTGCCTTCAGCTCAGGTCATGATCCCAGGGTCCTGAGGGCCCCCTGCTTCTCCTTCTGTCACTAGTCCCACTCCTTCTTTCTCCCTCTCTCTGTCTCTATTCTCTCTCTCAAATAAATAAATATATCTTTTAAAAAGAGAGAGAGAGGGCAAGAAAAAGACATCATGCTCCCTTTGTACAGATAAAAGGATGAAGACTGAGTCCTCCTGGCAGGAAGAGGTGGCCGTGATACTTAGGTTCAGGTACTCCAGAGCCTACGTGCTGCAGCCAGCCCCTGGCTGCCAGGCCAGGACCTCAGAAGTGGGGGCACAATCACAAATAAGCCAATGTTAACAGTAGACACAGATGTCACTTTCAGACAAATTTGCCCTGCCCCCATCATCATTCCACAAGCTCCTGGGGCTGGGACAACCTCCAACCTGGACTGTGGACTCTTGCAGACACACACACACACACACACACACACACACACATATAGAGGAGGTGGGGGCACAGAATGGGCTCCAAACACAGCCTTCTCAAAAAAACACACCCTGAGTTCTCAAAAAAAAAAAAAAAAAAAAAAAAAAAAAGAACTAGGTCTCCTGCCACCCTGACTGCTGGCTCCAGGCCTGCCCTCTGAACTGCATCCTGCCCACGGCAAAGCCTATGTGTGTTTGTGGTGATAACTGTTTACAGGGCACTGAGGTCAGGTCTGGCAGTGGGTGCTGGGTCCCTGCAAGAGAAGCTGGGGGATGTGGCTTACCTAGGGCTATCCTCCCTGCCCTGAGCCAGGAGGCCAGATCTAGAAGCTTCCCTTGGAGCCCAGAGTCGGACCTCTCAAAAGAATTATTTTCCTCAATCCTCCACCCCAGGACTCTCTAATACAGTAGCAGAGGTGACAGCCTGAAGTCAGGGATCAGACATTCCATGTAACTGAGCACCTGCAGTGTATGTCCATGTGCTCATTCAACAAGTATTGGGCACCCACTGTGTGCCAGGAATCGCACGTACACTATAGAGGATAGGCGTGCACCCTGCTCTTTGAGCTCACAGCCCAGCAGGAGACAAATAAGGGAAGGGGCAGAGCCAGATTCAAGGGCATGCAACCTGCACAGTCACGTGGGGCCTCATGCTTGGAAGCACCATGTGTTTGGTTTAATAGTCCGCTGTCCCTGTCTGGAAATTCTTAACCATTTTTGAACAAAGGGCCTCACATGTTTTGATTTTGTACCGGGTGCAGCAAATTATGTAGCCAGTTCAAGGAACAGGCAAGACAAATGCAATGTGATAAATGCCAAAATAGAGGAGCTGGGGGCACAGAATGGGCTCCAAACACAACCTTCTCAAAAGAACTGATAATCTCAGCTGAGTCCTGACAGATGAGTGGGAGACATCACACAAAAGACAGAAGAACATTCCAAGCAAAGGGAGAGCCTTGGTACAAACACCCTGAGATGGGAAAATTCAGGATGCTTCATAGAACTGGGATGTGTGGAATGTGGTAATAGGCCACAAGGCCCACAGAGGAGCTAGGACCAAGAGCCAAGATCATTTTGAAGAAGAACAAAATGGAGGGGCTCATCCTATTAGACAATGAGACTTTGGGTTAAGGGAGTGTGGCTTTGGGATAAACAAACCAGTGCAACGGAATAGAGACTCCAAAACAAACCCACACACAACTAGAACCACGGCTTATACATTCTTCAATAAATACATGGTGTACACATACACTTCAATAAAGTGGCTATCCATTAGATCCCTGTTTCACAGCATACACACAAATAAATTCCAGGTGGCTTAAAGATGTAAAAGGTAAAAGCAGGGGCCCCTGGGTGGCTCTGTTGATTAAGGGTCTGCCTTTGGCTCAAGTCATGATCCCTGGATTGAGCCCCACATTGTCGGGCTCCCGCTTAGCAGGGAGTCTGCTCCTCCCTCTCTGTGTGTGCCTCCCCACCTTCATGCTCTCTCTCTCTCACATTCTCCCTCTCTCTCAAGTAAATAAATTATAAATCTTTAAAAACAATTTTTTTAAAGAAGGTAACAGTAAAGCTTTAAAGCTTTCAAAGCAAACAACAGTGTGTTTGCCTTGGTGGCTCGACTGGTTAAGTGTCTGACTCTTGATTTTGGTTCAGGTCATGATCTCAGAGTCTTGAGATCAAGCCCCACACTGGGGATAGAGCCTGTTGAAGATTCTCTCTCCCTCTGTACCCTCCCCCACTTGTTCTCTCTCTCTCTCTAAATAATAAAATAGGGGTATCTGGGTGGCTCAGTCAGTTAAGCCACCGCCTCTTGGTTTTTGCTCAGATCAAGATCTCAGGGTCATGGGATCGAACCCTGCATCAAACTCCACACTCAGTGTGGAATCTGCTTCAGATTCTTTCTCCATCCCCCTCTGCCTCTCTCTGCATATGCTCACTCTGTCTCAAATAAAAAAATAAAATATTTTAAAAATAATAATAATGGGGCGCTTAGGTGGCTCAGTCAGTTAAGCAGCTGCCTTCAGCTCAGGTCATGATCCTGGGGTCCTGGGATCGAGCCCTACATTGGGCTCTCTGCTCAGCAGGGAGACTACTTCTCCTTTTCCCTCTGCCTGCCACTCTGCCTTCCTGTGCTGTCAAATAAATAAATAAAATCTTAAAAAATAATAACAACTAATAAAAATAAAGCTTTTTTTAAAAGATTTTATTTATTTACTCATGAGAGACACAGAGAAAAGGCAGAGACATAGGCAGAGGGAGAAGCAGACTCCTTGCTCGAGCCTGATGTGGGACTTGATCCCGGGACTCCAGGATCACGCCCTGAGCCAAAGGCAGATGCTCAACCACTGAGCCACCCAGGCATCCCAAAAATAAAGCTACTGAAACAAACAATAACAACAATAAGAGTATCTTTATAAACTCAAAGCAGAGAAAGCATTTCTTTAAAATTGCACAGAAAGAATCTTTTCCTAAAAGGAAAGATTGATAAGCTAGACCACATCGCTAATTTAAAATTTTGCATAACAAAATATGTGTGCATACTGGAAAGGCTAGCTCTGACGCACTCACACTCTCTCTCCTCAAACCGTTCTCAAGCACAGCCACCTCTATGAGGGTAGAGGTTCCCAGGTGGAGTACAGGTTGGGATAGATGTCGGATTGAGATGCCCATGACTTCTAGTTATGGGTCCCTCCTTCCTGGTATCAAGGAAACCAAATTGTTTTTGTTTTGTAAAGATTTATTCATGAGAGACACAAAACGAGAGGCAGAGACACAGGCAGAGGGAGGAGAAGCAGGCTCCGTGCAGGGAACCGGATGAGGAACTTGATCCCCATCCTGGGAATCCAGGATCACACCCTGAGGCAAAGGTAGACGCTCACCCACTGAGCCACCCAGGCGGCCCGGAAACCAAATTGTTTTTTTGTTTGTTTGTTTTATGATAGTCACACACAGAGAGAGAGGCAGAGACCCAGGCAGAGAGAGAAGCAGGCTCCATGCACCCGGAGCCCGACATGGGATTCGATCCCGGGTCTCCAGGATCGCGCGCCCTGGGCCAAAGGCAGGCGCCAAACCGCTGCACCACCCAGGGATCCCGGAAACCAAATTGTTAATCAAAAGTTTAGTTATCAAAGATGCAATCAAAACAAACTATCAAGTACACCTAGCTTTTCCTTCCATTAGAGTTCCTCATCTGGCAGGCTCTCAACTCTGCCCCACAATGGGCTCTTTCCCATTCTCGGGCAGCTGGGTCTCACATTGCCCTGTTTATTCTTCTTGGCCCCTATCACAATCTGCCAGATTTGTTTATTATCTGTCTCTCCCACTAGATTCCAGGAGGCCAGTGACCCTGACTGCCAAGGGACATAATCAGGCAGTCCATGGGGCCAATCCACACTTTTTTTTGTTTGTCTTGCATGGTGTTTTCCAAAATTTCAATTTACTGGCAATATTCAAAAATCAAGAGCTTTTACATAAAAATCCGAATGTCCAAGTTGTCTGGAAAAAAGATCTAGCACAATGGGCTGGAGGTGAGTGGCTGCCACCGCCTCTAGTTCTCACCCTGGCCCCCTCCACACCGCGTTGCATCACACTTGGCTGTCTGCACTCCTTTATCTTACCTGCCTGGTCCCTGGAGGCCTTTGGAGTCTAAATCCACTCAATTCACCCCCACAACTGAGAACATTTCAATTTACATACTGAAAGAGCAAGTAAGGTTGACTGTGGGAAGGCTCTACCCCACACGATTTGGAGGACACATAGACATTGTTCAGGTGCCTGAATTCTTCTTGGACCCCAGAACCAGCCTGGCTGTCCCTTGAATCCATGCTAAGGAGCTGGGCATTTCTCAGATTATATAAATGACATATTTAAAGTAGATGAATCTATTTTTAGATTAGATTTATCTAGGGATGCCTGGGCGGCTCAGCCGTCGAGCGGCTGCCTTCGGCTCAGGGCGTGGTCCTGGGGTCCCGAGATCCAGTCCCGCATTGGGCTCCCTGCGAGGAGCCTCCTTCTCCCCCTGCCTAGGTCTCTGCCTCTCTGCCTCTCTCGTGAATAAATAAAGTCTTTAAAAAAAAAAAAAAGATTAGATTCATCTAATAGTAAATTAAATAATGATGTTAAGGTTTAGATCATATTATTGTGTTGATTAAATAAAAGCGCTGCCCTAAATCCATAAAGAGGAGCAGGTAACCGGGTATGAGATAGTGGGAATTTGTCACGTTTAGGAGGTTCAGCATCTAAATCCCATTGAAGAAGTGCCAATCTATTCCACGAAAACGCTCTCTTCCAAGCAGGTGGGGCTGCCACAGGGTTACGGAGGTGAAACGCGCCGGAGAACACACGACGCGAGGAGCTCCCTGAAGCTCCGCCGGCTCCCTGCGCGACCCTAACACCCTCCTCCCGCACTGCGCAGGCGCCTAGGCCGACCAGCCCTTCCCTCCCCCTTCCACCTCTCCCAGAATCGAGAGGACGTCCTCCCGCAGCCCAGAGCTCCTGCGCAAGCGCCGTCCCGCGTCCCCGCCCCCGGACCAATCGGAAACGGCGGCGCCGGGGCGCGTGGGCCACGACGTCGGGGGTGGGGCCGGGACGTGAGGGCAGCGCGCTGGCGTCACAGGGGCGGCTATATAAGTGAATACTGGCGCCGCCCCTCCGCCCCAGTCACTGAGCCGCCGCCGAGGACTCAGCAGCCTCCCCCTCGAGCCCCCTCGCTTCCCGACGCTCCGTCCCCCCCGCCCGCCTTCTCCCGCCGCCGCCTTCCGCAGGCCGTTTCCACCGAGGAAAAGGAATCGTATCGTATGTCCGCTATCCAGAACCTCCACTCTTTCGGTGAGCTGCGGAAGGGTCCCGCGGGGAGAAAGGCCTGGGTGGGGCGGCGAAGTGCCCTGGACCCGGAGACGGGGCCCGGGAACCTGCCAGGTGTCCCCGGCTTCCGTGAACTTAGGTGGAGGGGGCAGGTACCCGGACTCGCACGAAGCGGGGCTTCCCCCGGGCCCCGGGATCGGCCCTTAAAGCGCGACCGGAAGGAGCGGGCCAGGGAGGCAGCCCTTGGGCGGGCCTGGCGTCTCGGGTGGCGCATTTACTAATGGCTCCCGGGCCGCCTTGGGCCACACCCGCCCCCTCCCGCCAGCCGTGCGTCACGTCCGTTACGTCACCGCCGTTGTCGCGGAGCCGGGAGTGAGAGGCGGCGCCAGCCCTAAGTGACAAACGCTCTTGCCAATGGGGTGGGAAGCTTGGCCCCGCCTTGGAGCTCGGGTTCCGGCCTGTTGCATCAGCCGGGTGGGGCGCTGCCTGCCAGCCCAGGCTCCCCCAGCACGTGATCGCTTTCCGAGGGCGGACCTGGGGCAGGAGGCCCAGGCTTTCCCGGGCGCTGGGGAAGCTTGCCGTCCCGGACTGACCCGTTCGTGGACAGCCAGCAAGGACAGATCTGACGTTGAGCTAAGGCCTGACGGTTTCAGTATTTGTTTCCGCGCACGCTGGAAGATCCATGGAGGAGGGGGGGCGGGCAGTGGCGCCGGAGCCCCAGTACCCGTAACCGAGCTTGATCTTTCTTCCCAGACCCCTTTGCTGATGCAAGTAAGGGTGATGATCTGCTTCCTGCTGGCACTGAGGATTATATCCATATAAGAATTCAACAGAGAAACGGCAGGAAGACCCTTACTACTGTCCAAGGGATCGCTGATGATTACGATAAAAAGAAACTAGTGAAGGCGTTTAAGAAGGTAGGCCTTAAATGAGATTGTAGGAGAAAATTACATTTAACCTGCTGGAATCGGGGGTGCTAACTTCTAATGCTTCTCATTTGGGATTATTAGTGCACTGGGGCTGTTGCTTGGCCTAATTTGTTTGCTTTGTTGGTGCTTGCAGAAATTTGCCTGCAATGGTACTGTAATTGAGCATCCAGAATATGGAGAAGTAATTCAGCTACAGGGTGACCAGCGCAAGAACATATGCCAGTTCCTGGTAGAGGTGAGTTGAGTCACTTTTAATAATCTATGTGTGTGTCTGGCCTGGCTACTGTCAGATCCTGCCTAGTCCTTTCAAGCTTTTCTGGAGACATGGAGGCTTGTTTTGTAAGGCTAAGCAAAACAAATTGTCTGCCTTAAAAAACTTTACATTGATCTTTTTTCCTGAGACTTTTATTAAATTTTTTTTTAAGTGATCTCTACTTAATTGCAAGGTGTGGGGTTCAAACTCAACAACCCCAAGATGAAGATTTGCATGCTCTACCAACTGAGCCAGCCAGTGCCCTGTGCATGGATCTGCTTTAAAGATGCGATTTAAAATTGCACATAGATACTAAATAAAACAGGACATGTGGCTGGCTGTCCCAAGTGCTAAAATCCTATTCTGTCATTGATCCCTAAGTGCATAGCCTGAGTTAAGAACCACTGTGCTCATAGTGATTGAAATGTGTCTTGGCTGTTGGACTTGCCTTGCTCGGTGTAGAAGCAAGCCAACGAAGTTGCTGCCATGAGACATGGGGACTTGAGCTCTCTTTACATCCCTATTATAACTTTGTTCTTTTTCTCTTTGCAGATTGGACTGGCTAAGGACGACCAGCTGAAGGTTCATGGGTTTTAAGTGCTTTTGGCTCACTGAAGCTTAAGTGAGGATTTCCTTGCAATGAGTAGAATTTCCCTTCTGTCCCTTGTCACAAGTTTAAAAACCTCACAGCTTGTATAATGTAACCATTTGGGGTCTGCTTTTAACTTGGACTAGTGTAACTCCTTCATGCAATAAACTGAAAAGAGCCATGCTGTCTAGTCTTGAAGTCCCTCATTTAAACAGAGGTCAAGCAATAGGCGCCTGGCAGTGTCCCGCCTGAAACCAAGCAGTCACGTGATGTTTCGGTCCAGCCCAGAGCCCCAAGATCACAGACGGCTATGTCTGGCCAGAAGCTCCTCGGTTCTCCCTCTTCAGAGTTCCCCACCCTAAGAGAATGTCACCTGAACAGCCCACGGTGAAGCTGAGAGGCCAGGATGGGGTAAGACAGCACCAGCAGCTGTGCTGCTACAGGGAGTCATTGGTAGTCAAAGAAAGATCCCTGGTGTCTCCAACGGACCCGGTGGGCAGAGCTTAGAGTGGCCACCTTCCCTATAGTGAGGTGTGATAGGACATCTGACTTGCCACCAAGGTCTTTTTGACCAGACATATCCTAGCTAATTGATGTCCAAACACCAGAATGTGAGGCCAATCTTCTGAGTTAAACTTTTGACAAGGGAACAAACTTAAAACTGATGTATCCGTCATGTAGCTAGCTGTAGAGCTTGCAACTTAATAGCAACAGCTGCCCAATGCCATGTGAAGTAACAGACTGGTTTTTGGTTTATTTCTTCCTTCAGTTTTAATGTTATGTAATGTATTTAAACCCTTATTTAAATAAAACTTGTTTTCAGAAACACCTGACTTGCAGATTGTATTTTATGTATAATCAGTCTCGCATGTATGAAGGAACCACAGAAATGGGCAGTGGATAGTATATTTGTGAGCTGATAAGAGCAGTTTGGTTGGAAACCCTCAAGTCCCCTCAGTGACAGGCTCTTGCCTTAAGGCTCTAATAAAGGGACAGATGTGATGTGGGACTTGATCTAATCCTCAGATCCCCAGGAAGCATACAAAAGGGCCTTTTCCAGGAAATAGGTATGGAGATCTAGTATAACGAACTTTAGTGACTAAAGTGTTAATAGTCTAACGAACTTTAGTGACATTTAAAGCTTAAATGTCGAGGCCATCCCTTGACAAAAGACAGTATGTGGAAGTCTGTTCCTGGCGCCATTAATCAAAATTTCCCTAGCATGTAGATCATGCTCTATCTCTGAAATAAAATCTCCAAAAAAAAATTGTGTTAGCAAGATGAATACTGGTCAGCTAAAACTGCACGGGAATCCCCCAACACTGCTTTAAAGCCTACTCCAAGTTTACCTAGGAACAGGACAAGAAACTTGGTATATTTGGGAACATTCTACCAACTAGTCAGGGAATTGACCCACTTCCTTGTTTACCAGCCTGGGTGCTTCCCCCCGTGTGGCATAAGTGTCAAAACAGTTTATTGTTCACACGAGACTTTGAAATCAAGAACTCCCTGACTAGTCTAGCTTTTCAGGATGTACCCATTCTATCAGAATTAGCAGATAGTGTGGAGTTTGGCCATTTCTTTACTTGGACTATCTTAAATCCTCCTAATTCATATTCATAAAATGCACTGTTCTTGGGAAGTTCATTAAAAATTCAGATTCTGAAAAAAATAAATTCAGATGCTGGGCCCCACCCAAGAGATAGCTCCACTGGGTGGTAGCTGAACAATCCCACGTGCTTCTCAAGGGCCTACAAAAATGTCTAGATAATGTAAGAAACTGATCATCTCTGAAGTTTGACCACAAAACTCAAAATGAGTGTTTAACACTGCAAGAGGTAACACTGGATATCACTGCAGTATAATTCTTATATAACTATATGTGAGTGTAATAAAAATTTCTAGAGAAAATTTTTTTAAAGATTTGTTCATGAGAGACAGGCAGGCAAAGACATAGAGGAAGAAGCAGGCTCCCTGCGAGAAGCCCAATGTGGGACTTGATCCCCAGACCCCAAGATCATGCCCTGAGCTGAAGGCAGACGCTCAACCACTGAGCCACCCAGGTGTTCTAAGAATAATTTTTTTTAAGATTTTATTTATTCATGAGAGAGGCAGAGGGAGAAGCAGGCTCCATGCAGGGAGCCTGATGTGGGACTCAATCCTGGGTCTCCAGGATCAGGACCTGGGCTGAAGGTAGCCTTAATCTGCTGAGCCACCCAGGCTCCCCCTAGAATAATAATTCTTTAGTAGGCTCCATGCCCAGCATGGAGCCCAATGGGAGACTTGAACTCAAAACCCTGAGCTCAAGTCCTGACCTGAGATCAAGAGTCAGATGCTTGGGATCCCTGGATGGTGCAGTGGTTTGGCGCCTGCCTTTGGCCCAGGGCGCGATCCTGGAGATCCGGGATCGAATCCCACGTCAGGCTCCCTGTGCATGGAGCCTGCTTCTCCCTCTGCCTGTGTCTCTGCCTCTCTCTCTCACTGTGTACCTATCATAAATAAATAAAAATTAAAAAAACAAAAAAAAAGAGATGCTTAATGAACTGAGCCACCTGGGCGCCCCAAGACCAGTATTGTTTTTAACAAAACTCAGATATGTAAAATGTATATATCTTTCCAAAATACTACAGAAAATGTCTGGCCTGTGGGTGCATTTTATTCACTTGATAAGAAGTACAACAAAGCCTCTGAGGTAGAATGCCTGGCCCATGAGGCTCCAGGAAATGGTCTGGCCTCTAGAACCAGAGACGATCCAGAGGTTCTGATGTGGGGCTCAAGAACCTGCCTTTCCAATTGGCATCAACCAATTCTTATGGGGGGGCCACAAACCACACTAGGGAAACACTGCTGTGGCTTATGGGGAGCTGTTGAGGAAACAGCAGGAGGAGAGCATTACCAGAGCTGAGCTACAGGGAAAGCAATCAGAAGTATTTAAGATGGTTTGAGGGATGCCTGGGTGGCTCCGTGGTTGAGCATGTGCGTTTGGCTCAGGTTGTGATTCTGGGGTCCTGGGATTAAGTCCTGTATCTGGCTCCCTGCAGGAAGCCTGCTTCTTTTTCTGCCTGTGTCTCTGCCTGTTTCTCTGTGTCTCTTATTAATAAATAAAATCTTTAAAAATGATATGATGGTTTGAAAAGAGGGGGGCCAAGGATCAGAACTTGGTTACCAGCATCTGAGAAATCAACCTCTGGGATTTTGTGCATAAAGTGCACGTGGGCATTTTCATGCAAGACTGTCCACAGCTTTTATCAGATTCTTAAAAGAGCCCACTACCCAAACCTGCTAAGAATCACGGGTCTGTGGTTTCCTCCCCAGGCTTACAAAGACCCAGGATTAACAAAGTTTTTCCAGGCACAGCATTGCAAGCAGCAATGTGCTTATTCCAATATCCACTTGGCAAATTAATAACTATTTAAAGATATTTCTAAACAGCTCCAAAACCGAATGTGTGTTGGGCAGAAGGCACACACGCAGCAAGCGGACTCCGTAGCCTCAGATGCCCGTCTATGACTCACTCACTCCCCAGCCACTTCCGACAGCCACCACCCAGCCTCAGCAGCCTGGGCCGTTGCACAGTTTAAATGGTCTTTAATCTTAGTCCTTTATGGTCAATTTATACCCAGAATGGACAATTGGCCAAAAACAGGAAGCCCAGGGAACACAGAGGTTGAAAATGTTAACATGGAGCATAAACACGACCGTCATTCCGTGTGTGTCAAGTCATTGATTCTCCATTTCTGTGGAACCGTAGAAAACAAGCCCAAGGACAAAGTCAATACAGAGAGATGTGACCTACCACCTAGGTTCCCTGGTCCACCCTGGAAACAGAACTACAGACTCACGCTGCTCAGCATCCCCTGGGAGCTCATCAGATGGACAGAATTTCAAGCCCTACCTCAGACCTCCTGAACCCATCTATCCTCATTTTAACAATCTGCATTTAACAAAGCTTAAGAAGCACCAGTTTAGGGATCCCTGGGTGGCGCAGCGGTTTAGCGCCTGCCTTTGGCCCAGGGCACGATCCTGAAGACCTGGGATCGAATCCCACGTCAGGCTCCCGGTGCGTGGAGCCTGCTTCTCCCTCTGCCTATGTCTCTGCCTCTCTCTCTCTCTGTGTGACTATCATAAATAAATAAAAAATAAAATAAAATAAAAAAAACTGTTAAAAAAAAAAAAAAAGCACCAGTTTGAACCTTAAGATTAGCAGACTTCCTACTGTGGTCTGCAAGCTGGTTAAAAAAAAAAGTAACATTATGACTTTTGTTTTTTAACACATTATTTCTAAGTAATCTCTACACCCAACATGGGACTTGAACTCACAACCCCGAGATCAAGAGTCACATACTCCACCCACTGAGCCAGCCAGGCATCCCATGGCTTTTTAATTTTTATAAGTACATTATCTATTATGGTCTTTTTTTTTTAAGATTTTATTTATTTATTCATGAGAGACACAGAAAGAGAGAGAGACAGAGGGAAAAAGAAGCAGGCTTCACGAAGGGAGCCCGATCCCGGACTCGATCCCGGGACCCCAGGATTACGCCTCGGGCCAAAGGCAGGCACCAAGCTGCTGAGCCACCCAGGCATCCCTCCATTATCATTTTAGATGTGCATTTAAAATACACAATAACAGTCGAAGTGTGGAAAGCAACAGTTTTGAGCTGAATATGGCCTGATTTCATTACACTAAGAGGTGCAGAAACCTGGCTGTCATGGGGATCAACTGGGGAACCCTTCAGTAGTACCAAGCTTAGCCCCCAGGGCCTCAGGATAGAACCACTGGGGGTGGCCCATGAGAGATAATGATCATTCACCCCCATCGAAGCCCACCAGACATTCAGGGCCCATCCATCTGATTAAGAGGTCTCCAGGATGTTAAAAACAACCCTGAAGGAGAAAATACAGTGATGGCTAGATCTAATTTGACTTCTCTTTCACTGGAACTGAAGACAGCCTCCATCTCTTAAGTGCCATTTGCAGTTTGCTTGGCTGTGAGTGGCCTGAAACTCTTCTATCGCCCGATAGGAAGAATAATACAAAAGCTGTAACAAATATAAGGATCCCACTGAACATTAGATTTTTTAAAGTACATAATGAAATCTGCATTTTATTTTTTTTATATTTTGTGGGCGGGTACAGTATACTTTATTGATGGTACATAACAAGGTAGGGGTCCCCAAGCCCCTCCCCTTCCTCGGGGTCTGGGATGTAAATTGGAGGTCAGTAGATTCTCAGTATGTTGGGGGATTAAGTTGGGGCAGGGACTCCCCAGCAGCTAAGGGCCTCTCTCTTCCTCTTGTTCTTGCTGGAGCTGGTGGTCCAGGAGGCTCTTACTCCTTGGAGGCCATGTGGACCATGAGGTCCACTACCCAGTTGCTGTAGCTGAATTCATTGTCATACCAGGAAATGAGCTTGACGAAGCGGTCATTGAGGGCAATGCCAGCCCCGACGTCAAAGGTGAAAGAGTGAGTGTCACTGTTGAAGTCTCAGGAGACAAGCTGGTCCTCAGTGTAGCCCAGGATGCCCTTGAAGGGGCCCTCTGATGTCTGCTTCACTACCTTCTTGAAACCTGCATTTTAATTTACATTTGTTCTCAGAACCAAACACAATGCAATATCCTTTTTTAATTTGTTTGAAGTCATGCTTTTTCTTCTAAGATTTTTTTTTTTTTTCATAGAGACACACAGAGAGTGAGGCAGAGACACAGGCAGAGGGAGAAGCAGGCTCCATGCAGGGAGCCCGACATGGAACTCCATCCCGGGTCTCCAGGATCACGCCCTGGGCTTCAGGCGGCGCTAAACCACTGCGCCACGGGGGCTGCCCTGCTTTTTCTTCTAATTAAATCTAAATAGTGTTTTGTCACTTTTATAGTGGGGAAAGTCTAAAGTTGTCTTTGAATGGTACAATTATTATAGATTATAAATTGGACTTTAAAGGAACCTATTGTAATTTACCAACCTCAAATTATTTTTTACTTAAAATGCTGGGCAGATACCTGGCATATGATGAAAAAGATCTAAAGTTCCCAGCTTGGTCCTCTAGATTATTGATATGACAGGGAAAAGAATTTGAGTCCAAAAAAAGCCAAGACTTGCTGAGGCAGAGGTCAGTTGCTTTGCTACTAGAGGCAGAACAGAAGACGTTCATGTGGACAGGTTCACAAAGAGCTCCACAGGCTCATGACAATTCCCAGGGGGTTCGTGTAACCTGGGGCTTCATTTAACTCAGCGCTATTAATATTTGGGCCCAGATCATTATTTTGGGGAGGAAGGGGCTGACCTGTGTATCACAGGATGTTTAGCAGCATGGCGGACCTCCACCCACTACTTGATGATGACACTCCTTCCCACACACGGCCAACAACCAAAATTATCTCCAGACATCATCAAATGCCCCTGGGAGGCAGAACTACATCCCCCTCTTGAGAACCACTGATTTAATTCATCCTTTCCCTCCTGCTCTACCAAGTAGAAATGTAAGGCAAGGAGAGCAAATCATGATGTTACAGAAGATAACCCTGCTAATTTTAAACTTCTCATAGCGTTAGCCATTCATTCATTCAGTAAACATTTATTTGGCATTTCAAATGTGCCAGCCACCCTTTGAGGCTCTGGGGATATAGCACTAAACAGGGATCCCTGCCCATATAGACATGACAGCCCAGTAGGGGAAGACGGACAGGGCCTTGAATCTCCTCGTCTCCTACAATTGTTTCCTGCAGCATTGGGCACTGTACACCAGCCCTCTTTGCTTCTCTGATAAGGTCTCCTGCGAGGCACCCTCTCCACCTACTCAGACCTTCCAGTCCTCCACTCTCCAAATGTAGGAGTTCCAAAGGGATTAAGACAGTCTCGGCCTCCGGTGTCTCTCCCCTGGTGGCCTCATCCTGGGTCATGACTGATTATGCCTTAATGTGCATGATCCAAACACCCTGATTCCAGCCTCAACTTCTCTATCCAGCCCAGAGCCCACTGCCAACTCTTTGCTGTGTTCACTCATTCATTCACATTTATGGAGGACTCGGTACAGGCACTGACAGGTGTGCGGGTTCAGCAACGACCAAGTCAAAGCACACCTTTCTCCAGGAGTCTCTGCTCTAGCCGGGGAGTCAGATGCTAACCCAACCAGTGTGCAAACACCTAAATTACTTCAGCCGTGCTTGCACAAGGGGCCACACTCAGCCTGTGACAGAGACGACCTGGACAAGTCTACAATCTATCTTTGTTTGATTTTGACCATATTCTCCCATCTCAGAATTCTCATGGCTGTAGGGATGCCTGGGTGGCTCAGTGATTGAGCATTTTCAGCTCAGGTCATGACCCTGGAGACCCAGGATAGAGTCCCACATCGGGCTCCCTGCATGGAGCCTGCTTCTCTCTCTGCCTGTGTCTCTGCCTCTCTCTGTGTGTTTCTCATGAATAAAGAAATAAAATCTTTTAAAAAAAGACAAAAGAGGGGATCCCTTGGTGGCTCAGTGGTTTAGCGCCTTCCTTTGGCCCAGGGCGTGTTCCTGGAGTCCTGGGATCGAGTCCCACATCAGGCTCCCTGCATGGAGCCTGCTTCTCCCACTGCCTGTGTCTTTGCTTCTCTCTCTCTCTCTCTCTCTCTCTCTCTCTCTCTCTCTCTGTGTGTGTGTGTGTGTGTGTGTGCGTGTCATGAATAAAGAAATAAAATCTTAAAAAAAGAAAAAGAATTGTCGCGGCTGTGATGTTCTTGTACTCTGTGGTTTTTGGTTTCCTTTTTGCGTGCTATTTGAGAGAGCAGCTTTAAATTTCAAACAGTCAATGAGGAAGGAGTTTCTCTTAATGTGATCTCTGTGTTACCAGCTCTCCGGGCAGTTACTCTTACTCGCAAACCTCTTTCTCATTTCCTAGTCCTTCCTTGGGGTGAGGGGTGGGAGGGATGGGGGAGAGGAGGAATGAGGAGTGACTGCAAATGGATTTGGGGTTTTTCCTTTTGGGGGATGAAAATATTCTGAAACTAGATAAAGGTCGTGGTTGTGCCTTTGTGGATGTGCTGAAAGCCACTGGCTTGAGTACTTTAAAAGAGTGAAGGTGTGGGGAAAAAAAAGTGAATGGTGTGATATGTACACTGTATCTCAACAAATAGATCTTATATGTGTATTTTTTTAAGATTTTATTTATTCATTTAAGAGTGAGACAGAGAATGAGCAGGGGAACGGGCAGGGAGACAAGCAGACCCCTCCTGAGCAGGGAGCCTGCCAATGTGGGGTGGGGGGGCCCATCACAACCAGAACTGAAGGCAGATGCTTAACCACCTGAGCCACCCCGGTGCCCCTTATATATTTTTTTAATTGTGTCATGTCAAAGCTGGCTGGGTGGGCAAATTATGAACAGGGATTTTGCCCTTACTACATGGAAGTATCACTTTGGGTTGGTGAATAGAAATGTCCTTGCCCTCTGCCAGGGAGAGTTTGGAATTAGGTGGGTTTATAAAAGCAGAAAGAACTTCAGTAATAAGGCCTAAAGAAATGCACCACCCCTTCTCCCTTCCCTGAAACAGCTCTTCACAATAGCCAAGTAAGGTTACAGGTAAAATCAGCTACCAGAACCTCCCCCATTTCCCTGGCCCAAGTCTGCTATTCCAACTAACCCCACTCACTGGCTCAACAGATTACAGAACACAGGGAACAGAAGACTCATTGTAAAGGAAGCAGGAAAGCAGCAAGGAAAGGCTTTTATTTAATGCTTACAGAATCCGACTGTCTAGGTTCTAGCCTCAACTATCTGTCTGATGGACTCTGTGTCCTGGGCTAGTCATTGAGTTGAGTCTGGGATCTGACTTTACCCTATTCACAAGCGGATAAACTATCCTATTACTCTTTCACCAATGTGAGCAGAAGACACAAGACCCCTGGATCAGAGATAAATAACTTTATTACTCGCAACCCAGCTAGCAGTATACTTTGCATCAATCCCCTCAAGTTCCTTGGGGACCCACACAGAGTCTACACGGGCCATAGTTGGGAGGCAGCCAAGAACATGGAGCCTGGGACTCTACTGCTTCTGTAGGAAGTAGTAAGCAAGGCTGCTCTGTGTCCCTGAGGGAGACATGACCTCATCCCTCAAGGTCACTCCCTGCAAACACAACCCTGAGAAACGGTCCGAGTAAAGAGTGACTGTGACCTTACCCTTTTGGCATACTCAGCAAGAAGACTCAGGGATGCTCAAAGCTCATGGCGAACTGCTTCATTGCTTCACCAATTTCCTCAACTAAACTAGTGGCAATAGCATTACCTTCCTTGTGGGGTTGTGGTGAGGACTCCAAGACATAATGCCCGGGGGACTGGGTGGCCCTGTCGGTTAAGCATCTGCCTTTAATTCTGGTCTTGACCTCAGGATCTTGAGATAGAGCCCTGAGTTGGGCTCCCTGCTCATCAGAGAGTTTGCTTCTCTCTCTCCCCCTAGTCCTCTCCCTGCCCCCTGCACTTTTTCTCTTTCTGTCTCAAATAAATAAATAAAATCTAAAAAAAGACATACACCTGTAAAGTGCTTAGCATTAAGGCCTGGCCCTAGAAGGACTCTCTAAATTTTAATCACCATTATTAGGGGAAGCGGGAGGTGAAAATGTGTTATAGACACTGGAAAGCTTGCATTTAAGAGAACTGCAAGAACTGGGGTGAAAGAGAAGCCTTCCCCACGTACTGCCTCCCTCCCCCAACCATCCATGGTACCCTAAGCTCATCATCGCACTGTCTCTTCCCAAGAGAAAAGGAACAAAGACTGTCCTGATCAACATTGTGTTCCCAGGGTCAGCACAGTACCTGACACAAAGTGGGCACTTAGATATAAATGAGTGAATGAATGAATGAATGAATGAATGAATGAATGTAAAGCGAAGGCATTAGGTCTCAGAGCAGACAGGAGGGTCTAGGATGAAGAGCCATGGTTGAGGGGCTGAGCTTGCCAGGGCACACTCTCCAGTGATACAGGAAAGGAGAAAAGAGCAGGAGGCAGCCTCAGACAACTGTGGTCAGGGCAGGGAGAAGGGGGCTGAAGTCAGATGGCCTTGGGAGTGATGGGAACCTGACTCTCAAGGTTGCCAGGCAACCATCCGGCTGCAGAATATTAATTTGCAATTGAATCAACTGGCCACTTTTAGGAACTTTCCTGTTTGCTGTGATGTGGAGGCAGGAGCTAAGGAAGGGATGGAGACTGGGGACAAGCCTGCCTGGCAGGTTCTGAAACAGGACAGGGATGTGAGCTAAGTGCATGGCCCATACATGAAATTAAAAACAAAACAAAAAACCTGTGGGGCCAGGCTTCGGAGGGAGGAAAATGAGACCAGGAGGGGTAGGTGGGTTGTGAGAACCAAGGCAGGGGGAACAACTGACAGTCACAGCTAAGGCAGGTTCAGCAGGAACTGGGCTTCTGGAGAGGGTGGGACAGAAGCTGTGGCCCAAGAGAGGCAGCAGCACATGGAGTCCAGAGACCTGCCAGGCGCACAGCTCCATTCCCTCACCTGTCAGGCGTGGGCAAGCAGCTTCACCTGGCCAACCCTCAACTCTAAAATGCACCTGAGTAAAGACTCTCACATTGGTGCTTTCAGGATCCTTTCCCCATCTTCAAGCCACTGTAGTGCTAAACAAAATAATTTCTAATATTTTATTATACAAATGTTCAAATACACAGAAAAGTTGAATTTTAAAGTGAAGACTCAGGGCACCTGGATGGCTCAGGTCATGATCCCAGGGTCCTGGGACTGAGTCCCAAGTGTGTGTGTGGGGGGGATTTGTCCCTGCTCAATGGGGAGCCTGCTTCTCCCTGTCCCTCGGCCTCTCACTCCCTCTACTTGTGCTCTCTCTCTGTGTCAAATAAATACATAAATACATAAAGTGAAGACTCAAATGCCCACCACCTAGATTCTATAATTTTATTATCATCAGTCTATCCATCTTATTTTTTTATTTTATTTACTTGATTATTTACTTAATTCTTGTGTATTTCAAAGTAAATGTACAATACACTTAACTCTAGATTTTTCCATTAACTAGAATTCAACTTTGTTACAGTTTTTTTAAATAAAATTTATGTATAATGGGATGTGCAATCCTAAGTGTGTCCTCAACAAGTTTTGACAGTCTGCAAACAGGGTTCTGGGCTTGATTTTGATTGTTAAGTGAGATAATAGGCCCTGTCAGCACTTATGCAACCACAGAAGGGGTTACTGTTAAGATATGGGCGGCAAAACGATCCTGGGGAGAAGCCAGGCTGTGAGCCATGGCAGGCCAGCCGTGGGAAGCAGAAGGTAGGTAGACCCGAGGCCTGCATGGAGGAGGCAGCATTAACCTGTGAGGAAAGGCTCTAGGGAGTACTGCAGGGAAGAGTGAAGAGGAAAATAATCGAAAGGGAGGTAGAATATTCTGGAAGTCAGCAGGATGCAGCAGCAGATGAGGTGCAGGTAAGGAAGGCTGTGATGCTGAAAATACCAATTATCACTGGTATTATTAACGACCCTTACGGAGAACTTACCATGCATCAGAGACCAAGGGAATGTTGCAGGTGTCTCATTTATCCCTCCCCGTGGCCCTCCCAGGGGAGCCCGGGGTGAATCCTAAGTCTATGACTTGCCTTAGATCACAGCTAGGAAGTGCCAAATCTGGGATTCAGCACAGGTGCAAAGCCTCCTTCCTGGCCTTCCACGTACACACTCCAGTCCTACACACAGACTCCAGCTCCCCCCTGGGTCTCACCCTGCCCTGCTTCTGACTTGAGAAGACTTCTGATTAGTGCCCAGAGCATAGAGGTGGGTTTAGAGCTCTGCAGGGGATCCTAAGGTGAGATGCGGGTTGAGAGTCATCACTCCAAAGGCACAGGTGGGCCTGTGAGATGAGATGAGAAGGGGCGAGGGGGGCCAGGGAGAGGAGGAGGCCAGGGAGAGGAAGCTGAGGCTGGAACATGGGGGTGCTCTCTGCTAGGCAGCCTCTCAGCCTGAGAGCAGCCTGCGGACTGTCCTCTTGGTCCTGACCACCCTGGGAGAGCCCGTACAGCCGTAAGTTGTGAACCCACTTCCTCCTCCGCAGCCCTCGCCCCGGGAGGGACCACGATGTCCATGCTGACTGGAACACCTCCCAGGTGTCACTGTTTGTCCCAGCACCTCCACCCTCCGCAGGCAGCATCCTAGCCTCTCCCTTGTCCACCATCAATACCAATAAGGAGGCTCGGCTGCCGGTGACAGTGGTTGCAACTCTCCAGTACTGCTGCTTGCCAGGGCCGGCGCTGGCAGGTGGGAGTGTGATCAGGCGTGCAGAATGCCCCTGGGAGTCTCCCTCCCCAAGGAAAGTCCTCTCCACTGTTGTTACTATGTCTATTTTTCGATGCCCCCTTCCCCTGGACTCTAAATGCCACCAACCCATGAAAGGGCCAATCATATTCACCTCTTATCCCTGGGGCCTCATCCTGCCCCTGGCTTACAGCAGGTGCTCACTAACTGGAAGGAAAATGGAATCGATGACTGGCCCAATACTTTAACGAACATCTTCCTCACTTGTATTTGGGAAAAAAAAAAAAAAAATCACGTGCCAATTTGCGCAGAACCAGTTCTTACCGACAGAAACCTTAATGAGGCTGGAACCCCTCGTATTTGTGTTCTGTTCCAGCCATAATAAACTCCCACAAACTTTAGAAGCTTAAGACAACACCAATTCATTCTCTGCCAGTTCTATAGGGCAGGAGTCCCAGGTACAGCGTGGCTCCCCGGGCCGAAATGCAGTATCACCAGGGCTGTGCTCCTTTCTGAAGGCTCTGGGAATGAACCCGCTTCCACGCTCATCCAGATTGTTGGCTGAATTCAGTTCTTTGTGGTCCTGGGCCTCCACTGGGGGCCTCTCTCTGTTCCTGAAGACCACCTGCACTCCTCAACCTAGTGCCCTGTCTCTCCCACCTTCATCCCAGCAAAGGCAGGTGGAATCCTCCTCATTCTTCAAATCTCTGATTCATCCTTCAGCCACATCACTTCCACCTTGAACAAAAGAACATTCTAGCCAAAGAATATTTTAAGGGCTGATCTGACTAAATTTTTAGGGCCCACTCACATAATCCAGGATAAACTCCTTACTTTAAAGTCTACACTTAGATCTGCAAAATCCCTTTTACCATGTAGCCTCATATATTCACAGGTCCCAGGAACTGGGGTATAGACATCTTTAGGGGGAACCATTATTACGCCCACCATGCCCCTCCTGAGAGAAGAAATATTCCGGAACCAGGATTTCAGCTCCAGGTCTCCTTATCCTTGGTCCTGTAAATTCAGGACAGGGATTGTTCACCTGTGCCAGCCTCAGTTTCTTCATCTGTGCAATAGGGACACACTAGTACTTATGTCCAAGGACCATGGCGAAGCGCAACTGGATTTCTCATGCAAAGAGCCTGGTACACAGCATTGTCACTATTGTGAGAACAAGGGCAGGGTCTTCAGAGAGAGGGAGGGGGCTGGCCCCAGCGTCTGGGATCTGGTCTTCAATTTGGTAGACTCAGCAACTGGATTTTCTGGTCACCCAGGTAGTCTAGGTGTTGGAACCGGGAGTCTATCCTGGCCTCACCAATTCCAAAATCCTCTGACGTCAGAGAGGCCCAGCCTCCATAGATTCCATACCTGCCAAGTCTTTCAGTGGCAACCCAAGACAAGTGTCCCTCTGAGTCACAGCCAGGCAGGAGGGAAAATCTTAGATGCACAGATGATGCTTTTTTAGGGAATCACCCTCTTTAAGCCTGGGGAAAGGAGAAGCTCTCTGATACGTGCAAAGCGTGTGCCCAGACCTTGTCACATTTTCCCTTCACAGTAGCCCTATGAGGTAGGAATGAATGATTCCCATTTCATAGGTGAGGCTAACTGAGGTCTGAAGAGGATAGAGCTAAAGGTGCAAATAAATTAGGCCCTGAAGATGTTCTGGGCACTGTGCACAGTGCTTTATGTACATCACCTTCACGAGACTACCCCTACCCAAGTTCTTTTCCTCATTTCTTGGAGAAGAACATAGCTTGGAGAGGGGGAGAGATCTGCCCACAGCACGACATCTGGAAAAGGGCAGGGGCCTGGAAATCCTTTCTTTTCCCATGGGACAAGATTCCCCTGTGAGCAGAATATGTAGTTTTGTGATGTTGAGCAACCTGGGACAAGTGCCATCTCTCCACTCTGAGGGGAGCCCTCCCTGTGAGCCCACCAGTGCCCATAGTCAGGGGGTGCTCCACCATCATCTGTTGAGTGAACTTCTGTTTGCTGCTATCATCACCAGCCCTGGTGTGACCAGCCTGAGAATAGCTGGGGCAATGCGGGGGTTGTGCATAAGCCCCTCCACAGCAGAAATCGTGGGTTCTGATGCATCTAAGGCTCTGCAGAAAGCTTCTAATTTCTCATCACCATGGTAACACGAACCTCTCTATTCCTCCAGCATGTGAACAGAACTGCTCCCCACGCCACCATCTCCCAAGCCCCCTCAAAGGCCTTTCCATCTCTAGGATTCTGGATTCAATTCATTATCACCAATGCCTGCACTGGTTTTGTCGTTTTCACTTAATTCCATCTGCTGAGTCACGGAGCCCTGCTCTGGATTAGAGTGGTTATTCACCAGAACTTTCGGCTGCTGGTTGCCATGGACACCTCACAGCCTGCTTCATCACCTGTTAATTCTCAGCAAGGCTGGCTGTGAGCATGGGTACCACTGCCCCTTATCCAGACCCAAGGGGCATCAGAACTCCCCCAGACAAGGAGGGGCCCTGATGACACATGAACAAGAGCAAAATCTCTAATGCCAACCATGGAAAAATCAAAAGCAGCCTAGAACTAGTTACATCTGTCCAAACCAGGCCAAGGTGGCAATTTATCAAAGAAGTCAACAAGCTTACTGTCTGGTGCTCTGGCACATCTTGGGCAAACCCTTTAGTCTCTTTGCTAACCACTTTAAGACATATTTTTTTTAAGGATTTTATTTATCTATTCATGAGAAAACACAGAGAGAGGCAGAGACATAGGCAGAGGGAGAAGCCGGATCCCTCTGGGGAGCCTGATTCAGGACTCAATCCCAGGACCACAGGATCACGACCTGAGCCAAAGGCAGATGCTCAACCACTGAGCCACCCAGGTGCCCCTAAGATGTATTTTTATATTGAAAAGTGGTGAATGAGTTATTCAGATTGCTATCTCCCTTGAAAACCAAAGGAGGGAGCCTCCAAGTACAGCCGCCTGAAGGAATCAGCCCTGAGTAGGGGGGTTGCAAGAGGCTGGGGGTAAAGGGCAGACCTGTGATGGAGGGGAGCTGCAAGCCAAACCCAGCCAGCACTAAGGCACAAGGAGTGGGGAGTGTTCAGGGATTTCCAGGCAAGGGTGGTGAAGAGGCAACCAGCTGCAGCCCCGGGCAGAGAAAATGGGGCCATCAGCCCATGCCCCATTGCCCCTGATAACTACCTCACGCACTGTTTGCAGAGCCCAGCAGAAGGGACAGGGGATCAATACAGCACTCCACAACCACACACTCCCTGCTCTTCAAACATCAATGTATGATGAAATATGCTTCCTCTGAATCCAAGGTCACTCGGTGCATCTGCCTCACCTGCCCTCCAATGGGACAGAGTCAGAGGACTGATGCGTCCCAGGACTCTGACCCCAACGACTGGGTGGGGGGCACTGTTCCTGATCCCAGGGAGCCCCTGGGGTCCTGCCTGCCCTCATGTCCAGCTGAAGAACTGCTCCAACCCTGCACCTACTCCTCACTGCCATGAAGGTCAACTCCCTTCCCTTCCCACATGTGGATGACTGACTGAATGATGGGGTAGGGCAGGGGTGACGTACCTGTGCCCACCCCCTTTTGTCTTGCTATAGCGGAGGCTGGCCTCATGGGGGTCTGGGAGGGGCCCTGAGAGCTTTATAAGGCAGCGCTGGAGCACCCAGCAGAGCAGAGAACGGAAAGACACCAGGCCAGCTACAGCATCGCCCACCTCCCAGCTCTGCAGGTGAGAGAACCCAGGAGGGGATTATAAAGGCGGGGAAGAGGGTTGATGGGAGGACTCCCTGCATCAAGGTACCAGGCTCACGCCTCCGTGTCTCCAGGGCTGCCACCCTTCTCTTAGCTCGAGGCCATACTAGGTCTCAGCTCTAGAACCCACCCTGGCATTCCTAACCCTTTTCCTTTGAGCTGACCTGATGCTTCAACCCTCCTACTTCACGCTCACCCCAGGTCTGCAAGGTGAGAAGGACAAAGGCTATTCTCTCATCTCTCGGGTGAAAAATCTGAGGCCCTGAAGGAGATGTGACTTGTCCAAAGTCACACAAATTATTTGGCAGGATTGGAACTAGAACCCAGGGCTTCTGGATCCCATCTCAAGCTCTTTCTTAGACCAGCACTGTCTGAAATAACTTTCCATGAGGAGGGGATCTGTATCTGCACCATCCAATATGGTAGCCACCAGCCACAGGTGCACTGGAAAGGTGGCTCTCCTGGGGGAGAAAATTTTAATATTAATTAATTTACATGTAAAGAGCCACATGGGGCCAGTAGCTACCACATTGGACAATACATGTGGCTAGAATGGGCCTGTGTGGCTTTGATCACTGACCGTTCAATCGTGTATCTTTAGCATCAAGAACCCAAAGGAAATCTAACAGAGAACCTCACTGTGAAAAACAGATAAAAATAGTATTTTATTCATATAAGTGTGTTCCTGGAAGGTAACATTTTTATATTTTGCTTCTGATAAAGCCCATCCATATAATGAGGATGAAAGAACACAAATGCAGAGAATGGAATTTTAGAGTCATTTGAATACCCAGTTTATCTCTGTATTATGGCTTCCCCAAACTCAGGTCACCCTGACACACAGGTGCAAACGGCAACAGCTTCATTTTTAACTGCTTGATTATAATCGCAAGATATTCCTCAGTTAAGCAAAATTGGCAAGCTAAGTTTCCCTCCTCGGGCGGCACAGAAACGGTGTGACCCGACCAGATAGTGAATATGCTGGTGGCCTCCAAAGAGATACCCTGCAGTCTGTAATGTGCACTTTGGTGTTACTGTTTAAAAGCTCACTTCAGGGGCACCTGTGTGGCTCAGTCAGTTAAGTGTCTGCCTTCAGCTTAGGTCATGATCCAGGGGTCCTGAATCAAGTCCCACATCAGGCTCTCTGTTCAGTAGGGAGCCTGCTTCTCCCTCTCCTGTTCCCCCTGTTTGTGTGCTCTCGCTCTTTCTCTCTGTCAAATAAATAAAATCTTTTTTAAAAAACAAAAATAAATAAAAGCTCACTTTAAACTACAAACGTAAATATCTACAGAGCCACTCACATGGCCTTGAATTTTGCAGAAGTTGCTCCAGGTTGTAAATTCCTCTGAGAGAAGCTGCTGCTGTAATTAAGGTAGGTGAGGAGGGAAGGGGCCAGGCCTGGGAGTAGGAGTGCCTGGCAGGAACTGGAGAAGCAAAATGAGGAACAGTCCACAACCCCACACAGCGGCATACGTGCCAGCAGAGTCCATCTGGTCCAGGCCCCTGGATGGACAGGGGTGCCCCGTACGGCCCGGCTTTCAGCTCTGCCCCTCTTTCCTTTGCAGACAAGATGCAGCGACTGTGTGTGTATGTACTGATCTTGGCACTGGCTCTGGCCACCTTCTCTGAAGCTTCTTGGAAGCCCCGCTCCCGGCTGCAAGATGCACCCTCGGGTCCAGGAGCAAATAGGGGTCTGGAGCCACATGGGCTGGACCAACTGGGCCCAGCCTCTCACCACCGAAGGCAGCTAGGGCTCCAGGGTCCCCCACAGCTGGTGGCAGGTAGGAACCAGGACAGCCGCCTCTGTTTGCCTCACCCAGCCAGGGTTGGCCCTGGCCTTGGTTTGGCAGCTAACCATCCTTCCCGTATCCTCACATCCTCTTCCTCCTCTGACCCTCAGACCTGTCCAAGAAGCAGGGACCGTGGATGGAAGAAGAAGAAGCAGCATACGGATGGATGGACTTCGGCCGCCGCAGTGCTGAGGAAGGGGACCAACGTCCCTAGGACAGAGCTTCAAAGCCCAGCTATCTCCCAGCCCCGCCCAGCCCCATGAAAAACCAATCAAAATAAACTAGCTTCCAATGGATCACCTTGTGTCAAGTGTGGGGCAGGAGAGGGGAGTTGGTGGGGCCAGGGTTGAGACTGAGCACTTTCCTCCTAGCCAGCCTAACACTGACCACAAATCTAGTCACACAGGTGAAAAATGGTGATGGGGTCGCAACCAGAGTCAGCTTTCCTTTTCACTTTTTAATATTTTACTTATTTATTTATTTGGGGGGGGAGCAGTGGGGAGGGGTAGAGGGAGAGAGAGACGCAGACTCCCCGCTGAGCAGGGAGACCGAGGCCGGACTCTATTCCAAGACTCTGGGATCATGACCTTAGCCAAAGGCAGATGCTTAATGGACTGAGCCACCCAGGTGCCCCAGAGTCAGCTTTCTAAAAGATAAATCAAATTGTGCCACCCCAGGTTTTAACCCTCTAATGCTTCCTGTTGCATTTAGAATAAAACCTAAACTTGCCAGAGCCCTAAGCCCAGCCCTGTTGTCCTCAGGGCAGGTGCCATGTTCCTCCTCTCTCCCTTTCTCTTACACAAATGCGCTCAGTCCTGCTCAGAGCATTTGTCCTTGCTATTCCCTAGGCTCGGAAGGCTTTTCCCAGGCACAAACATGGCCAGCCCTCTGAGGGCCTGGCTGAAATGTCTATTCCAGAGAGACCCGCCTGTTCTGCTCCTCCCACTTCATACACAGCCCCCGGTATTCTCTGATGGCCCCATAGTCTCTGACATTGGTCTCTAGAGGACATTTCACATTGTCATTGTCTCGTTTGCTAGTTTATTGGCCGCCTCCTCAGTTAGAAGGGAAGCTCTATAGGGGTGAGGACCATGTGTCCCTCTTCCCTGCTGTATCCTCAGTTCCAAATACAGCAGGACAAATAAATATTTGTCAGACGAGTGGGTGAGTGGCTGGCACAAGCACTGTTCATGGGTTTTTTGTTTGTTTGTTTGTTTGTTTGTTTGGTGGTTGGGTTGGTTTGGTTTTGTTCTTTTAGATTTTATTTATTTGAGAGAGAGAGAGAGAGAGAGCAATCACAAGCTGAGAGGAGGGAGAGAGGGAGAAGCAGACTCTCCACTGAGCAGGGAGCCCGAGGCAGAACTCGATCACAGGACCCTGGAATCATGATCTGAGCCAAAGGCAGATGCTTAACCAACTGAGCCATCCAGGCGTCCCAGCACTGTTGATGTTTCACCCATATTCCCTCATTGTTCTCTGCCTGTCAGCAGCATCCTTCCGCAAGCATGTTCCACGGTTCCTCTGAGGGCTTTCTGAGTGCAAGGCAGGCTGGAAATGCCACAGAGTTAGTGCCTCCAGAAGCAGCTCCAAGTCAGTGACAGATGAGAGTGGAAGGATCAATACCCCAGCTCCCTCACCCCTTGGGTAGAATAACTCTGAGGTGTATTCAGCTCTATCTCCCAGAATGCCCCCACAGGACTGAGCCCCACTTACCCACTTCAGGAACCTGCTCAAGGCCATCCTTTGTTGACTGGCCTCCCTTTCCTGTCTCACATGCTCACGGTCCCACTGGTGTTTCTTAGGATCACCACCCAAATAAACTACTTGCACTCAAATCCTTATTTCCAAATCTGCGTCTGGGCAGGGGACTCTTCTGAGAACAGTTGGTCCTAGAAGAGTTGTAGAAAGCAACATTCTCATGTTGGGATTCTGGAATTTGATCTTTCACTAACCAGACTCCTTTGCTGGTGTTAAGCAGGGTGTGATAACCCCTGGAATGTTGTGGCAACACTATTACTAAGATTCTCATTGCTGGTGCATCAGGATGGGGTACAAGTCATAGAAGTGCACTGGCATAGCCAATTGCTTCAGCATTTGAGACAGAAGAGCAATGATGATAATGGTTGTGTCATCTGTTGGCTACCACTAATATCAGAGAATCTCTGAAGGAAGAAAATGTTAACCTCAGGTCAGCCAACCATTAACTCAAACCCAAGATCTGAATGTAGGAGGTCAGATAACAAAGAAAGCTGATAAGCTGGAACCCTAGCAAGTCTCCCTGTCAAAGCCCTAGAATGAAAGTCAGGGGACCGGGGATCCCTGGATGGCTCAGCGGTTTAGCACCTGCCTTCGGCCCAGGGCTTGATCCTGGAGGCCCAGGATCAAATCCCACATCAGGATCCCTGCATGGAGCCTGCTTCTCCCTCTGCCTGTGTCTCTGCCTCTCTCTGTGTCTCTGTCTCTCATGAATAAATAAATAAATAAATCCTTAAAAAAATAAAAATAAACTGCTAACAAAGAAAGAAAGAAAAAGAAAGAAAGAAAGAAAGAAAGAAAGAAAGAAAGAAAGAAAGAAAGAAAGAAAGAAAGAAAGAAAGACAGGGGGCCATGACACGTTGCATGGGTCATTTGAGATGCCCTGAAGAATTTTGAACTCCTAGGTTTCCAGGAACCTTCTGGGCTGGAAGAAGTGCCTCCACCTTGCCAGAGGGGAGCAGCCTCCCCTTCCTTGGTGATCATGCCAAGGCCTCCTTGAGGCAGATGCCTTGCAAACTGATGCTTCTCAAGATCTGCCCCTGCCTCCCTTCAGGGCTTCCACACCAGAAGCTAGGGTCAGGTCTTAGGATGTGCGGAAGCACTGTCCCAAACATGTGGGAAAAGGTATTATTCACCCAAAATACTGCAAGATCTGAGTAAGCTGGATAATGTGTCACAGCAAGAACCAGGAGAGTACACACAGTAGGGGATTTTTGAGGCTGGCAGACCAAGGAGGCTGGCTGGAGAATGGCAGAGTGACTGGATAGGGAGAGTTTGTGGATACGGGAGAGGAGGACAGTCTCCCATTAACTTAGAGTTTCAGGTCCTGGCAAGGACACCCAGAGCCGGTCCTAATGCCTTGCTGGAAATGACTCCCTGAAGCTTGGACAAAGCAGTGGCCTATAGCAAGTGAAGTGAACCCCTCAAATTGCCCCAGCAGAGTATTGAGGAAAGAGTCAAAAGGTGGGTAGGCATGTTAGAATGAATTGTCATTTAAGACAAGAGCGTCCACCACATGATTACAGTCCCTGCAAGGGCCCAAAGAATAGTCCTTTCCCAGAGGACATAAAGAATGTGTTAGTGAGGACACAAAAGCTGTTGAGAAGCTCAGCAGTGGCTATCCGCTGCAGGCCAGGGTTGATGTAGGAGATGCTACTATGGACCTGGGCTACTTAGTGTCGGTGGGGATGACAGGATTGCAAGACAGAGGGGACCAGGTGGCAGCACTTAACCATTAGAAGTAAAGTGGACATAGTCAGTAGCAGGCCTTAACCCACAGGATTTGCAGCGGCAGCTGACAGACCATGGTGTTTCTAAACTTGAGATATATGGGTGGCCAAGAAGGGCACGGTCTGCCCTATACAAGGAGCATGGATCAAGAGCAGATGAGCCTAAGGCTGATGTCAACTGCCAAAATGAAAAATCAAGATCCATTGCCTGGTTTACAAATCTGCAACAATTCTCAGAAGTTGCCATTTACCCGTGTACACTGGAGAAGGAGGCACACCCAGATATTTCAAAAGCTGTTGTATACAGGGTCTGAGCTGCTACCACACCAGAGAACCCCAAATGTCATCACATCTCCACCTACGTTAAAGAAAGAGCTCATCGGGGTGCCACGCCAGGCTGAATCAGTCAATAGAGCATGAGACTCTTGATCTCAGAGTCCTGAGTTTGAGCCCCATGTTGGGTATAGAGATTACTTAAGTAAAAAAAAAAAAAAAAATTTCTAGGGCACCTGGGTGGCTCAGGCAGTTAAGCATCTGCCTTCGGCTCAGGTCATGATTCCAGAGTCCTGGGATCAAACCCCAGACCAGGCTCTGCTCAGTGGGGAATCGCTCTCTGCTCCTCTCCCCCAAATAAATAAAATCTTTAATATTTTTTTCTGGGGCGCCTGAGAAGCTCAGTTTGTTAAGCATCCACCTTTGGCTCAGGTCATGATCCCGGGGTCCTAGGATCGAGCTCCACATCAGGCTCCTTGCCTAGCAGAGAATCTGCTTCTCTTTCTGCTGCTCCCTCTGCTTGTGCCCTTGCTCACTTGCTCACTTGTTCTCTCTCTCTCAAATAAATAAATAAAATCTTTAAAAGAGAGAGAGCATGGAGGCCAAGTGACAAGTGGCATCTGTCTCACAGTAGAGCCAATGGATCCTTGGACACAAGTTGGTCATTCTCTGGTCCCCAACTGCATGAGAGGGACAGATAAACTTAAAAGCTGTCAGAACCCTCACGTTAATTCCCTGTCATGAGGAGCAAGTGCCATCATGGGGGGAAAAGCTAAGTGAAGCCGCCCTCCGGCTCACAATACATTTTAGGTGGAATGGCAGAGATTAATACCATCCTTAAAGAGTGCATAAGTGATAGACTCCATCATATGGCAATTTTGTGAAGATTTTATCTACTTATTTAATTTTTAGACTGTATTTATTTGACAGAGAGAGAGAGAGAGCACAAGGAGGGGGAGTAGCAGAGGGAGAGGGGGAGGCAGGCTCCCCACTGAGCAGGGAAATCCCGGGACCCTGGGATCATGACCTGAGCGGAAGACAGATGCTTTTTTTTTTTTTAAGATTTATTTATTTATTTATTCATGAGAGACACAGAGAGAGAGGCAGAGACACAGGCAGAGGGAGAAGCAGGTTCCATGCAGGGAGCCCGATGTGGGACCCAATCCTGGGACTTCAGGATCACATCCTGGGCCAAAGGCAGGCGCTAAACTGCTGAGCCACCCAGGGATCCCCAAGACAGATGCTTAACTGATTGAGCCACCTAGGCACCCCTGGGATGGATATTTTTAAATGGCTATACCTTATATATGTATGTATGTATGATGTAGGCTCCATACCCAGCATGGAGCCCATCGTGGGGCTTGAACTCAGGACCCTGAGATTGAGACCTGAGCTGGTATCAAGAGTCACAGCTTAACTGACTGAGCTACCCAGGTGCCCCTATTTTTTTGTTATATTTTATTTATGTATTAAAGAGAGAGTGAGAGAGAGCAAGAGAGCACAAGCAAGGAGAACAGTAGACGAGGAGGGTGAAGCAGACTCCCCACTGAGCAGGGTGCCTGATGTGGGGCTTGATCCCTCAACTCCAGAATCATGGCCTGAGCCCAAGGCAGATGCCCAACCAACTAAGCCACCTAGGTGCCCCTTTTTTTATTTTTTAAAGTAATCTCTACACCCAACATGAGACTCAAACTCATGACCCCAAGAACAAGAGACATGCTTCTTCCATGGAGCCAGTAAGGCACCCCTAAATGGCTACACTTTACATAGTTATTTGAATGCTTACATCATATCTTTGGTTTTGCCTCTTGTCCTGCAAATCCTAAACTATTTTCTATCTTTTAGAGAAAGTTTGCCAGTCCTAGGGGTCTGCACTACAGTTCTTTTATTTTTTTAAGATTTTATTTATTTATTCAGGAGAGACACAGGGAGAGAGGCAGAGACACAGGCAGAGGGAGAAGCAGGCTCAGGGAGCCTGATGCAGGACTCAATCCCAGGACCCCCGGATCACGCCCTGAGCCGAAGGTAGATGCTCAATGACTGAGCTACCCAGGCGTCCCTGCACTGCGGTTCTTATTGGGACTTGTCAGAGACTTCACATGGTGTCCTTGTCCACCATGGATACTTCTGGCATTGTGGGGTCCACCAAGTCATAAGTTCCAATCAGTAGGGCTGCCTGGACTGGCCCAAGAATTCTTCCTTGATTTGGGCTCTACTGGCAGCCTCCTAATTCGCTTGATAAATGGATCAGGGCAGTATTTCCAAGGACAGTAGTGTTGGTTCCAAAACCCAAAGAGTCCTAGCAAGCCCTGTGCCTCTTTTTTTTAGTAGTAGAGGTAAGGTTTGCCCTAGACTACTGAATCCCTAAAAACTTTACCAGGATTCCTGAATTTTTGCACTGTTTGTGCTCCAACTTCTGACACACATGTGTCTTAGCAGCAGGGCAGCCAGAGTACTTGCCTCTTCCTTCTTACTAGGTCTGATTATTATGATGACATCGATGAATTGGACCATAGTGATACTCTGCAGAATGTCTAGATAATTATATTGCATCGGATGATATTGTGACAGAAAGCCAGGGAGCTGACACAGACTTGGGCAAGACTATGAGTGGGCACTGCAGTCTGTTCCAGGTAAATAGATAGGAAATCAAGTTTTCATCAAATCAACAGCAGCAGATAGGTATCAGAGGTTGTGTTGACCTCTCCTTGGAAAGCTGCCCACACTGGCACAGCTGTTGCAATCAGGTTGTCACCGGTTAAGGTGCAAGAGTTACCATGATGGCAATAGGCCATGGGGGTCTTGCCTGTGAATGGCCATATGATGGGACACCTGGGTGGCTCAGTAGGTTAAGCGTCCAACTCTTATTTTGGCTCATGTCATGATCTTGGGGATTGAGCTCCATGTTGGGTTCCATGCTTGCTCACATGCACTCTCTCTAAAATAAATAAACCGGGGCTCCTGAGTGGTTCAGTTGGTGAAGCATCTCCCTTTCTTTAGCATCCTCCCATTCTCAATTCCCCACTTTCGCCCAGAAGTGCTTCCTGGATCATCTTCCAAACTACTTGTTTTCAAATGCTGTTCCAGATCTGATTTCAGGTCTGAGGGATCTCTACCTAAGACAGTGGGTGACTCTTGTCGGTCTGTGTCTTATCCCTTGCAGCCAGGGTACTGGGCCAGAATCCCTGCAGCAGAAAAACAAGGAAAGGAGCCTAACTGTAGGTTCCAGAGGCCTGAGGGCTTGGGTTTACATCCCAGTTCCATGGCTAGCTGTTAGACCCTTGGGAGGGTCATTTAACTTGCCTGGGCCTGTTTCATCCTCCAGCAACCATTTATCAGCTCATCCACCACTCCACAGGGGTTGTTGATGTGACTAAGTAATGTTTTTAATAAAAGCGTATGGCAGGAATGCCTGGGTGGCTCAGTGGTTGATTGTCTGCCTTTGACTGAAGTCGTGATCCCGGAGTCCTGGGATCAACTCCCATGTTAGGCTCCCTGCAGGGAGTCTGCTTCTCCCTCTACCTATGTCTCTGCCTCTCTCTCCGTGTCTCTCATGAATAAATAAATAAAATCTAAAAAAAAAAAAAAAAAGCCCTGGCGCATGATTCAGTATTAGAGCCCATTCTCTCTCTACAACTTTGCCGCAGCAAAGCTGCAGGCATGAGCACACACACATGCACACACACGCACAGACATGTGCACACTCCTAGAAAGATGCCAGAGGCCCGGCCAGGTAGCACACGGGTCCTTTATTTCCTGTACCGGCAGGTGTACGGCCTGACAAACAACAGAAGAGCGAGCAGCAGAGCAGGGAGCAGGGCCAGACCCACCGGGGTCCTGAGCCCCAGCCTAAGTTGGTCAGGACTGATGGTGCACTAGCAACAGACAGGAGGGTCCTGTTTGGGAGGATGGGAAGGAGGTTTCTGGGGCAGGTGGGACTTGGCCAGGCAGCTGAAGGAGGGGCCTCGGTCTGTCTGTGGGGCCTCTGTAGGCTGCTGAGGAACAGCAAAGCCTGGAAGAGAAGGTAAACGTATGTGAACTGGAGGCTGATGGTGGGCAGGGGCTGAGGCCTTGTCAGCTGTATCAAAAAGATAACCAGGATGGATCGTTGTGCAGGCCAGCCAACGAGGTCACCGTTCAGTTTACAAACTGCACAACCTTCCATGGTGACCCTGTTGAGGCTGCCCAGCAGTGACAAGGCCATCAGAGTGGGGGCTGGCCACATAATGACAGTGAGGCTAACAACAGGCTATAAATTCTACAGCTGACTGAGCAGGCCAGGCAGGCAGCAGACAGTCAGAGGGGAGAGACAGGCCAGGAAATCCTTATGGTGTAGTAGTGACAGAAACAGGCTCAGATCCACTCCAGCTGTGTGAGCTGTGTGACCTTGAAGTGTTACTCTAGCTCTGCAAACCTCAGGCTTCTCACCTAACAAAGGGGGATGGTAACTCCTACCTATGGGGGGTGTGAGTATGAAAGGAAACAATGCCAGTCACTAAATCACCTTTGGTATCTCTGTGAGCTCCTGGAAGGTAGGACTCACACTCGCAGAGCATGTAGCTGGCACTAAGCAGGTGCAGCTCCCCAAACCTTGGGGTTTCTAGCTGGGGAGAGGAGACCCGGACCCACCCCTTACCACCCTGAAGGAGACTCTAGCCCATCTTCAGACTTACCCAGGGAACTAGTCCAACTGCAACCCTTGCTGGCAGAGGCCTTTATCCCAATGGCCTGGGGGGCCCCAGGACACCCTTCCTTCTTCCCAGGCCCTGGAAGGGGGGTTGGCCCTGTCCTCCTCCAGACACTGGAAGTCCTGGGTAAGCATCCTAGCTCCTGCTCTGAGATCCCTCCCCCTACATAGTTTTTACCCACTGCTGCCACCACTGCTGTATGGCTGGGGAGCTTTGGGGATGGGGGAGGTGGAGTGGGAGGCCAGGGAAGGGGACAGGAGAGACAAGAAGCTGAGGTGCAATGGGGAGCTGTAGTCCTGATCTGATCCCCAGCCTCAGCCCCCAGAAGAAAAGGGGGTAGAGCTCTGAAATCCTAGGCAAATTCCACATAAATGAGTACTAGAGCTACAGCTCCTACAGAAAGAACCCAGAGGTGCCTATGCAACTGATATGCAAAGTGCATGCAAATCAGCCCAGTGGGCGGGGCCAGGCTGGGGTAAGTGAGCACCCCAGAGCTCACCTATCCTCAACTTTCATAGGCTTGATGATCTGCAGCTTGTCCTGGCGGAAGGGAGGCCCCTGTGGGAGCACCCACCTTCCTGGAGCATTCTCCGCCTCAGCTGCCGCCTGTACCCCGAGTCCTGCCAGTTAGCCAGCTGCTGGAGGACATGCTTCATGCTTAGGTGAGAGGAGCCCAAGCCTGTGGCCTCCAGGGTTGAAGTCACTGTGTTCGTCTGCTTCGTCTGCTTCGTTGTCTCATCCAGCTGTGGTTCCACTTCCTCCCAGGCCTCAGTCTCCTCGGACACAAGCTCCGCCTCTTCTGTCGACCTCTCATCAGCTGGCACCACCTCTTCTGCAGCCCCTGGCTCTTCCTCAGGTACTGACTCCTCCGAAGGCACAAAATCTTCTGCCACAAAATCCTCTGCTCTCATTAACCCCTTCTCAGCCTCGAACCCCTGTCCCTGCTCTCGTGCCTCACCGCAGCGCAGCTTGTACCTGGGCAGGGAGACAGGAAAGTTTCTGTGCCCCTAAAGCCAACCCCAGCCAGAGCCCTCAGCCCCCCTCTTCCGCTCCCCCAGGACATTCCCAGGCACCAGGACTGAGGAGCTCTCCTGCTCTCTGCCCATCTACACACACACCCGACGGCTAACTTCCCACTTCTGTCCCAGCCAAGGGGAAAGGGGAGCTGGGTACCACCCTCGGGACTTCAAACACTCAGCCCAGGAACCAGGTGAGAAGGAGAGAGAACAGTCACCAACACTGCACAAGCCCTGCCTTCCCCTAGTACCCCCACCCTGTGCACAGCACAGAGCAGCAAGGATAGTATATTCCCTCCACTCCTCTCCAGGATTTAACCATCACAGGCCATCCCACAGCTAGTTGCCATAGGAACAAATCCATTTTAGTAAGGCTCAGACAGGTCAAGGGATTTGCCCAAAGGACACACAGCCAATAAAGGGATGAAGCTGGGACTCAGTCCCAGATGGTTCCAGCTCCTAGGCCAGTGCTCATTCACCTCTCAGTCCCTGGTGAGGTGAAGGGAAGGCTTCAGTCCCTATTTGGAACAGCCTAAGTCAGATGGCCATATATGGGGCAAGATCGGAAGGGAAAGGGTGCAGCCCCTTCTCAGAACATCTGGGCGCAGCCAGCCCAGAGAGTAGAGCTTTCTCCAGGGTGGCAGGCCCACAGGTGGTTGTGTGGCTGCTGAAAAGTGAGAGCAGGTGACAGGGGAGCCCCTGGCCAGCTTACCCCAGGTGTGGCATCTCGTCTGCAGTAGTTCCATGATTCCTTCAATAGAGAAAAGGGCCTTCACTGTCCCAAGGCAATATTAGCTGAAACCACAAAGTCCCTGGGGCCCCAACATGGGAAAAGATCCCAGGGAAAAATGACAGACCCACACCCACGGACAGAGACAAGGGTGGGGAGGGGGAGGAACTGGGGCAGGTAACAGGGAGCATCATGAGTGAGGAAGGTAGGAAGCAAACCCCCTCCCCACTCTGGGAAAGTGAGTGCACATCAGGCAAGGGCCCAGGGGTGGGGGGGTGGGGCGCGGTTCCAGCAGCACACCTTTCCATAAAAAACACAGGGTCTGAGATAATCCTCCTTATAGACATTCTGAGCTCCTCGGCCAGGGTCTCCTGGAAACCAGGAAGGGCATCCTACAGTGGAAAGGCAGGCATTACCAGGGGACCCCCCCCCAAAACTCCAGCCCCTACTGCCAGGGACAGAAAGGGACTGGGAATAGAAATCAGCCAGTGGGGCCAAGGCACAAGCACACAGAGGGCTGAGGCAGGCAGCCGGGGATCCTCACCAGAGGTGCAGTGTATGTGTAGTGGGTGACAGGGCCAGTGGACACAGAGGCCTGCTGGCGGAGGGTCTTCACCTCCTCCTGGGCCTCGGTCAGCATGCCCCCACGCTCCGTGTACTTCTCCTGCAGGCCCTGCAGCTGGGAAGCCACCTGCAGGTTCTGCGGGGACCCAGGCACCCCCAGACAAGCACACTGGGCCCATCTTCTCCCCACCGTGCAGGGAAGTGTGGGCTAAGAGGCAAGCAGTGCCCCCAGGCAGGTCCCCGGACTCTCCTCCACTCAGACCCCATCTGAGCTGCTACCCGCCAGGCCCCATGCCAGATACCGAGGGCATGTAAAGGAACAGACCCAGAGCCTGTTCAAGGAGTTCGTCATCTTCCAGGGAGAGTCAGCCTCAGCCAGCTGACCAAGGGCCCCCAGTTCCCTGCTCTGGGCCAGGGGCTCGCAAAGGCTGGGGCAGGAGCCAGGGGGAGCTTCACCTCATCCTGGAGCCGCATCTGGATTTCTTTCTCCAAAACCAGCTGCTGCTGCAACTTCTCCGTCTCGACCCCATACTGGAAGGACCAAGACGGGTCAGCCAGACCTGGGACTGGCCAGCCCCACCCAAGTCCCTACCACCTCCGCCAAGTCTTCCCAGGCAAGTTGATGAGCCTTTGGCAACCCTTGAAGTATGAAGTCACAGGGAATGAGGCCACGTAAGGCAAGAGAGTCATGTGGCCTGGTTTCTGGAACACCCCGTGACCCTCTCTGGGCCTTGGTCCCCTCCCTGCGACAACAAAGGGGCAGAATGAGATGCTCACTGAGATCTCCTCTGACTCTGACTCTGCCACAGCGAGGGGCCTATGAGCCTGGTTGAGCTGAGAGCTCCATGAGGCCAGGGCAGGAAGAAGGGGGCTGGGGTTTTGTGGGGACCAGGACAGAAGGAGGGAGCCATGCACACACCCAGACGCACCGACTGGCAGCGTCGCTGCAGCTTCAGGACCTGGGTCCGCAGCTGGGTGACCTCCCTCCGCTGCTGGTCATGGCTCTCCATCCTGAGCGCCAGCACCTCTGACAGCTCGGCCATCTGCTGGCTGGCCTCGGCTGGGGAAGGGCAGGGACGGAAGGTCAGCGCTGGCTCCCATGGCCTTCAGCGACCAGTCTGGCCCTCCCGATGCCTCCATCTGCCCCACCCCTCGGCTCCTGCAGAGGACTCTGGGTTTCCAGGACTTTGCGTTCCTCCCTGGGTCTTCATTCCAATAAATGTTTGTTGACCAACATGGGGAAGGCCCTCGGTGAGCCCTGGGTGAGCAGTCCACAAGACCTGGTCCCAGTGCACACTGAGCTCAAGTCTAGTGGGGACACCGATGGGCAAGGAAATTCCACCAGCACCTACTCTGGGTAGGACAGAGCAAGTGTAAAGGGTGCGCTGGGAGTCAGAGCTGCGGCTCCCATCCTGCCTTACACCGGCTTCGAAGCGAAGACCTGCAGGGTAAGCAGGCCAGCGAGGCAAAGAAGGGAGAACCAGGTCCAGGCAGCACGTGGAGCAGCCCAGAGCCAATCACCGGGCCCTGGGAGGGAGGGCTCAGGGGCTGGGCAGGGGGCTGAGGTTACCCTTTGGCCAATGGGAAGTTCAGGGTTTTAGGCCCAGGATGACATGGTCAGATTTGGTTTTAGAAAACTTATTTGGGGGGTGGAGCGTGGTTGCCTAGGTGGCTCAGTGGTTGAGTGTCTGCCTTTGGCTCAGGGCATGATCCGGGGTCCTGGGATCGAGTCCCTGCATCAGCTCCTCGTAGGGAGCCTGCTTCTCTCTCTGCCTATGTCTGTGTCTCTCATGAACAAATAAATAAATCTTAAAAAAAAAAAAAGCAAAAAACAAACAAACAAACTATATTTGGGCTGTGTGCAGAAGGACCTGGAAGCACAGCAGTACAAAGTGACCAGTTAAGACCAGGCCTGGGCTAGAGCAGGGGGTGAGGAGGAGGGAGGAGACTTGAGCCTTTCTTAGGAGGTATTTGGAAGCAACAGAACTTGGGGACCAGCTCCGACGCAGGAACCAAGGGAAGGAAAGCCAGGCGTGCGGGGAGGGAGCAGCATGTTGCCATCTTGTGCCTGCATCTCACAACTAGACTTGGCTTCACGCTGCGCCTCCCTCATCATAAACACACGGTACTGCTACCAGCCCAGGCCCTGCCCCAGTCCCGGCAGGGCAACTCTGGCAACTCACAGCTCCTCTCTTCCTTGCTTCCAGGCCCTCCCAAATAACAAAAGGAAACAGGCATAGAGGGGCCCCCTAGCTTCTGTACAGCTCTTTACAGTGTGCTAAAGCACTTCCTCAGCTGTGCCTCTGGAGAGGTCTGCAGGGCTGAGATTATTCCTCCCCATTCTAAAGATGAAGGTTCAGAGAGGCCAAGGAACTTGTCCAAGCTCACACAGCTAGAACGAGTCAGAGCTGGAACTCAAACTCAGAGTCTTCCCTCTGCTCCTTGGGATAGCCCTCCACGAGAAGTTACAACCCCACGTACAAAACTGCTCCACACAATCCAGGATGAGCATCTGCTCCTCCTCCTCCAGGGCGTCGAGTTGAGAGGCCTGGAAGGAGGGAGAGAGGAAGGGAGAGAGGAAGGGGCAGGGGAGTCAACAGGCCCCTGCCTGCAGGGGCACCCCCTTGCCACATCCTCACCTCCTCTCTCAGCTGCTCGTTCTCCACCTCCAGCAGCCTCAGCTGCTCCTGGAGGGCTTCCAGCTGTGGGCAGAAGTGCAGTGACTCCGGCTCCCCCAGAGAAGTCCTAGGGGTGGGAGCCATAGGGGTCAGGGCACCGGCGGGGGGTGGGGGGCAGAGGGGGGACCCAGGTCCCAGTCCACCCAGGGTTGGCCCACTCAGGCTAAATGTAGTGGTCTCAGTTGGCCCAGCAACCCTGCTGGCAGCTACCCCATGTGTCCCTGTTTGCAAATATGGAAACTGAGGCACAGAGAAGGGGCTTCCCAGATGAAAAGGCAGGATACTCACAGCTCAGAGGCTCCATAGGGATGATCATGCTGCTCCTCCTCTTCCTCCTCTTCCTCCTCCTCCTCTGTCTCTTCTTCCTCCTCCTCCTCTTCTTCCTCTTCCCCCTCTTCCTCTTCTTCCTCCTCCTCCTCAGAGTCTGAGTAGAGCCGAAGGAGATCATCTCGCAAGCTCACCTGGTGTCTCAGGTGTAAAATCTGGCAGTGGGGGGAGAGGATCCCTGTTGGAACGCAGGCAGGGGCAGGCACAGGTCCTGGCACAAGGGCAATGAGGCAGGTCTGGGATGGCACCCCCCCCACCCCTCCTCCCTGCCCAGTTACCTCCTCCCTGGCTGAGCCCAGCATGGCTTCCAGCTTGCTGTTCTCCGCCATCAGAACACTGTTCTGCTTCACCAGGGACTGGCCAATGCGAGCCGCCGTATTTAGGTCCCGCTCTCTCTGCAGAGGGATCCACATCCATGGGGAATATTTTCATGTTTTCTGGGATCTCCCAGACAGTTGGGAGAAGCGAAGGAGTACACAGGGGTCAGCGGGAAGCTAGGCCACTAAACAAAACCCTTCCACACCCTAGTTTTCCAGGGTACTAGAAGAGTCTGCCATCAACCCACTGTGGGGCCCGACTCAGTTTCCCCTTATAGAAGAGAACAGATCAGATGGTTCTGAGACCAATTCCAGCCTAGACATCCCACATATACCTGCTTTCCATAAGAGGGATCCCCCAGCTTGGCCCCCAGAGAAATAGTCAAGCAGGAAATAGACAAGACTCCTACCCCTCCAGGGCAGAATTAGCATGGAGGCCTGGCTAAGGCTCAGGCTGGCCCCAGTAGGGAAGGCAGTACACACCTCCTCTAGCAAATTTAACATCACTTTGACATCTTCTTGGGTGATCTTGACTGGCAGGGGTCTGTCAGGGCACAGAGCTGCAAAAGCAGGTGGAGTGGCTGGGTCAGAAAGATGGTGGGGGGGCTCATAACCTACCTCACATCTCACTGTTTCCTGCCCTGTCCCCAGTTCTCCCCCAACAACAAGAGTCGGTGACAAGGAAGATGACTGAGCTCCCTTCCTGCCTCCAATATCCTCTCCACACACCCCCAGTACCGAGCACTCCCTTCCCTGCTCCCAGGGCCAACTGGACTCTTTTTTGTTCTGGAAAGCCCTGGGTGAGATGAAGGATCACAGTCCTCCAAGCTCGGCCGCCTGGGTCCCTGGCACCTAGAAGAATGCAGGCGGCTAGTGGAATGGAAGTGCAGCCGCAGACTGACTCATCACCCCTTCCCCAGAGGGCAGCCTTGGCCGACTCACTGGAGCCTCATGGGTCATAAAAAAAAAGACACAGTCACCCACCCACCGTGCACCTGTTGCATGTGGAGAGGAGGAAGAGACTTTTCCGGCACTGAGTAGGGGGACGGAGAGTCTAGACCCAATCCAGGGATCTCCCACCACCCAGGAGAGGCCAGGAGGGGAAAAAAACCTGAGGCCCAGCCCACCCCCAGGCTGGGGAAGGCAGGGCTTTGACCCCCTCCCCTAAAGATTGCCAAAGCCGCCCCCTCCGCCGCCCCCTCACGTCCCCGGCGCTGGTTTGGCGGCCAGCGCAGACTCAGAGCACCGTGGGCAGCGCCCCCCCTCCCCCCGCCCTCTCCGGGCACTGCGGGAGCCTGATCTGCGGAGCGAGCAACGGGCGCGCGCCGAGCCCCTGCACCTGACCCACCGACAGCAATCGGGAGACGACAGAAGGGAGGAGGAAGGAGATGGGGAGGAGGCGACCCGACAGGCCCCGCAGACAGCGACATCTCATCACCGAGGGATGAGACTGAGTGCCGGGGGGGCGGGGCGCCTGGAGCCGACGGGGCCCCCTTCTCCATGGAAATGCCCGTGTCCCACCAGCTCTGGGGTTCCGGGGACCCGGTTTACCTTCCTCCAGCTCCCGAATGAAGGCGGCACGGTCGGGGCCCGACACCCCAGGCCGACGGCCCATGCGGGCGGCCGGCGTCTTCCAGATGCCTGCCGCCTTCCCAGTCCCCAGGCCAGCGGCCCGGGGACCCAAGGGCCCCTGGAATATGAAGCGGGTCCATGGCGCGTCCAAGCTGCGGGGCACGGCCTGGGCATTCCCCTGGAGAACGGAGAATGTGGACGTGCGCGGGGCTCCTGCCGCCGATCCGGCCTTGGAGGTGGGGCGAGCGCGGGCCTGGGGTCCCGAGACGCACGCGGACCTGGAGCCTGCCGCCTGCGCCCCCGCGGGTGCGTGCGCAGGGCCGCGCTCGGGCCGCGCAGAGGGCTCCGGAGCGGGACTGGCCGCGGGGCGGGGTGCGAGGGGGACTCGCGCCGGAGCCCCGGGCCTCACGCGGCGCCCCGCGGCGCCCTGGCCCGACCCCCTAGGACGCATCTCGCTCGAGTCCGCAGTCGGCTGCCGCAGCCAGGCCTTTATAGCCAGCGCCGCGAGTGGGCGCCCGCCGGGCCGTACCACGCGCGGGAGTGGGCGGCCGGGAGCCACCGGTGGGGCCCGGGCCTGGGGGCGCGCGCGCGGGAAGCTCTCGGCGGCAGGAGCAGAGCGCAAAAATCAGAAGAAGGAGAAGAGTCGAGCGGCGGCTCCAGCTGGTTCCATGGGCTTGGGGTCCGAGGGCAGGACTTCTCCTCCCCTCTCCGCCTCCGGAGAATGGTTCTGTCCCAAGTCGCCGCGGCCCTGGAATTCGGGTACAGACTTCGAGGACCCCGGCTGGGGACGCCTCCCTCTGCTCCCGCGGGGCTGCGGCTGCCCACCTGGATGTGAGCGGGGAGTTAGGCCCGTCCTGTGCCGTCCCCGGGAGCTGGGGGGTGAATCCAACTCCGGGATGCTTTCAGCGCGCTGCCCAGGGTGGCGCGTCACGCACTCGGCCCCGCGCTCCCACCCCGCGGTCCAGCCGCCCCACAGCCCTCTTGCTTACTTCGGAGTTCATCCTATTACCTTTCCTTGTGCTTTGCCTCCAGCCTTCATCCACTCTGCCCACCTCCTTCCACCCTGCAAACCTGTTCTTCCTGGAGACCGCGCTCAGAGGAGGTCTCCCGGTGAAGACTCCTGCGACCGCGTCCCGCGTGGCCCCAAGCATCCTTATCAGTGGCCGGCAGTGCTCAGAGTGCGTCTGTCCCCAAGACCACACCTGCGGCCCTTCAGCGCAGGGAACGCGCCACGGGAGGCGGTACCCACGAGAGAGTGAGAGTCCAGTGGTCCCAAAGTCCGGAATGAGCGGGGTGGGGCAGCACAGGAGTCTGGGGGCCATTTCTGCACCTTTAGGCTGGAAGAACCCGCAGGCCTGAAAGAGACGGTGGTGGCACTAATTCTTTTCAAGCCTTAGAATCATCCCTGGTGCCGCAGTTTTCTTCCCTTGAATAACCAATCCTGCTTAATTTACCTTCTAAATATGCCTCAAACGTGCAGTCTCCTCCTCTCCAGCCCCTCTGCTGTTGAGGCCTCATCCTCTCTTCTAGATTTTCGTGATACTCCCCCTGCCCCCTCCACATGAATCCATCCCTAAGGAATTCCAGGAACCCCTTGCACATAGCCACCACTCCAAGCCTGAGCCCAGGACAGAGGCTCTTGCCCAAGGACTGCACCTGGGACAGAGGCTCCTACTGCTGACACGTGCCTTTGGGGCCAGACATCCAGGTCATAGCACAGGACAAGAGATGCAAACCAGGGACAAGGATCAGACTACCTGGTCCACCAGCTTTCCACAGAGAAGCATTGTGATAAGAATTTCATCTGGGTCCATTCATTCATTTGACAAGTCCCTACTATAGGGTGCCTGGGGGCCTCAGTCGGTTGGTCATGATCTCAGGGTCCTAGGATAAAGTCCCACGTCAGGCTCCCTGCTCCATGGAGAGTCTTCTTCTCCCTCTCCCTCTGCCTCTTCTCCTGCTCGTGCTCTCTCACTATCTCTCTCTGTCAAATAAATAAAATCTTTGAAAAGAAAGAAAGAGAGAGAGAGGGTCTCTACTATATATATATATATATATATATATATATATATATATAGTAGATGTGTGTGTATATATATATATATATATATATATATATATACATACACTCTCAGACTAGAGTAGGGAACAAGAGAAATCCCTGCTCTCCTGGAGTTCAGATTCTAGAAAGGGAAACAAATAAATGAGAAAACAAGACAATTACAAAGTATGGTGAATTTTGGGGGGAGGGAAACAACAAAGCAAGGAACTATGAGAAAAATAGGAATAACCTGTCTGACGGGGTGGTCTGGGTGGGTGGGGGAGGACAATCATTAATGGTTTGGTAGTTTGCATCTCAGACCACTCCAGCCTTCACAGCCAGCTCATACCTGTCCCCCTCCAATGGCAGCCTCTCTCCTCAGGAGCCAGTATTCCTCATTCCTGACTGGTGAGTGAACCCTGGTGCCCATTCACCTCCCCAGCACCAAATCCTTCATGCCCACCTCCATCAGCCCCACGGGGAATTATCTGCCTGTTTATCAAAGGGGCAATCTTCCTTAGTCATGTTATTTCTAAAATACTGGCTCCAAGTCCAGCCTCCTCTGGGCAGGGAAGTAAGAAGCAGTTCCCCTGTGGACTTCAGACCCCTCCCAACCTTTGCCCACAGGCCTCTTCATCCTCATTTCCTCCCCTCCTCCCACCCAGACTGCAATACTCCTTCCGAACTATTAAGGGGGGCTCAGGCCAAAGGCATGGGGATAAGAAGAGGAGGCATCCAAGATTCACAACCCCTGTGCTTTTCACGTGCTGTCCTGTTTTCTGATGATTATCTTGAGCTGCTTTAATATTTGTTGACTTCCTTTCTTCTTTCATCTCCACTGTTCCTGTCCCCCTAAACTATCCATCATTATTCATTCAACACACATGTATTAAGCACCTGGATGCCAGGCAATGTGACAGGTGTTGGGGACATATCAGGGACAAAACACACAAAGATCTTTGCCCTCCTAGGGCCCACATACAATGGGGAGCCACAAATAATAAACAAAGAAGCAAATCAGAGAGTATATTAGATGGGGCATGTACTGTGGAGGAAAAGACAACAGGAGGGGCTGCCTGGGAGCAGTAGGCAGGCTGTGGGGTGCAAGTTAAACATCAGGGTGGTCCCTGAAGAGTCACTTCTGTCCAAAGCAGATGGAGGGAGGGAGCAGGAGAGGATAGTCACTGAAAGAAGGTGAAAGACAACAGCAAAAGCAAAGGTTTGAGGCAGAAGGAGGTGATGGGAATGGCCTAAATCATCAGAGAGAATTGCGGGTGGTGGAGTCAAAAAGGGAGCAGCAGGCTCATGGACCAGACCTCACTTGAGGAAGTGGAGGGCTTGTCGTCAGAGAGATCTCATCTAACTTGGGTTGAACAGGAAGGCCAGGGCTGAGAGTAGACAGACAGTGGGCGGTGTCTTAGTCTGCTCAGGTGGTTTTAACAAGACCCCCTAGACTGGGTGGCTTATAAACTGTTTCTCAGAGATCTGGAGGCTGCAAGTCCAAGATCAAGGTGCCCACGGATTTAGTGTCTGGTGAGACCTCCAATTCCTGGTCCAGAGACAATTGTCTTGTCTTCTCCCTGCGGTCCTCACGGTGGTTGAAGGGTGAAGGGTGCTAGCTCCCTGGGGCCTCTTTTACAAGAGCCACTGGTTCCCATTTGTGAGGCTTCCCACTTCAAAACCTAATCACTTCCCAAAGGGCCCCCCTCCAAACACCATCACTCTGGGAGTTAGGATTTCAACATGAATTGCAGGGGGATACAAACATTTAGACCATAACAACCCTGTCCCTCTTTTAAAAAAGCAAAACAACAAAAACAAAATAGCTTTAAAAAAAAGATTTATTTATTTATTTATTTATCTCAAAGACAGAGTGTGCATGAGGTGGAGGGGGTACAGAAAGAAGGGAGGAAGAAGATTAACTACTAAGTGCAGCCCGGGTGGTTCAGTGGTTTAGTGCTGCCTTCAGCCCAGGGCGTGATCCTGGAGTCCCAGGATCGAGTCCCACGTCAAGTTCCCTGCATGGAGCCTGCTTCTCCCTCTGCCTGTGTCTCTGCTTCTCTCTCTCTCTCTCTCTTTCTCTCTCTCTCTGTGTGTCTCATGAATAAATAAATAAAATTTTAAAAAAAGATTGTCTACTAAGCTAAAGCCAAGAGTCAGCCACTTAACCTACTGAACCATCCAGGCACCCCTAAAAATGTCCAGGGGGGCCTCGCTGGCTCAGCCAGTGAGGCATACAACTCTTGATCCCAGGGTTGTGAGCTCAAGCACCAAGTTGTGTATAGATATTACTTAAAAATAAAATAAAAAATAAAATAAATAAAATAAAATAAAATAAAATAAAATAAAATAAAATCAGAGGGGTGCCTGGGTGGCTCAGTCAGTTAAGCATCTGCCTTTGGCTCAGGTCATGATCTCAGGGTCCTGGGATCGAGCCCTGCATCAGGCTCCCTACTCAGCGGGGAGTCTGCTTCTTCTTCCCCTCTGCTTGTGCTCCTCTCTCTCTGTGTCTCTCTATATATCTCAAATAAATAAATTGAATTAATCTTTTTTAAAAAATAAAATAAAATCATAGGGGCTCCTAGGTGGCTCAGTCGGTTGAGCATCAACTTGATTTCTGTTCAGTTGGTGATCTCAGGTCATGGGATCCAGCCCTAGGTCTGCCGCCCACCTCAGCAAAGAGTCTGCTTGGGATTCTCTCTCTCCCTCTGCCCCTCCTCCCACCAAAATAAACAAATAAATCTTAAAATAAAATAAAATCATAAATAAATAAATAAATAAATAAATAAATAAATAAATAAATAAAAGTGTCCAATAGGTGGTTTTCAGCATATTCAGAGCTGTGCAACCAACACCAGTATCTAGTTTCTTAACATTTTTTTATCACCTACCCCTACAAAACTCCCCATACTAATCAGCAATGAGTTCTTATCTCCCCTTCATCCCACCCGCGTTGTTCTTAGCCTCTGGTAACTGCAAATCTATTTCGGTCACAACAGATTTGTATTTTTAAATGTTCTAGCAGCTATAGTGTATTTTTTTAACTTTTCTTTTTTTTTTAATCGAAGTAAGCTTCACACCCATTGTGGGGCTTGAACTCACAGCCTCAAGATCGAGAGTCCCATGCTCCACTGACTAAGCTTGTGAAGTGCCCTAAAATTAGTTTTAATAATATATTTTATTTAATTTAATGTCTCCAAAATATTATCACTTCAACATGTAATCAACATAAAAAATTATTAATGAGATTATATTTTGCATTTTTTACACTAAACTGAGAGTGCATTTTATTCTTATAGCACATCTCAATTGGGACTCGAATTCATTCTTCTCTTTATTTCCCTGAGTGTAATTTGTCTTTTTTTCCCCTGAATACTTTTTTTTTTTTTTTTTTTTAAGATTTGTTTACTTGGGGCACCTGGGTGGCTTAGTGATTTGAGCATCTGCCTTTGGCTCAGGTCCTGATTCCTGGGTCCTGGGATCGAGTCTTGCATCAAGCTCCCCACAGGGAGCCTGCTTCTCCCTCTGCCCATGTCTCTGCCTCTGTCTCTGTATCTTTCATGAATAAATAAATGAAATATTTTTTAAAAATAAAAATTTATTTATTTATTTGGGGGGTGGCAGAGAACAGGACATAAATAGGTGCCCATTCCATACTAAATGGACGTTTGCTGAGCTGACTTATCCCTGTTCATGAGAAAGCAGCCCTGAGGACCCTGGGAAGTTTGAGGTGAAGAAGAAAGTGGAGTGGAGAAGACAGACATGGAGGGGACCCTGCAGGCTCCCAGGACACTGCACCCTCTAGGTCTGGACACCCGTGCAGAGTAACTCTAGCTACAGCCACCAGGGGGCAGTGCCAGCCCACATATCCCTACCCTCACCCAGGCGGCCCTCACCTGTGGGATCAGTGACCCCACAAGAGGCAGAGTAAGGATGGTGACTTCATTTTGCAGATGGAGAAGCCAAAGCTCAGACCCCTGGTCACTCGTGGGCCTCTTGGCCTGGCTGATGGATGTCTCCCACAGCGCAGGGCTGCCCAGGAGACCCGGCCGGGCCCCTCTCCAGCAGTGTCCGTCAGCCTTGTCCCCCAGAGGGATTGGCAGGACAGAAACCCGAGGCCTCCTGCCTTCCCTCCTAGCATGCACCCTCTGACACCTGCTGAACCAGAGAGAGGATAGGAAGGGACCCGTGACCCCTCACAGCCATGAACATGGGGGCATAGTCACTCCAAAACCCAGCCTCAGGCCATGCACACACACACACACACACATACACACACACACACTCAGGCCACCACTCCTGGCCTGATCTGGAAAACGAACCTAGGAAAGGCTACCCCACAGCAAGGGCCCCTGAGGGTCGGTGCCAGGGATATGGGCACGGCCAGACACCAGGACCACTTTCTGCATCAGACAGAAGGGAGTGCCCTGGGCATAGGGCCGGGGAGCCGCCTCACCACCCCCACTCCTACTCCTCTCCTGCAGGACCCCTGGGAGCCCTCCTCCCTCTCCTGGCCCCTCTTCCTCACCAGGTGCCCAGGCCCCTCCGCAAGGTAAGGCCCCCCTTCCTTTCTTCCTCCTCCCCAGACCCTGACCGGACTCCTGGGCACAGAACACTGCAAGCCTCTCCCAAGCCTGGAGTGAGGACTTGGGGACACAGGGGTCCTGCGCTGCTCAGCCTGGTGTCTTCTGGGTTTCTAGGCCCCCTGCTGGTCAGGGCGAGGGAAGGCAAGAGGCTTGGAGAAAGGGCAGAGGGGAAGTACGGGATGATGGAGGGGGCGGGGCTCTAGCAGGGATGGCCAGGATCCTAGGGGACGATAATGACCTCCACTCCAAACCCCACGGCACCCTCTCTCTCATCTGGGGGCTCTTGTCTTGGTGGGGCACCCACCACCTGCCACCCACAGAGCCTGCAGACTGGCCCCTGCTCTTCTCCGGCTGTCCTGCTGAGGGCGGCCTCCTCCTCTGAGAAGCCCTCCCTGGTCCCAGGAGGGGTGCCTCCCTGTTGTGCCTTCTCCTGGCATCTTCCTGCCTCTCACTGCTCACAATGTAAGAATCTGTTACTTATAAGGTGGTTATTTAACCAGGAGAGTAGTGTCTCCTCACTTCTGTATCCTTAGGGCTCTAACCAGAGTAAGCACTTAGTATCTGTTGAATGACCACATGATGGATTCTCTGGGTGAGTCTGGTTGTGGGAGGGGGTGGGGAGTGTCCCCCCAAGATTCCGGAGAGGCTTACCCAGTTAAGGTGAGATCCTACGGCTCTGGACGCTGCACAGCGCTCCACACTCCCCAACATAGGTGAGCCCCACCAGGAGACCTCCCAGGACACAAGGACAGCTGACCCTCGGGGGTGGAGGGTGTTAGGGGACTCCAGCATAGTCCCCTCCCTGCTTCGTACTTAGAGCCCCTCGGCTCAGCCTTCACTCACTTCCTCTAGGCTCCAGAGTTGGAGGCCTAAGTGGGATAGGATCTATCAGCAGGTGGCTGGTCACAGGGCCTGCCCCGGGCCTGGGAGTCTCCGTGGGAAGCACCTGGGAGCCAGGTTGAGGGAACCACAGCACCCAGTGTCAGGGAGGGCAGGGCCATCAGCCATGTCTAGCCTGCTGGGTAGGCAATGGTGGCGAGCCTGGGAGGCTGTTCTCCTGTCCTTGGGCCTCTCTCCTCTATCTCCAGGGTCAGGGAGATGACAGAGGAGCCCTTCACTCCCTGACTCTGTCCCCCGACTCACCGGCTCCTTCTGAACCCTGGGTCCATGTCCAGACTCAGAGCCCTTCCAGGAACAAGTCATGGGGTTGGTGGACAGCAAAGCAGGGAGAAACACAAATTCACTGGGTCCCCTAAGCTTTGTATGTGTTACTTCATTTTATCATCACCAAAAGGAAGAATAAATATTATTTGATAGATGAGAAACAGGGGGTTAGCATCCCTGACCAATGAGTGAGGACTGCAGGCATTCCAGCCAACCCCAGCAGAGGAAAGTGTCCTGGGGTTCCCTTGTCACAGGCACCTCATTGTGCTATGTTCCATGGAGACCTTTCACCAGTTTCGCCTCATTTTTCAGCCTGTTTCTTGCTCAACCCACGGTCATTTCTCTTTACTCTGTGTTCAGTTTCCCCTCCTCATGTCTTTGCTGCTCCCACTGCCGGGAAGGCTCGGGTACCTTCCAAGATTTCCATCAAACACCTGCTCATTTGAAAGGTGGCTCAGTTGTCACCTTCTCCCTCTATAGGCTCACAGAACCCATGAAACCCACAGCACCCTGCACACGTGCACACTCTCCTGCTAGCATTGCTTCCCTGTCCGATTTGCACTGGAAGAATGTGGGGCATCTCTATCCCTAGGGCCTTAAGCAAAGCCTGGCAGAAAGCAGGTCTTTATGAAGCTTTTGGTGATTGAATGAACGAATGACCCATGAATCTAGACCATGAAGAGTGCTCCTGTCCCTTCCAGAGACACTACATCCCTATCAATACAGACCAGGACTACGTTTGCACACATTTTCCCACAGGGTCGTTGTACTAGTAATTATTGGGAACTGGGGGTCAACTAACTGAATTTCTCAAATCTTTCCCACGTGTCCTGGATGTTACCAAGTTTCCCCATTTTCTCCATATGTGTGTAGATGTTTTTGGATTAAAGCATAGGATTTAGGATTCCATCTAATTATTTCCTACCTGGCTATTTTATCTTGTCGATTGTGTCTTTTTTAGCCAACTAACATGTTTTTTGGGTGAGGTTGTGTAGACAGGTTTTAAAAAAATTTTTTTTAGTGTAAGACTTACTTTATTTTTCATTTTTAAATTAATTTTGCCCTAGTAATACTTACTTTAATTTTATTTTTTTTCTTAAGCAGGTGCCACATGCATGAAGCCAAGGGGGTTCTGACCCTACAATCCTGAGACCAAGGCCTGAGCTGAGATCAAGAATCAGACATTTAACTGACTGAGCTACTCAGGTACCCTGAAGATTTTGTTTTTAAGTAATCTCTACACCCAATGTGAGGCTTGAACTTAGAACCCCAAGTCACACCCTCTACTGACTGAGCCAGGTAGTTGCCCTAGTAATACTTACTTTAAAAACATTTTTAATTTTTTTAAAGATTTATTTATTTATGATAGACATAGAGAGAGAGAGGCAGAGGGAGGGAGAAGCAGGCTCCATGCCGGGAGCCCAACGCGGGACTTGATCCCGGGGCTCCAGGATCACGCCCTGGGTGGGCCAAAGGCAGGCGCCAAACCACTGAGCCACCCAGGGATCCCCACATTTTTAATTTTTTAAATAACTTTTTTAAAGTTGACAGACTGGGGCACCTGGGTGGCTCAGTTGGTTGAGCTTCTGCTTTTGGCTCGGGTCATAATCCCAGGGTCCTCGGATCGAGTCCCACATGGGGCTCCTTGCTCAGCAGGGAGTCTGCTTTTCCCTTTGCCCCTTCCCTCTGCTCATGATCTCATTCTCTCTCTCTCTCTCAAATAAATGTATAAAGTCTTTTTTAAAAATGGGACTCGGAAAAAAAAATGGGACTCGGGGCACCTGGTGGCTCAGGTCATGACCTTGGGGTCCTGGGATTGAGTCCCACATCGGGCTCCCCACAGGAGCCTGCTTCTCCTTGTTTGTGTCTCTGCCTCTCTGTTTCTCATGAATAGATAAAATCTTTAAACATTTTTTCTTAATGGAATTGTATTTTTAACAGTACTTTTAGGTTCACAAATGATAACTTACTTTGGATTTGTTTTGATAACTTGATTTTAAGATTTTATTTTATTTTTTTAAGTAACCTCTTTGCCCAACATGGAGCTCAAACTCCTAATTCCAAGATCAACAGTAGTCACACGCTCTGTCAACTAAGCCAGCCAAGTGTCCTCTGATAACTGGACATTGAAATCCCACTGTTGGGACCAAGAGCAGGCTGCCCCCAAGAAGGGCCACTTGGACATAAAGATTACTTCGAGGTAAAAGTAATGAAATCCCAACAGATGCAGGAAAAGCTCTTTGCTTCCCCTTCAGCTACCAAAGTTTGCATTGGAAAGGAGAGCCTGCATCAGGAAGAGAGCTTTTAGTAGACTCGCCTTTACCTAAGAACCTACATACCTGGGCAACCTTGTTTTTCCAAACCTCTCCTCTCATCTTCCTGCTAGTGAGCTTTCTCTTGTTTGTACCCTCAGACCCTCCTGGTCTCCTTAGCTCAGATAAGCTTCTCATTGTCTCATTGTCTTTGGAAGTTCATGTCTGGGTGGCTTCCCCATCATACCAGTATACCTATTAAATTTTTTTTTCTTCTGTTCATCTGTCTCATGTCAATTTGGGGTTTTTTTGTTTTTAACTTTTTAAAAAGATTTTTATTTATTTATTCATGAGACACGGGGGGGCGGGGGCAGAGACACAGGCAGAGGGAGAAGCAGGCTCCATGTAGGGAGCCAGACGTGGGACTTGATCCCGGATCCTGGGATCACGCCCTGAGCCCAAGGCAGACGCTCAACCACTGAGCCACCCAGGCGTCCCTGTCTCATGTCAGTTTGATTCTAAGTCCAGCTGGCAGGAACCACAGGGCAGGAGGAGGTCCTCTGCCCAACACCACCTTGTTGGATTCTGTCCCCTGTTCTGGCTCACTGCCATTTCTGGGGGGTGGGGTGGCCTTCGTTCCGCCTCCCTGGTCTCCAGTGTGGCACCTGCCATTGTGATGGGTGGGTGTCAGTCTCCATTGGTACTGGTGACACAAACTGCTAACTGTGGTGGGTGGCGGGCACTAACATTCCCCCAGACCACCGGGGCCAGGCATCCCATTGCTCGGCGTGGGGGGCCAGTCTGGCCCACCCACACCACCTAAGTAGGCCCACACTTCCCCTTTTGCTCGGCTCCTTTGCGGACACCCAGACACTCAGCACTTCTGCTGCCTCCCTCAGACAAGCCTACCTAAGAGGAAGAGGCTGGCCAGGGAGTCTAGCTCCGAGTCATGGCAGACACAACTGGAGATCTGCCCCGCCTTCCATGCCTCCTTCCTTTCTTACCATCAGAACCCTGATTTTAACAAGGGGGCAATGTGTACAATAAAATATCCTCAATTTTCCAGCTTCCCTTGCAGGATAGTAGGGTCATGTGGCAGTTTCCTGCCAATGTCCCTCAGGGAGATGTCCTTTCTGGAAAACAGAAAGGCAAAACTCCTCTGGGAAAAAGACTTTTGCCTTTTCCCCTTCTTCCTGCCTGGAATCACTGTGCCCTCATTCCATGTAGGCAGAGCAGGCATTATCCTCATTTTATAGATGAAGAAATTGAGGCTCAGAGACATGAATTGATTTTTGTCAAGGTTATGAGGCTCAGTTAGCTTCCACACGAAAACTTGAAGGGTCAACTCACTTCATTAACTAGCTTTCCCTTTTTATCCAGGCTGCCAGGAAGCTCAGCGCCTAATGCTGCCCCCTCCCATCCCTTGTCCTCACTGCTTCTTAGGAGACTTGAGAGGACAATCCTTTTTTGTAAGCCACCTCGAGTCCTCTTCTGGAAAGCTTGGGGTCGGGCAGCTTGTCTGTCCATGGTCCCTGTACATCTCTCCACACTGCTGTGGGCGGCAGTGATGTAAAAGGACTATACATGGATGGATTCTCTGGTTTGTTTAGGTTTGGCCAACAGGGAGCATTGGTAGGAGGGAGCCTCACCCACAGGATCCCATCCCCAAGAAGCACTCCCCCACCTTCTTGCCTGAGGCCACTGTAATTAGCCAGAGGGTGCTACCCTCTTCTTTGCTGATCCTACCTCCTGTTCACACCTCTGTGAACTGCTCCTTGAATTCTCAATTTACCCAAGTTGAGTAGATCTTGCCAGGGCCCGGTCCTGGGCTGAATGTGTCTCCCCCAATTCATATGTTGAAGTCCTAGCCCCCAAGTGATATTTAGAGGAGGGACATTTGGGATGTAATTAGGTTTAGATGAGGCTATGAGGGTGGGGCCCCGTGATGGGATTAGTGCCCTTCTAAGAGGGAAAAGAGAGCTCTCCCCAAGCTGAGTTTGCACCAAGAACTCAGCGAGGAGGTGGCTATCTACAGGCCAAGAAGTGGGCTTTCGACAGGTGAGGAATCTGCTGGGACCTAGACCTGGGACTTCTAGCCCCAAGACGTGTGAGAAATAAATAGCTGTTGCTTAACCTCCAGCCTATGATATTCTGTTATAGCAGCCTGAGCAGAATAAGAGAGTGCAGAGGAAATGCATTGTTAAAAGTCCTTGTGATGCTGAAAATTCGGTCCTTTCCTTTCCCTCAGAGGTGCTCAGCTTAGCATCTGGCATCTTATCACCTCTTGCCTCACCCCACACCTGCCTCTCTATTGGGCTCATGCGCATGACCCCAGCACATCCATCCCAGTGCCACAGATTCTCCATGGATGAGGCCATGGTCTCCCTCCACTGCCCAACCTCAGGCCAGTGAAGACATGAAGCCATCACAGCCCCACAGGGGCCATAGGTCCTCAGACTTGGCGGGTACATTGCAATGGGTCCTCCCTGGGAAAAGGACTGTAGGATATGTGTGGGGAGCCATCACGTAAGCTGTCAGTTACGACAGCTGGACAGCTGGATGGATGAAATGACGGTGCGCACTAGCATTATGGAATAGAGAAGGGGCAGCAGCTCAGCCTGGCTGGGAGCAGTGGGAGGTCATGGAGGAACGTTTCTGGAGTGAGGTCTGGGGGGGAACCTAGTGAATGATGCAGGTGAAAGCATCCTGGGCAGAGGGAACTGCATGGACAAAGATCAGGAGGCAATAAACCAGCAAGGAGGATGCTGGTTGAGGGGACAGAAGGGATGGGCAGGGGCTGGGGTGGCCCACCCCAAACCAAAAAGGGGGCTGAACACCAAGCCCTAGGCCACAGGGAGTGTTCCACCCAAGAGAAATCCACCACATGTACATTGAGGCTAGATGGGGCAGGGCTGGAGGCTGAGGCCAGCAGGAGGGTCGCCCCTTGGAGAGACCAAGGCTTAGTGTCCCTGGTGGGGGAACTCATGCACAGCCATCTCTTCGCCCTCCTACCTCCTAAGGCTCCAAGGTTCTAGGCTGGAGCCCTGTGAGTATGTATTGAGTTTAATCAATTCCAGATCCTCAAACGCTCCTTTCTGACTCCCCTCCCCATGTCTTTGCCACACACATGGTGGCCATGAGCGCATGGGGGACCCAGCCAAGGAGGCAGCAGGCTGCTAAGGGAGCCCCCAACTCCCCATCCCACCTGCCCTCACAGCTTCCACTGGATCTATGTGTTAGTTTTATTTTCTTTGCTTTGGTCTATACAAAAAAAACCAATAACCAAAAACATAAAGCGAGAATAATAAAACTCTCTGCTGGGACCACCCCCAGCCCCCCACACCCACGTGAGGAGGTGGTGGAGGGTTTGAAACAGGAAGGGGAAGAGAAAGCCCCTCACCGCACACCAGAGGGGTCAGCCAAGAGCACTTCTCAGGAGTCAGCTAGGGCGGTTGTGTGGGTGGGATGGGGTGCTCCCAAGCAGGGGCCAAAGCCAGCTGAACATCCTCGAGAGGGGAGCAAGCAGTGTCCTCATCTCCGTCCCATCTCCCTGGTCCGTCCCTGAACTTCTCAAACAAGCTTTGGATTCTGGGACTTTGAGCATTGAACCTGGGTTCTGGCCACCCCAGGGGCTCAGAACAGTTGGTGGGTTGGAGTTCAGTGAGAAAATCAGGCCCAGAGAAGGAACCAAAGCTCTGAGGGGCCTGGGTTGCTGGAGTCAGGCCACCCAGGGTGGGGGTGAGAGTGGGGGGTGATTACTGGGTGGGGGAAGAGAGTGAGTGGTTGAGTCTAAAGCTTTAGTGCCAGGGCCACAGAGGTGGGAGGGGGTGTTGGGCCCTGGACCCACAGCCTAGGACAGAAAAGCAGGAGCATCCCTAGAAAGACCCTATAGAGGATGTCTGGAGGCATGGGCCGGCGAGAAGTCACAGCGAGAAGTCGTGGCCCTGCTCCCCTGGGCTCAGGCACTTTCCTGTCTCGCCCCATCGCCCACATGGAGAGCCTCTCAGATGAGGAACCGCACCTGGGGGAGGGGGAGTTATACACAGAGGGGTCAGGGCAGGCCTATGGCCTCCAGGAGCTTGTGCCACCCCCGTGTCACCCACCCACTACCCACCTGCCCCCAGCAAGACAAGGGAGTGAGGCAGGCCAAGGCACGCCTTCCTCAGGGGAGCTCAATGGCAAAAGGCCCCACACTCACTTCCCCCAGAAAAGGGCCAAGGTTTCAAAGGAAAGATGACAGGGCCTTTGTGAGAAGCAGGTTCTAGCGGGGAAGAAAAGCATGTCTCAATGGCCCAGAGGCCCCAGGCATGGGGGAAGCCTGCAAGCAGGAAGGTGCCGTACTGGATTGCAGCCAGCTAGGCCAGCATATGGTCCGCCGTGGGGTAGGGGGGCCTCAGGCCGTCGCTGTAAGTGTCGATGGGATAGTCCGCGTCCATGTCCATGTGCATGTCCAGGGGGTCCAGGGGCACATCACTCGAGTACATGGGGCGGTAGGTGGCGTCCATGTCTGGGGAAAAGAAGGGAAGAGGACCTTCTAAGGTCTGCAGACCACCCTGCTGGACCTCACAGTCCATCTCCAGTGGGCCTGACCCCTTCTCCACTCCCCTACATCAGGGGGCCTACACAGGAGTAGGTGTGGACTCTGCAGTGGCTGCCACTGGTCATGCGGCCCTGGAGACACAATGCCTCTCCTTCACTCACATCCCCAGACACCCCACACTGCAGGGTCTCGGGGACCCCTGAGGAACTCTGCACACACTCACCATCTGCGTAGGGCTCATTGATGGGGATCATGCTCTGGGCCTAAGGAAAGAGACAGAGAAACATTGCAGGAGGGGAGAAGGGTGCAAAATGTCAGCTCTGGGCTGGGGGGTGGGCAGCTAGAGATGCTTCTACAAAGAGGGAAAAGCATAGACCCCTCGAAGGAACAGAGGAATGAAATGGGGTTACACAGTGCCCCAATGGACTCCTCTCCTCAGTCACTTCCGAAGAGTTGAAGTTCCCACCGTTCTCGCATAGGGATGCCCACAAAACCAGGGCAGCCCTGGGGACAGCAGTGCACAAGATGCCTTGAGAACGGGTACTGGGAGCTGCCCCACCCAGGATCGGGGCAGCACTAGCCTACAGAGCACCTCTGCACACGTTAGAAAAAGGCATTGCCCCCTGCTTCAAACACTTCTAATAACATGGACAAAATAAAATTGCCATTCTGGCAGGTCAAAAGCAGATAGTTTAACCTACCTCTGCCATCTGCTAGAAATGGTCATCAATGATCCAATTACAAAATAAAAATCTGAAGTTGACAGTATGGTAGGAGGAGCTCCCTCAAAGGCACTGTCCATGTGTAGTGTGCAACTTGCACAACCATACATTGCAGTCCAACCCAGGATACTCACAGCCTCCCATGCAGCTGGGTCATGCTTGAAGAGGGAGTTGGTGAGCTCCACAGATACGCGTTTACGGTAATCTGGGTTCTTGTCCTCGGAGATGCGGAACAGGACAGCCGCAGCGTAGGTGGCTGAGCAGAGAGGAGAGGAAAACTCAATTAAGCGCCTGCCTTCACCCTGGCTGGAGGACCAAGACCCAGCCCCCGCTGTCTCCCCCTGGCCCACAGCACAGCCCCTCACCGGTGCCCTCATTGCGGGAGTGCAGTAGCTCCATGAGTGGAGCTGAGGCCCCCTCAGCATCAATTGCATCAGCTGCCTCCTTGTCCTGGGCCAGCTCACACAGCACCCCGGCAGCCACGCGCTGGATGTTCTCCACTGACGAGTACAGGAGCTGGGGATAGGGAGGGTGCGTGGGGTGGGGAAGGGGCGCAGGTGGGTAAGGTGTAAGGCAGATGGGCAGCCCGCTCGCCCCCCAGCCCTGTTAGTCTCAGCTCCCCTTTTCTGGACTTAGCACCAGCTCCTACTAGAAAGTGTGGAAAAGTCTAAGAAACATAAAGAAATAGGAAAGAAAACCAGCCATAATTCCCCACCCACATATAGCCTTTGTTAATACACTGGCATATTTCCATCATGTTTTTATCATAGTCCTGTTTTAGGACTATGCATCCCTATTTTTATTTTTATTTTATTTTATTTATTTATTCATGAGAGACACACAGAGAGAAAGGCAGAGACACAGGCAGAGGGAGAAGCAGGCTCCATGCAGGGAGCCCGACGGGGGACTCGACCCCAGGACTCCAGGGTCAGGCCCCGGGCTGAAAGCAGTGCTAAACTGCTGAGCTACCTGGGCTGTCCCTTATTTTGATATTTTGATTCCTGTTTTGTTTGTTTGTTTGTTTTACCTCACACTGTAACATAAGGCATTTTCCTACATTATTAAAAAGCTTTACCTAGAAATCTGAGTCCATACTGATAAGAAAAAAGAGAGTGTTAAAAAGCCAAACAATAACAAAAAAACAAAACAAAACAAAACCCCTCATTGGTCACAACTGGAGGTTGCAAGGATGCTAATCCCTTACTCTGAACTCTAGTACTTAAAGGGAAAAAATTTGAAAAGCCAAAAATTCTTCAACCTCACTGTATTCAGCCATATGATATAATGGACTTTTTTTTTTTTTTCAAGATTTTATTTATTTATGGGACACCTGTGTGGCTCAGCAGTTAAGCGTCTGCCTTTGGCCCAGGGCGTGATCCTGGAGACCCGGGATTGAGTCCTGCATTGGGGTCCCTGCATGGAGCCTGCTTCTCCCTCTGCCTGTGTCTCTGCCTCTCTCTGTGTGTCTCTCATGAATAAATAAATAATTTTTTTTTAAAGATTTTTATTTATTTATTTTCACCAGCCCAGAGCATTCTCATTTTTTTTCTTTGCCAGTTTGATAGCGGAAAATGGGACGATCTCACTGGGAGCATAAGCTTCATTTCTTTAAACTCCTGGGGTTGAACACTGCCTGTTTATGAGCGACCTGGGATTGTTTCTGCCTCTGCCCATCTAACCACTGGGGTCTAGTATTACTGAGCTCTTTTATATGAAGGATATTAAACTCTTGTCTGTTGTGATACTTGCAAACATTTTCCCAGTTTGCTACTGACTTTTTCTTGCTTTTTAGACTGTTTCTGACATACAGATGATTTTAACGTTTATGTGGTTGAGATATTTTTCTCATTTGTGATCTCTTCCCTTGCTTTTGAGCTTGGAAAGCCATTCCCATGCAGGGATCTGCTAAGGGGTCACTCCTGGCATGGTCACTGTTCTCCAAACTCCTCCAATGACCTCTTGATGACTGGCCCAGACCCACCAAACCCATGGCTGCCAACCTCCCACTTTCAGTAATGGGGATGTGCAGGGGTTGGAGGGACCTCTGCTCTCCACCTGCCCCAGACTCACCTGTACAAACAGGGGTATAGTGTTGAGTCGGAAGATCTCCATGCGGTTCATGGGATCCCGGGCGAGGATGTGCAGGGCTCCAGTGCAGCCCTCCACAATCTCCTCCATCCTCACACCGTCCTGTACAACAAGAGGCATTGGGTCATGGCAATTGATAGCCCTTGGACATGCCCAAATGCCCCCACCGTGACAATCTGCCAAACTTCATTGGTCTTTGGAGTTCCATTCAACTACAACTTGCCTCCTCATTTACACACACACACACACACACACACACACACACACTCCCAAGCAGGACACCTCTGACCCCCAAGGAAAGCACCACCAGCAAACTTACCGTGTAGGGCTGCTGTGTGCCTGCAGCCACATGACGCTGGGCATCCTGGTGAGCCTTGACCAGCAACTGGACAAGGCGGGGAATAACTGCTGCCTCCTGCAGTGGGGCATGGTTTGCTGGGCACAGAGCCAGATTCCTGATCAGGCCGATGGTTGCCTGATAAGAAAAAGGACAATAATCAGGGACATTCTTGGGCATCTAGAGAATCCCAATTTCTAAGCATCATCTCCTCCTTCCCTTGTCATCTCTCTATCCGCCAGGCCAGACACAAACATGCTCCAGACCATGAGCCACTCCTAGCCCATGTCCCTTATTCCATAGAATCTGTGGGTCCTCATGTCTAATGCTAACAGTCCCTGCTAAAATGATGCCCCACTCCAGAACATTCCACCAGCCCCATGGCCTGACCCTCACCCTTGTCCCTTCCCTCAACAACCACCCTCCCCTATACACTGGAGTTTTACCTGCTTTTCGGCTAATTCCCAAACCCTGATTAGCAGGGAGTCCTTGCTATGGTTGACCTCAAAGCTTCCTGCTTTACTGATACTCCTATTGTAATCAATCCCCAGCAAGGCAGCTCTGGGAAGAAGTGTCCTCCTCAGGGCACCCCATCTCCCAGGGGCCACTCTGGCCTCCTAGGGTCCCTCAGGGTCTTGCGAAGCAAGCTATCATCTCCTCTGACCCGCAAAACAAGAAGCCAGAAGACTAGGCACAAAAATCACGAGATGAGGACGTGAGCACAGGTAGATGAACTACCAAGGTCACTTGTCACTTAGCGGCTAGGTGAAACCCTCCCCCCGCCTCAAGCTTATGGTAGGGATCAATCCCAAAGAGGGACCACATGCCTTTTTCTCTCACTATGGGTTTTTAAAATTCAATGTAGGGATCCCTGGGTGGCGCAGTGGTTTGGTGCCTGCCTTTGGCCCAGGGCGCGATCCTGGAGACCCAGGATCGAATCCCACATCAGGCTCCCGGTGCATGGAGCCTGCTTCTCCCTCTGCCTGTGTCTCTGCCTCTCTCTCTCTCTCTCTCTCTGTGACTATCATAAATAAATAAAAATTAAAAAAAAAAAAAATTCAATGTATAACTACTTGAGAGTCATTCCTATCTGTACTGTCAAACTGTCTAAAACTTCATCAATGGGAGCCCTGCTAGCTGGCTCTCCTGCCCCCAGGCAGCCTCCTGTAGAGAAGGCTGTACCCCTTCACAGCCTTCACTCCCTCCAACAGATGCTAAATGTGTCCCCCCAGAACCCTTTCTATTTTTTATCTGGTTAGGATCCCTCCTCAAATTTAGCAGATGTGGCCTTCTGACACATGACACTTTGCTAGCCTCCTTGTATCTAGACATGGCCACATGGTCAAGATCCAAAGCATGAGTGGAAGCAATGTGTCCCACAGACTGGCAACATCACCCTGGAATGTGTTAGGAAGGCAGCGTCTCAAGCCCACCACCACCTACAGACCCAGGGCCTCTCTGCTCCATGGCTCTGCCTGTACTCAGCTAGCACCTAAATCCTGCCTGCGAAGACCTCCTACCCCCCGCCTAACCCCCGCCCCAGCCACAGGGGAGACCTTGACCAGCGGCCACTGGTTGGGCTGGTTGAGAAGCTTGACAATGGCCGGGATGCCGTAGTTGAGGCGCACGGAGTTCTGGGCCATCTCGGCCTCCGGGTGGCGGCTGGTGAGGTGGCGCAGGGCGCAGACGGCGGGCTCCGTGATGTCATCCTTGTCGCCAGCCCGCAGGATGGCATGGATGAGAGCCTCCACGCCGCTGTTCTGGGTCACCAGCGTCTTATTCTTGCTGTTGTTGCACGTCAGGTTGGACAGAGTGCCCGTGGCACAGGTGAGGACATTGACGTCGTCCACACTCAGCTGGTTCACCAGGATCTTCAGGACGCTCTCCAGGCCCTCCTGTGGGTTGTGGGGGAGGCAGCAGAAGGTGAGGGAGACTCTGCTCCCGGAGGTCTTCCCAAAGGTGTCCAGGGGGAGCGAGATAGCCACGCAGCTGAGAGCCAACGGGCCGTGCCCACGTGCCTGGGAACCGTTGCCCCGGCGCCTCTGCCAACGCCCCGTGAGAAGGTGGCACAGTCCCATGGGGCAGTGGCACTCGGAGCGGCTGAGGGCTCCCCACAGAGCGACCGCCAGCAAGCCATCTATGATCTCAGGCCGGTCTCCAAGCTCATGCTCTTGCCTCCAACCCCCATCCCGCCCCCTGCATCCTCAGACCCAGGCAGGGTCAGAAGGAAACGTGAAGGAGGCCACCTGTTTCAGTGGCCCAGCTGACTGCTCTTCCCTGGCTTCTCATCATCGTTCTGGGCCTTCATGCTGCCCCTCTCAGTGGTCCCCAGACCAAATCCACTTCCAGGAAACATCAGTGATCTAGAAGCCTCACTTCTCCCAGGGGGAGCCACATGGGCCTTGTGGTAGAACAGAAAGACCCCAGGCTCTGAAATGACACTCCTGAATCCCACCTCTACCACTTACTAGCTGTGATCAAGGGCCATTACGTCACCCCCCTGGGACCCTGTTTCTTCACCCAACCAACTGGCTCCCCTTTCCATCTCTAGTTGTTGAAAGGGGAAAGCAAGCCAATATCCATCAGGGCCTAAGCAGAGTCCAGCATGTGGCCGGGGGCCATTAAACAGCCTATTGATGGGGGGCAGGGGCCTCCTAGGAATGGTAGTCAGGTGGGAAGGTGGAACCAGGAGTCTTGTCCTAAAACTGCCATTTTTCCTTAAACTGTGTTTTTAGCTACCAGAGCCCTCAGGCCATCTCTTGGTACATTACTGCTCCTTGTTGCAGGGTCTGTGTCAAAATTACTCCCCTGGTATCATCTGAACCCCAGCTTAGGAATATCAGCCCCTTCCTCTGTTCCCCTTCCTGAGTCCTTAACAGCCATTAGAGCCCTAAGCTAAAGGGATGAGGAATTTCAGGGATTTCAGGGTATTTCCAGCCTTAGTCACAGTGGGGCAAGATGTAGAGGCCTCAGGCCTCCCATGGCTCCTAAAGTCAGAGTCCCAGACAGGAGACTGCCTGTGGCAAGAGGGGAGCATGAGGTGGCTGAAGAGGTGGACCCCAGCCCCCAAGGTCTCCCTCACCTGTTTGGTGGCCACATCCGAGAGGTTGCGCAAGGTCCAGAGACAGTTCTGTACAAGGCGGGGGCTGTTGCTTGTCAGGTGTTTGCCCAAGGCCTGCATCCCACCTGGGGCGAGAGATGGGAGCGTGTAAGGCAGGGGAGCATGGCTCACCAAGCCCAGCTGCCAGACAAGGCTCCCACCCCGCCCCTCCAGGGCACAAGGGCTGTCCTCGCAGGCCATCCTCACCAGCCTCCACGATGGCAGGCTTATTGCTGGGACACACAGACAGCACCTTGAGCACCCGGCTGGTGGTCCAGAGCAGCTTCTCATAGCTGTAGTTGCGCATGATCTGCACAAGGGCCTGGGGTCCTCCATTGGCCAAGATGATGAGCTGAGGGGGAGACAGTGGAGAATGAGTGTGAGATAGACAGGAAATATGACAAGGAACAAGGAAAGGGGAGGAGGTGACAGAGCTGTCGCTACCAAACTTCAGCTAAAACCTGAACAGCTTTTGTGACTACTAAAAAAGCCAAAATTTTGGGACACCTGGGTGGCTCAGCAGTTAAGCACCTCCCTTCAGCTCAGGGTGTGATCGTGGAGACCCAGGATCAAGTCCCACATCGGGCTCCCTGCATGGAGCCTGCTTCTCCCTCTGCCTGTGTCTCCGCCTCTGTCTCTCTCTGTCTCTCATGAATAAATAAATAAAATCTTAAAAAAAAAAGCCAACATTTTTTTTTAAGATTTATTTATTTTATTTATTTATGACAGACAGAGACAGAGAGAGAGAGACAGAGAGAGAGGCAGAGACACAGGAGGAGGGAGAAGCAGGCTCCATGCACCGGGAGCCCGATGTGGAACTCGATCCTGGGTCTCCAGGATCGCGCCCTGGGCCAAAGGCAGGTGCTAAACCGCTGAGCCACCCAGGGATCCCCAAAAGCCAAAATTTTTTTTTTAAGATTTTATTTATTTATTCATAGAGACAGAGAGGGAGAGAGAGAGAGGCAGAGACACAGGCAGAGGGAGAAGCAGGCATCATACTGAGAGCCTGACGTGGGACTCGATCCAGGGTCTCCAGGATCACGCCCTGGGCTGCAGGCGGCGCTAAACCGCTGCGCCACCAGGGCTGCCCAAAAGCCAAAATTTTTAAAAGGATGTCTGGGTGGCTCAGTCAGTTAAGCCACGGTCTCCGGCTCGGGTCATGACCCTGGGGTCCTGGGATCAAGCCCCACCTTGGGGTCCCTGCTTAATGGAGAGTCTGCTTCTTCCTCTGCCCCTCATCTCGCTGGTTCTCTCTCTCTCACTCTCAGATAAATAAATAAAATTTTTTAAAAGATAAAAGAAAAAAGGATAATAAACAATGCTGACAAGGATGAGGTGAAACTACTAACAGACACCACCAACAACACTGTAAGTAACACGATCCTTTTGGAAAGCATTTGGCAATCTGGGTACAAGCCCAGAAATATTAAAAACCCTTAGCCCCACTGATGAAAAAATTTCCCACTCTTTGGGAAAAGCTGTGTGTCCAAAAATGCTCATGACAGCATTGTTTATAAAGGTAGACAATTGGGCAGCCCAGGTGGCTCAGTGGTTTAGCGCCACCTTCAGCCCAGGGTGTGATCCTGGAGATCTGGGATCGAGTCCCACATCGGGCTCCCTGCATGGAGCCTGCTTCTCCCTCTGCCTGTGTCTCTGCCCCTCTCTCTCTCTCTCTCTCTCTCATGAATAAATAAATAAAATCTTTTAAAAAAAAAAAAAAAAAAAAAAAAAAAAAATAAAGGTAGACAATTGAGAGCAATCTAAATGCCCTCCCTAAGAATAAAGTCTGGGGCCCCCACTTAATGAAATGCTATCTGCCATTGTAGAGGGTGATTTTGAGGGTATGGGAAAAAAATTAAAAATACATAGAAAACAGATCCAAAGTTGTACATTTGCCATGACTACAACCATGTACAGACATGCCCACAGGACGGGTCCACAGGAAGCACACGGAGATAGCAGTGGTTGCATAAGGATAGTGACTTTTTTCCTTTTCCTCAACCTCAGAATATTCAGTTATATGATGAAAGATGTACAACCATGTATACTCATATATTTAAACCAAAAGGGGTAAAGAGGCAGTGGTCCAAAGCTACAGCTGGATAGAAGGAGATACACTGGAAGGCCTCGGGGTGTGGTTGGGGGGGTGCACGGCAGCACAGCTCACCTTGCTCTCCTGGTTGCCATAAGCCAGGAGCTGCAGGCAGTCGGTGGTGATGGCCAGGAACTTGGGGTTGTTTTTGTTGAGCAGGGGCACCATCTTCTGCAGCCCATCTGCCAGGCGCACCGCCATCTTGGCGCCCTCCTGGTACAGCAGCAGGTTGTGCAGCGTGGTGATGGCGTAAAACAGGACTGACTCCACCGGGGAGCTGGGATGGTGGGCAGTGGCTTGATGTGAGTCGGGCCCCAAAGGTCTGGCATAAATGAGGGCTACCTCCCCCCAGGAAGCCTTCCCCATACCAACACCCCCATGGAAACAGCACTTTAGGGATCGAGTCCCACATCGGGCTCCCTGCATGGAGCCTGCTTCTCCCTCTGCCTGTGTCTCTGCCTCTCTCTCTCTGTGTCTCTCATGAATAAATAAATAAAATCTTAAAAAAAAAAAGGGGGGGGGAACAGCACTTTACTAAAATCTCATGGGATCCCTGGGTGGCGCAGTGGTTTAGGGCCTGCCTTTAGCCCAGGGCGCGATCCTGGAGACCCGGGATCGAATCCCACATCGGGCTCCTGGTGCATGGAGCCTGCTTCTCCCTCTGCCTATGTCTCTGCCTCTCTCTCTCTCTCTCTGTGTGACTATCATAAATTTAAAAAAAAATAAAAAATAAAAAAATACTAAAATCTCATCGTCCCTTGAGCCCAGCCCCGCTCTTAGGCACAGATCACACAGCACACACCACTCCTCTCCCCACCAGGACCATGACTCCGCCTGCTTCTGGGCTTTTAGCCCAGGGCTGAGCGCATAGTCGGTACTAAGGAACTACCACATGGGAGGCCATGTGCTAGAAAGGTCCTGTGAGGGGGTCAGAGTATCTCCCACCTCAAGGAACTCACAGCCTGGCATGGATAGAAGGAGAAAGACCAATGAACCTTGCAAGGCTGGGAAAGATACAGGGGGCAAGGGGCTATCTCTGCTGTTCCCTCTGCCTGGGATACTCTTCCCTTCATCTACGCAGGCCAAACCCCACTCATCCATCAACCCTCAACTCATCATCCTGCTGTTAGAGTGCACAGCTTCCCGGAGCTCTGAGCAATCCTGGGCAGACCTCTCTCCAGCATATACTGTATCCTAGTAACTAACACGCCGGTCACATGCCTATTCCGCCTGCTAGGCTGTGAGTAGCTGAGCACCAGGACTGGGCATGGGTCTGCACCTGGCACACAGTAGGTCCTCAATACCTGATGTATGGAAGCCCAGGGAAGAGAGGGGGTAGGCCCAAGTGAAGGGAGTCCCCGGTATCCCCCAGTGGGTAGGGGTGGGTACCTGAGCATGCGGACCAGGGCAGGGATGCCGCCCGACTTGAAGATGGCAAGCAGCCCCTCACGGTGGTGGGAGAGGTTGTGCAGGATGCTGGTGGTGCAGCGGGCTGTGTCCAGGTCACTGGTGTTCTGCATAGTACGCACCACGGCTGCCACCAGCTGGGGCGAGCCCATCAGCGCCCGCCGTGACGCCTCTTTCTTGGACAGCTGGTTCACGATCATGGCTGCCTTGGTCACCACCACCTGAGGGGGACGGGGAGGGATGGGAAAAAGTGAGCAGAGGGGCCGGGCTGGCTGCCACCGTGAGATGGGGGGAGGAGGGCAAGTGACCCCCTCCACAAAGTTCAGAGGGACCCAGCTCAGACTCTCCCTGCTGATGGGGCCCTGCGTAGGGCCGGCCCCTGCGGACACCTGACCTCTCCCCTCTCTGCCCTGCCCCCACCCTGGCCAGGCCCCCCACGGACCGGGTCCTCGTCGTTGAGCAGTTTGGTGAGTTCAGGCAGGGCCCGGGTGGCCAGCTCGGCGTCGTCCTGGTAGTTGATGAGATGTACGATGGCTGACTTGAGCAGCTGGGACGGCTCGGCCAGCCGCTGCAGGTTGGTGGTCTGCCCTTCCACCTGGGTGGCCAGTAGCAGCGAGCTGTCTTCGCCCGTCACGCCAGGACACATGGCCTCCCGTACCCGCTTGGCTCTGGCTGTCGTGGACATTTGGTACTCCAGGTCACCTGGATGGGGGGGTGTCAACGGGGAGGGACTGAGTGGCAGGATGGGCAGGGGTGGGGGGGACACAGGGGGCAGGGCAGGCCTTGTAGACCGGGCTCTCTGGGCTGGCTCCCACCCCGACCAAAGCCCCAGCAGCACCACTTGTGATTCTGCCTCTAACCGGGGGAGGTCACCACCACCTCAGTCATGTCAGCTGTAAAATGGGGCACCACCTGTTCTGTCCGTCACAGGGAATTTTTATAGGGAATTAAATGAGATAATAGTTGTAATTTGCTCTGAAAAGAAAGGATGTACTACACACATCACTACAAAAGTGTTAGTGAAGATTACTATCATGGGAACAGTTAAAAATTTTTGACCACTTACAAAGTGCTTAGCAGTGAATTAAACGTTTTTCTTATATTTTCTCATTTAATCTCGTAATAACCCTAAAAGATAAATACTATTACTATCTCCATTTTACAGATGGGGAAACTGAAGCCCAGAGAGTTGTTTGGTTTTGTTGTTGTTGTTGTTTTCCTAGAAGCCCAAGCTGGGGTCTGAACTCAGACAGGCTGACTCCAGAGCCCAAACCCCAACCCTATGCCCCTCCCTTAACAATCAGGTTGGGGTAGCAGCAGACAACCCAGGTCTCCTTTCTTTGAGATCTCATGATTCTAATTATATCCTCATCATCTCCAAAGGAGGCAACTCTCCCATTATAGAGGCAAGCAAATAGAGGCCCAGAGGGCTACCCAGTATCATACAGCAGATCAGAGGGAAAGGTGGGAGTGTGGGTTTCAGAAGGCAGGAGGTGGGTTCTTAGCTAAGACTCCGGGTTCCACCCCCTGGGTGGGTCCAGGAGCCCCACAAATAGGTGCCCAAACTTCCCAGGCAGCCTGGCCCTGGCAAGTGTCCCGATGCCCTGAGGAGAAAGAGGCAGAGGTTCCACCCTCCAATTAGTCAGGAAGGAGGAGACACCCACACAGCTTTCCCACCTGGAATGCTGTACTTTTAGCTACCAACACAATGCCTGGTTCTCCCTGCCTGCTGTCAGGGAGGAGAGCCCCGGGCGGAGGCTGAGTTCTGAAGGGCCTCCACCTGTCACAGCCCGCCCCATACCTTTCCCAGCTCCCACAGCTCATCCTGTTCAGTGTTCGGGGCCCGGGAGGCACCCGTGGACAGCAGTCCTAGGGCTCGGATACCCTTCTCCCCCAGAGAGGCCAGCGCCCTAGCTGGTGAGGCATCCCCTGCTGCCAGAGGCCCAGAGCTGGGAGCCCGAACTGGGTCGTCACTCTGCCACCTGGCCACAACCTACCTGTAGGTCTCCTCCTACCCTCGTCAGGAGCCCTGCCTCCCCGTCAAACTTGGGGCCCCTGGAGCAAAAGGACCATCTTCCCCAATCGTCCATGGGCCTCTTGAGGGCAACAGTGACACCTTGTCATTACACTGTAAGCTCATCGAGGGTAAGGACCCTGCCTTCAGACTTTGCTTCTCCCTCCATACGAGAAGTTCAAGGAAGAGGAATCTGCCGCCCTCTCAGATGGGGGCAACCCTGAAGTAGCTGTGCCTCCTCCCTCAGACAGGAGCTCCCATTGTCTGCCTCCTTTTGCCCTGACCTTCCTCCAGGCCCCAGACTGGTTTTCTGCTGAAGTATTTCCATGGAATAGTTTCCCTGAACGAGTCCCCGGGGCTCCTGACCTTGGCTCTGGGGCACCTGGGTATAGGTGGTGGTCTTCTTGAGCGTGTACTGACGCCCGCAGGCCTCATCCTCTTCCATGATGCCCTTGCTGCTGACCGAGGGCACACAGGTGTTGGCACCCGAGTGAATGCCAGAGTCATAGGTGTATGTCTGTTGCCACTCAGTCACTTTGATGGGTTGTTCAATCAGGTTCATCACTTCCATGATGGCTGCTGGGGACACAAAGGAAGGCAGGAAATTAGCTGGCTCCAGTGAGGCAGCCCATCATCATCTGGCCCAGCCCCGGCTTCAGCCCATTCCCAGGCCCAGGGAGGGAATCCCCACCGTGGGGTGGGATACCCTAGGGTGAGTCCAGGGCTTAGATCGCTTACCTCCAGCCCAGGATGGAGCACACCCCAGGGGGCGTGGGGCAGTAAAGAGCCAGATGCCCCAACCTAGCCCTGGGCTTGCTCATCTTGCTCTCCCCAGGCCCACACTCTCTGAGCAAAAGGTACCCAGGGCCTCCAGCAGGTTCTGGGATCCCACAGACCCACCCCCCCCCATCCACTAGGGCTCTCTGGGAAAGTCTATGGTGAGGCAGCTACACCCCAAGCATCGGACAGGAAACTGGGTGGGGCAGGGAAGCAGTCAGACGGGTTTCTCTGGAGAGCCCTGGAGGCTGCTAGGAGCAGTCAGAGGCTCCCTTGGAGACTCCAGGATCTCAAGGATCTTTCCTGAAGATGGGGCAGGATCACAAGTGACCCCAGAGGCCCAAGCTCTAAGATCCCTGTCTCTCCGGCACCCCAGGTCTTAGAAGCCTTTTCTGGAATTCTGAGCCCCATCGACCAGTTCGAAATACCAGCCACATATGACTGGACCAATTCACTTCTCTGCAGAACCCAACCCTCATTTGCAAAATATGGATAACACCACCACCACCACCACCCCCCCCCCCGCAGGTTGTTATGAAGGCCAGATTTGTAAAGGACCCAGCCGGGTGCCAGGTACATAGTGGGTGCTGGGTGTTGGTGGCCGGCCACCTATCAGCGGTGCCTCTCCCTCAGTGGGGGGTTCCCACTTCCTGTCTTTGTAGAACCCAGGCTAAGATAAGGGGTGAGGCAGGCCTCAGGAGGGGTTGCTGCTATTCAGGCACCCCTCCATCTCTCTGCAGAGACGTGGGGGCACTTGAGGTGCATGAATTGCTGGGCCGTACTGTGTACCAGGGTGGTGGACTCTTACTTGGTCTGTTTGGCTTCCCTGTCTCGGGAGCTGACCCCTGAGTCCCACCCCTGGGAGGAGAGGCAAGGGGGGCTGTGCTCCGGTGAGGGCCTGCCTGGTGCAGAGCTTTCAATAAGGCTGTCATCTGCGCAAGCAGGTTTTAATGCAGATCCTCTGCTCCCCCCGTTTATGGACAGGGGAACTGAGGCTCCACCAGGTAAGGTGGCAGAGCTGGGACCAGGCACAGGTGTGGGTGACACCCCAGTCTGAGGCCTTGGCACATGCAGACTGTAGGCTGGTCCACCCATGAAGACGGGCAGTACTCAGTACCTCAGACCTATTGTCCTATGGTGATGGGGGCCCAGGTTCAGCTGGTTCAGCCTGGCCCCACCCCAGGAACAAAGATCTTTAGGGTATGTCTTCCCAGGGTCACCCTCAAGGAGGAGGATGAATGATCCTCAGGCCTCCCTGCCTTTTATGGTGACACGGGCTCCTTCCCGGCCTATGAGCACACCTGGAACAGGCAGAGGCAGGAGCCAGACCAGCTCCCGGCTGCCTCCTTCCTCTCCTCCCTTCACCCCAAGTGACTCAGAGTTTCGAGCTGATAAACAGAAGCAGGCCCAGAACACCAGACAGCAGGCTCCGTGCCACCAGATGCACCCAGCTGCTTCCTAGGCACTGGCCAAGTGCGGCTATTTCAGGAGGAGCCCTCGGCCCCCACCCTAACCACGCACTGCCCAGCGTACTCCTGCCTTCCCTGGTGGGAGAGAGAAAGAACAGAGAACTTTGGAGGAGGAAGCTTGTCACGGAGCCGCCCCTGGGGAGGAGAAAGCCCTGGGGAGGAGGCCTTGGGCGGCCCAGTGCTGCAGAAGGAAGGTAAAACTCTATCAGGATTAACCCTGTAATGTCACTATGCCAGGCAGAGGGCTGAGCAGGCATCTGGGCACTGAGATCTGTTTCAGGACAAACGGGAAATCTCCAGCCCTGCTCAGTAAGAACACCCCACCTGAGCCAGTTAGAGCCCCCCTCCCCCAGCATCCTGCCCAGAGCAGAGACCATTCCACCTCCCCCTGGGGCTTCTCAGCCAGAGGGGCACAGGCCTCACCCTGAACCTCAGAATCAACCCCCCCACCCCACTCCCCACCAGCCTCCATCCACAGGGACCCCCGAGGTCAAGGCTGGCCACAGGAGGAGCATTTTCCCAGCCAGGGAGGGGGTGACGGGGGTGGAGTCCCCTCACTACCACCCCCCCAGCCCAGGCCTGGAGCCAAGAGAAGCTAAGGGCTGGCAGCTGCCCAGAGCAAGACAGAGGCCACCAGGAGGTCAAAAGATCCATGGGGGCGGAGACACTCGGCTGCTTTTACAGTCAAATGAATCTCCAGCCTGGTGGGGCATTTTACCGGTCCCAGTTTCCAGTTGAGGAGACTGAGGCACCACCCTAAGAACAGGGCAGCGTTCTGCTGGGATCCGGGGTCTGCCTCTCTGCACACCAGCCTCCAGCCCACTAAACAAGGCTGCTCCCCTGGCTCCTAACGGGGGACGCCCTGCAAGGAGAGAGGGCCAGACACTGGTGTACGACAGGGGCTGGCGAGAGCATGGGTAGAGCTGAGCCCCTTGCCAGCAGGCGAAGAGGCTGGGGAGGCCAAGGGTGCTCATAGTTGGAGCCAGAGAGCCCTGGCTGTGAACTCAGGAGTCCCAGGCCTTTGGTCCTGGTCCCAGCCACAGAGACCCAGGCTGACTGGTGTCCTTAGGCAATTACTTGCCCTCTGTGCTTCATCCACAGAGAGCGTGGCCCAGCTGATCTCAGAGGAGCGTTGAGATCTCTCAGCCTTCCCAAGACAGACAAGAGAAGGCTGAAGGTGGGCCACGGGAGAGTCAGCAAACAGTGCAGAGAGGACACACACTAGAACTCTTCTCAAGGAAAGGATCCTAGGGTGAGCTCCTCCTGCAGCAGGAAGGTGAGGAGTCAGACCTCAGGAAGGACTGTCAGGCCACCCCACCTTTCTCACTGGCTCCCAGGGGAACCAGGGCAATTCTCTCTCACCAAGAAAGAAAAGTGCTGTTTTGGCACTTCCCAGGGCGGAGGGGGCCGCACCCAGCTTGGTCTCACCCCTCTCCACCCTGCACCCGGAGCGGGACTGCCACAATGCCCCTGGACAGAGCCAGGGTGGAAGTGGGTGAGACAGGCGCGGGCCCTGCCCACACGCTCCGGCCAGAGCCGGGCAGAGCCAGACACCGGGCAGCTTTCTGAGTTGCATGGGGGGCCTTTGTTTCACAGCATGCTCTACTGCTGGAACACAGGAGGCCGAAGCCAGCTCAGGAGATCACAGGGTAGGGTGGGGACAGTACAGGGGACAGGAAGAGAAGCCTGGGCCCTGGAGAAGGAGCGCCAAGGTAGGAATGTGCAGGCAAGCTCTGGACAGACCCTGCCCTTCATTCCTGCTTCCTCCCCAGCAGCCTGCCACTGGGCACCCTAAGTCCAAGACAGTCCCGGCACAGCGTGGTCCAGCCGAGACGCTAAAATTAACTGCCACTGGGGTTCCTGGCTAGCTCAGTCGGAGGAGCAGGCGACTCTTGATCTTGGGGTTGTGGGTTTGAGTCCCACATTGGGTATAGCAATTGCTTAAAAATAAAATAAAATATTTTTAAATATTTTAAAATTTTATTTTAAATAAATAAATATTTTATTTATTTAAATAAATAAAATATTTTTAAAAACCTAAATAAGGGGGATCCCTGGGTGGCTCAGCGGTTTGGCACCTGCCTTTGGCCCAGAACACGATCCTGGAGTCCCGGGATCGAGTCCCGCGTCGGGCTCCCTGCACGGAGCCTGCTTCTCCCTCTGCCTGTGTCTCTGCCTCTCTCTCTCTCTCTATGTCTATCATGAATAAATAAATAAAATCTAAATAAATAAATACCTAAATAAAGGGATGCCTGAGTGGCTCAGCGGTTGAGCATCCGCCTTCAGCATCTGCCTTCAGCTCGGGGCATGATCCTGGAGTCCTGGGATCAAGTCCCACATCAGGCTCCCAGCATGGAGCCTGCTTCTCCCTCTGCCTGTGTCTCTATCTCTCTCCCTCTCTCTGTCTCTCATGAATAAATAAATAAAATATTTAGAAAAAAACAACTAAATGACCCCCCCCAAAAAAATGAACCCCACATTGGGCTCCTTGCATGGGGCCTGCTTCTCCCTCTGCCTTGTCTCTGCCTCTCTCTCTCTCTCTCTCTCTCTCTCTCATGAATAAATAAATAAAATCTTTTAAATAAATAAATAAATACCTAAATAAACAACAACAACAAAAAAACCCTGCCACCAGACCTACCTCAGGCCCCTGCCCCACCAGTGCTGGGCACAGCTGGGCTGGGCGGTGGGGTGCCAAGTGTCAATAAAACACCTGGGAATGAGGACAGGAATGGGCCAGCTGGAAGCAGACTTAGACACATTGCATGGGAGAGCTAGGAGAACAGGCAGGGTTCTCCAGCAATTCCTTGGGCCAGAGACCAGCAGATCACGGGCACAGAGGAAGGGGGCTGCGGACAAGCCGGAGAGCACGGGAGTCAGGGGAGGCGATCCATCCATCCTCACTCACTGGCTGCGTGCCCTTGGGCAAGTCACTCGACTTCCCTGAGCCTCATATTCCTCATCTGCAAGGTAGAGATAATCAAGCCACTCCTTTCTTCAGACCATGTGTGGATTGTGGATCTAACACAGCCGTGACTGTGGAAGCCCTCTGTGGGCAGTAAAGGCCCAGGCGAGCTTTTTTCTATTAGCAAAGCAAAGAAATGGCAGAGGAGGAGCCAGCAGAGCCAGGCCCAGCAAGGTGGCCAGCGGCCAAGCCTTCCTTTTTTGGGACCCAGGACCAGGGAGGATGTCTACCTCCCAGCCCCAGGCCAGAGCCCCTGGAGTGGGGTGAGGTGTGACTGGGGAGTTGTGCCTGGTCCAGGAGGGAAGACACTGCTCTGCCCACTGACCACTGCCTTGCCTTTCCCCAGTGACATGTGCTGCTTCCTGCAGCCAGGGCTGGCCAGGCCAGTAGGCCTGGACATTCCCCACATAGCAGTCCCAGGAGAGAGGCTGGGCTGAGCAGGGCCACCAGCCCCCACCCTTCCCCACTGTCTCTGACTCCAGCAGAGATTTGGCCAGCGCTCCCAAGAACAGACAGAAACAGACCCTAGAAAAGTAGAGACAGATGTGACTGCTTCCTTTGAGAGCCCTGTCTCCCCCAACAGGCTGGGGCTTCCCAGCTAGGCCTCCCCGCTCAGACTGGTGTGGCTTCCAGGAGGAAACAACCCACAGACTAGAGGTCCCTTGACAGGTACTGTAATCTCTCCATTCAGAATGGTCATTCCAGGGCAGCCCGGGGTGGCTCAGTGGTTTAGCGTTGCCTTCAGCCCAGGGCGTGATCCTGGAGACCCGGGATCGAGTCCCACGTCAGGCTCCCTACGCGTGGAGCCTGCTTCTCCCTCTGCCTGTGTCTTTGCCTCTCTCTCTGTGGGTCTCTCATGAATAAATAAACAAAATCTTAAAAAAAAAAAAAAAAAAAAAGAATGATCATTCCAAGCAGGCAGAGACTAAAGTGGGCACAATGTATGGCCAGGGCCCTGGGGACAGGAGTAGACAGAGGAGCCCATCCTCCTGGATGCTTCCAGAGGAAAACCCTCGCTTCCGGTCTGGAGGGCAGCCCAAGCTACTGCCCAGGACTGGCTGGGGGTAGGGGAGGCTCAGGTCAGGCCGTCCCAGCTGCTGTTTGTTTTCTTCCTTCTGGGCTCCCTCCCAAAGCAAACAAACCAGGGTGGGAAAATGAAGGGGACTTGGAGGAAGGGAAATGCAGGGCCAGGTGGCTCGACCCTAAGAACCTCCGGGCTCCCCTGGAGAGGGCTCCAGCTGGAACTCCCGTCTCTGCTGCTGACACTCTGTGGGCAAAACCCCAAATCAGTGGATCACCCCAAACCAGGGCTCCTGGGAATGGAAAAACACTTCATCCAGCCTCAGGAAACAACAAAGGCTTGACCTGGGTCAGTGTCACATCACACACAAGGGCCCCTGGAGGGGGGCTTGGGGGGGCACAGCTGGTATCCTCTCCTTAGGGGGTGGTCCCCAGGGTTTCATTCTGCAGGATTGCCTGACCCCCTCCTGGAAGTACAAGGAAAAACCGACCATGACTTCCCTGTTCTGCATTTGCTGGAGAAAACTAGGATGTGGATAAAGATTTGGTTAAAATTTGTTTTTGTTTTTTAAGATTTTTATTTATTCATTCATGAGACACACAGAGAGACAGAGGCAGAGACACAGGCAGAGGGAGAAGCAGGTTCCCCGCAGGGAGCCCGATGTGGGACTCCATCACGGGACCCCAGGGTCATGACCCAAGCTGAAGGCAGATGCTCAACCACTGAGCCACCCAGGCGTCCCTAAAATTTGTCATTGTATACAGAGCATGAGATCATTGAGATGGAGGCTAAGAAACAAGATAATGCTAAGAAAAAGAGAAGGGGAAGAAATGTTAGTGGTGGGATTATGGAGTGAGATAATGGGTGATTTTTTTTCTTCTCTTGCAAACTTTTCTAAACTTTCCAATCTTTGAAAAGATACACTTTTTCAATCAAGAGGTTGGAGGATTCACACAGTCCAGCCTCTCCCTCAGCCCCAAACAAGAAGCATACTGATCGCCCAGCCCCTTCCCAACTCTTCAGGTCTCTGCCACTCAGTCCCCGTCCCTACAGTGAGAAGGAAAGCAGGCCTGTTAACCCACACTCTGCAGGTCACAGGGAGCAGAACTTCTTGTCCTGAGGGTCCCCAAAGGCTAAGGTGCCAGGAGGCTGAGCAAAGAGCTTTCTCTTCAGGCCTGGCCAAGGAAGTTGCTAGAAATTGGGGCAGTCCATGTCCCCAGACCGCCACTAGATTTAACCATGCCCCAGGGGAGAGGCCTGGGGGACCTGCCCCAGCCACACCTCTCTTTCTCTCACAGGGGTCACTGGGCCAGCGGGCTCATGGATACCTGTCCCTCTTACCACCAGGACTCTCTTCTCCCAACAGACACAAGACTGTGAGTTTCCCCAGGGACCCCCCCACAGACCTCAGACTGGCACCAAAGGCACTGACTCCTTCCTGTCCTCTCTCCTGGGCATGATGGCCCTCGTCCAGCTCCCACAGAGCCCTGCTTCCTCCTCTTCAGAGAAGAGTCACCTCTGACCTTCCATCTCTCCCTCTTATTCAGCAATGCAAGATCTCATCTCTAACAGACAGGAAGTCCTTCCTCCTGTCTAGCCTCCATTCCTTCCCTAAGAGCATCAGTCCCGGCTCTTGTGTCCTCAGGGATGATAGAAAACCGCAAGCCCAGAACCCTCTCTATAGCATCAGATCATTCTCTTTCCTTCTCTGTCACATCAAGTCCCCTCAGGCTTCTCTTCTCCAGGATCAATAACCCTGGGAGGGGGGGGGGGTATCCTCCTCTTGACCTCAAGGGATTCAGAAGCCCAGTGCTGACAGGCAGTGCCCAGGCTACACCCACAAACAGAGAGGCCCCATTTCCCAGGCCCATTCTGGTGTCAGGTGCCCAGCTGCCAGAGACAGTGACACCAGCCCCTCCCTCAGGGACCAAGGCCCTAGCTGACCCCACACCCATCACCAGAAAGGCACTTCCGGGTCCTAGGGTCCCGGGCTCCCAAGCAGAGGACAGCCAGCTTGAGGCCCCAGAGCAGCCAGGCACAATCCTGAAGCACAGTGGCCCAGTCCTAAATCTGACTCTCGTTTCCGTCTCCTCCCCAGAGACCAGGCCCCCCTTCATCTTGGCACAGCCCCAGTCCCCAGCAAAGCAGGAAGCCCCACTTCCTATACAGGGACAAGCCCAGAACAGCCCAGGGTCTGGCCCAATGTAGGCCAGGAGGCAGCAGCAAGTTTGACCCCTGCCCTCCTCTCCCCCACCAGCCTCCTCCACACATGTCCACAGCCTCTGGCCTTGGGGAGATGTCCCCCTCCCCCAGGAACTAAAAACCAAGCCACGGAGGTTTCAGAAGGCTGGAGGCTAGGACATGAGTCACCCCCTCCTGACCAACCTGCCCCCACCTTCACCACCCACACATACCTTCCTTGGTCATTTAGAATTCTCTTCTCCCCAGATTCCCAAACAGAGGCTCTCAAAGAACAGTGGCAGATTCTTCCCAGAGCTGTAGTGGGGTGATACACAGTACAGCAGAATGGGATCCAGGCTTGGAACCAGAGGACCCAAAGGCTAGTCTTGGCCCTTCTTGGGTCTCACTGTGCAACCTTGGACAAGTTACTTAACTTCCCTGAGTTTCAATTTCCCTATCTGCTGGACAGGGTAATGATAACCTGCCTCTAGGGACAGTCACCAGGATTAAGTGAGAACACTCCATGAAAGTGCTTAGTATCTGTAAAGTCCTCCCTTGCTTTTTTAGTCACCATTTATCAAATACTTATTGGGTTATGGGTATTACTCCCATTTTGTAGAGATCACTGAGGCTCAGAGAGATGAAGGGACCTGACCAAGGCCACACAGGTAATGAGTGGCAGGGCTGGGATTCAAACCCAGAACTGCCCTACAGTAATATCTCTCCAACAGCCCTTCCACTGACAGTCACCCCATCACTCTCAAGGGGCTCCTCTCCCCAACCCCTCATCAGAACCTGCCCCACGAGCCTCCAGGAGGGAATCCTTCCTACATGTTCTCAAAGCTTCCACCCTGGCACCCCAAACAGAGGTTCAGAGGGAATGGGGGTGGGGGCAGGGTGGAGGGCTCCTGTCACCCAAGGTGGGGCTTGATCTAACAAGAAATGGCTCACTGGATCCTACCTTTCCCCCCCTCCCCCACTACCTCCCTTCCCGTGAACCACCAGTTTCCACCAGGCACCTCCTAGTGATACTTCCTCAGTATTATCTTTTGATCACAGCCACAAACCAGATTAGCTAAACTAATCATTTAACCAATGTAATTACAATGCCTTCCCCTCCTCCACTTTGGCACACAGAAGAAGGAAAACAGGTTATTTTTGCCCAAATTCCATGACCTTTTGCCTCCCCGGAGGAACAAGACCCACTAGAGCAGAAGGATGGGGTTCCCTCCTCAGCCTCCCCTAACCCAGGGCGTTCCATGAAGATGGGTCTGACCCCTCCTCACTCCCCCAACTACAACCATGAAAGAGGTGGTAGGGTCTTCCCAACTGAGTCAGGCCCAATAGCCCTGATTCCCTCCAAAACTCCCTTCACCCCAAGACTGAGGGAAAGCCTGGCTCTTCTATTTCCCCTCTGCTCCTCAAGGAGGCTGGCATCCAAATCCCTGCAGAGAGACCACACCTCCTATTTTTGAAAACGAGGGCTGAAAGCCTGGTGATCTCCAACTCTGCCCTGGGAAGGGGCTCTCAGGAGATTGGAGTGAAAGGGGCCCTCATGCAGCTCTCCTGAAACCTTCCCCCCTACAGCCTGTCCCACTCTCCCCACCCAGCAACCTCAGGAAGGGGTGGCTGGGGGACTGCCTACAGAAGCCTCTAGAAGGAATGCAACTTCAAAATCCAGAAATCAAATGGAAACCAAACCCCAAGCTCCACACTCTTCAGACTCAAAGACCAGCCAGCTATATAACGTGGGGGATGGGGTAAGGGAAAAAAAGGCCAGAACAATCGCTCCCCCCCTCCCCACCCTCCTCAGTTTGGCCTGGCCCTGCCCCACCCCCATTCCTGGGGAGGGGGCAAAGCTTGGGAGAGAGGCACTGGCGCAGGCCTCAAGCGAGGGGGTGTGGTGGTCCCCGGAGGCAGGAAGAGAAGGAAGAAGCTGCTTCCCCTTTGGCCCACCCCCCACCCCTGCCCCCACCTCGGGCCCTTGGGGCCCAGCAAACAGGATGGAGGTGGGGGCAGGGAGGACAGGGTCAGAGAGCAGGCACTGGCCCAGGTTCACCCAGGCCGGCTGGGGGAGGGGGCTCTGCCCCAAGACGGACCCCCTAAGCCTGGGGGAAAGCCCTTGAGCAAGGAGGCAGGAAAACCCGCGGAGAAAGCTGCCGTGAATACTTCCAGCTAGAAAGTTTGTTTGGGGTGATTTTTTCGAGGTTAGAGAAGAAGAGCAGTCCTGTTCCCTGGAAGCAGCAGCCACTGGAAACAGGGCCAGTGAATTCTCCAACTAGGCTCGACCCCTCCGCCCGCACCCCAGTCCGAGCCACGGGTGCCAGACACCAGCTGCGCGCGGAGCCGGGCCCTGCGCCAGTCCCGCTGTCATCCCATCCCATCCCACCTCTGGGGGCTGGGCCCTGGCCCGACACCCACCGGGCCGGACCGAGGCGCCGCAGGTACAGCACCGACGAGGCCGAGGAGCGGAGGGCTGGGCCTCGGGACTCTCCGGGCGCTCACCTGCTCCGCAGGTGGGGCCTGCGTCGCTGGGAAAATGTGCGCTCGGCCCCCAAGGCTGGGCAAGCCGGGCGCAGACAATAGGGCCCCACCCAAGCCTGGGGGAGTAGAGAGGGAGGGAAAGCGAGGATGACGCGTGAGGTGGGGTGAGGGTGGCCCCAAAGACACCAGCGGCAGCAAGTTTCCCGAACTGTACATTCCTGACTACGGAGTAAGCCTTGGGACGCAGACGAGCAGGGCAAAGTCTCCCTCGCGGGAGTCAGGGCGCGAGTCGGGCACGCGGCGTCTGGCGAGCTCACCCCACGGGCCGCGGGTCAGGCGCTACCCCAGAGACACCTGCCCTCGTCCCTCCCCGCCCTCCGCAGGTCTCCGGCGCACTCGGCCCCCGGCGCCTCCTCCCGAACCGCGCGCCCCCTAAGTGGCGGCCCCAAGGAGCCCAGCGCGCCCCCTGCCGCCGGTGCACGGTGGCGCTTCCTGGCTCGCGCCCTCACCTGCCCGGAGACCGCGGGCATCGGCCTCTCGGGCGCCCGCCGCCCCTCCCTCGCCCCCGCCGCCCCTGCCCCGCTCGTGCGCACCTGCGTGTGGAGCCTGGCCGGGCTAGGCAGGGGGCGCGCCGGGCTGGGGGCCGGCGCGGGCAGCGGGCTGGGCTCGGCGCGCTCGGGCGGCGGCTGCTCCGGACTCTGGCCAAGGCAGCAACTCCGTAACCGAACAAAAGGCGAAGGGACCTGACAGCCAAGCCCCGCCTCTCGCCCCCTCGAAGCCCCGCCCCCGAGGGAGACGCCCACCCGCTGGTGAGGGCTCACTGGCTGCCTCTCCCGACGGCCCCGTCGGGGGGCGGGGCCTCGCGCCCGGGCCTCCTCCCCCGCAGCCTCTGTTTATCCGCTGGCCATTGGCCCCGGGGACTGCTAGTCGGCTCCGCGGACGGCCTCCAGCTTGAGGTTCCAGCCTCCCTCCGCACCTATTGGCAGACAGAAGGTTACTTCCTCCCGATTGGGCAAGGGATTGTCAGCAAGGCTGGGGAAAGCACCAATGGGAAGGATGGGGTGTGTCTTGCCCCACCCTAGCTCTGAGCAGGTGAGGCTCCTTACTCTCCCCTTCCCCCTACCTGTCCAACAGGTGAGTCAGGAGGCGCCATGGGAAAGGACAGACGCCTTCACAGGCCAGCCAACTCAGCGTCAGGCGTGAGGCTTCTTTGGGCTTATTCACTCTTGCCACAGAGGGATAATAACATATTTGTATAGCACTTCATAGGCTTTTTTTTTTTTTTCTGGGTTGGGATTTTTTTTTTTCCCCACCAAAGACGGAATGCGCATGAGATTTAGAATCAGAAGGCCTAAATAAATAAATAAATAAATAAATAAATAAATAAATAATAAATAATAAATAAATAAAATAAAATAAAATCAGAAGGCCTGAGTTTGGTTTCTGCCGCTTAGTAGCTATCTGATCTCAGGCAAGTTACCCTACCTTTCGTCCTGTTCATCTATAAATTATTCATCTTTCACCACTTCATCTATACATTGGGTACATTAGCTGTATCTGTCTCATGGGGAGTGTGGGAATAAAACTAAGGCTTGTGAAATCACTTGGACGACTGCTAAATGTTAGAATTTAATGATATGGAGGGTTTTTTAAAATTCTCATGACAACTCTGGGGGGGGATTAGGACAACAAAATGAGCCTCATTTCAACAATGAGGAAAGCTGAAATTCAGAAAAGTCACAAAACAACAGAGTGGCACGCTAGAACTCCTTTCTTCTAATTTTTTTTTTAAAGATTTTATTTATTTATTCGAGAGAGAAGCAGAGACATAGGCAGAGGGAGAAGCAGGCTCCTTAGGATGCGGGACTCGATCCCGGGATTCCGGGATCACGACCTGAGCCAAAGGCAGACACGCTCAACCACTGAGCCACCCAGGCATCCCACTTTCTTCTAATTTTATCAAGGCCCACCAAGCGCATGTTCTCCTGGTGGAATAATAGCATAGATATAAAATGTCAAAGCAGTGGGGAGGGGTAGGGGGAAGGCCAAAAACAACTATTCTGGGCTGAGACAGAAGAGCAATGATTTGGGACAAAGATAGAGAAAGTAGTGGTGGGTGTGGAAAAAAAATCAGGCATCAGATCCAAAAGAAAGCAACACTAACATAAAAGAAATGGGGCAGCAGCACCCCCTCATTGGTGGAAGGTCGTGGGTTAGTTATCAGAAAGAACTTCCCAATAGGCAAGGAAATTAAGAAGATGAGGGTCTTTCCTTTCTGTGGTTAATGAAATGGATGACTGCTCCAGTGGATGTACAGCATGCTGAACTTCCTAAAGACATTCATTCATCAACATTCAAGTATCGAGCACCCACTGTATGCTAGGCACCAGATTAGACCCTGGGAACACAGAAAACCAAAATGATCCCAATCCTCGAGAGGTTCCCAGAGAGCTAAGTATAAACAGGTCACCATAGCCACTCTGAGTGTGTGGGAATTGGGGGAGTGGTTGTTCAGGGAAAGGTCCTCCCTCCAACAAGTTCCATAGTCCCCATGCTGGCACCTGGGGTGGGCTAGGTGAAGGCACCCCAGCAGTATCCTTGACCACTTTCCCACCAGAGAAAGGAATGATGGCCAAAACAGTCTCACTTCTGAGGCTTGTGCCATCCAAGAAGCCTCCCTGGAGGGGGTCAGGGAGACATCAACATCCTTAACCAGGTACCATCCCACATGCCAAGGCACTGTCCTTCATTTAGTTGCCTTGACTCCCCCTCCTCTTGCTTTTCTGAGTATCTTCCTACTTTGTCCCTCCCTGCCCCCCTATTTGCTCCCCCTAGCCACCAGCCAGGCAGTACCAGCAGTCCCCAGTCCCCAGTACCATGGCCAGCCCTCAGCTTGGGAGAAATAGAGCTCCCAACCCTAACCCTAGGGTTTCACTTCCTCCCTCTCCTTGCTCTCCCCATCCCCTGCCCATCTCCCCACCTCCACCCCTGCACACAGACACACACACTTCCCAGACCCAAGCCTGACTTCATTCCTTCCTTCCTCTCTCCCTCTCTGTGTACAGGCTGGGAAGGCTGGTTGACTACAGAGGGGTAGAAGAGCCTGGTGGAGTAGAGGGACACAAACAGGGCTTCAGAATAAATCCTGTGGGGCAGCCCGGGGTGGCTCAGCAGTTTAGTACCCCCTTAGGCCACGGGTGTGATCCTGGAGACCCAGGGTCGAGTCCCACATCGGGCTCCCTGGAGCCTGCTTATCCCTCTGCCTGTGTCTCTGCCTCTCTCTCTCTGTGTCTCTCATGAATAAATAAAATCTTAAAAAAAAAAAAAAAAGAATAAATCGTGTGTGTGTGTGTGTGTGTGTGTGTGTGTGTGTGTGTGTCTCCCTAGAATGTTCCCTGTATGTCAGCCTGTAACAAGCTGTAACATGCCGGCCCCAAAGCTAAGCATCAGACTGGGACTGGGTGGAGGCACCTCCCACAGCAGCAGGAAAGACTGGAATAAGAGCTGTGTCTCCTCCCAGGTCAAGGGATTTTCTGCACATTTATTAAACACCTACTGTGTGCCTCTCTGGCACTGAGGATTCACCTGTAGGATACAGAAAAGAATCAGAAAATGATGTTTACTGCAAAGTGCTGGCTGTGTAGGGGATTTGGTGTCGGGGGTGAGGAAGCACCTAGGGACAGGCATGAGAGTCACTGTGGCCACAAGTCCCCTTCCTCTAAGCCTTTATAAGGCCTTGATTTCTCTGACAGATCTCCAGGAAAGGAAATTCTTCAGCCTCCCTTGTATGAATAGCCTTGTCTCCTTATTCTAAGTTCCTTGTTGTGTCTGGCTTCACTTCGTATTCCTGAATTTTAAGTTCATTTCTCTTGCCGAGAGTTCAGTGGAAGCAGAGTCTTGGGGCCGCGAAGAACACAAATGGTTAATTCAGCTTTGCAGCTTTCTGGGTTTTCTGAGTAAAGAAGGAACAGGCACCAAAGGGCTCATCCCAAGCTGCCCCAGAAACAGAAGTTACCAGCAAAGAGGGGTATGATGAGGGTCCAATGTTGGGGTGGGGAGCTGGTGGGGACAGAGAGATGCTTCCCTGGGAGAAGGTGAACAGCCATGCGGCCCTCCTCAGCTCATCCTCTGCAGCCCTCTGGGCCATCTAAGGGGGTGGAAGAGATGCTGCTGTGTCATCCATCTCAGCCCCCTCTCTGGGGGGAGGCCCTTCCCCACATGGAGGCCGTCAGGGATTCAGATCTACAAAAGCCACACACACACACACACACACACCCTTCTGTACTCTTACCTCCTAGATAAACCCTGACGGACACAAATTCAGACATACAATGCCGGGCGTGTCAGCACTCTCCCCAGCACAGACACACACACTCCCTTCTTCCCTCCTCTTTGACCCCAGGTGTCCTCAGGGATGGCCACCCCTATAAAAGGAGATAGGGGAGGGGCTCAATAGGTTAAGCACCTGACTTCAGTAGGTCATGATCTCAGGGTCCTGGGATAGAGCTCAACAGGAGTTCTGCTCAGCTGTGGAGTCGGCTTCTCCCTCTCCCTCTGCCCCTGCCCCCACTCATGCATGTGTGTGTGTGTGTGTGTGTGTGTGCGTGTGCTCTCTCTCAAATAAATACATTTTTAAAAAATCTTAAAAAGGAAGATGGGGTAAACTAACGGGTGGCTAAACTTTGGGCCCTGCCCCTGCTCTGGTCCTCCCACAGGTGCCCCCCTCCACACAGGAACAAGGGGAGGAGCCTACAGAGCATACATACCCCCTCTGCCCTTTGAGATCACACTCTGGACCTCTGAACCGGAGACTGAAACTCCCTGCCCAGAGCTAACCCCTCACCGGGGGCCTGTAGTTCTCTTGTTCTGGCTCTTTCTCCTGAGAGCGGACAACAGCAGCATGTGTGTTATGTGCACACTTAGGCAAAGGGATGATAGAGGTGACAGTTATAGGGGAGGGATGGACACAGCTGACATGATGCTAGGGTATCTACACACATGTGCTGGAAGCCCTTTGTCATGTGCTAGTGAGCAGGGAGCCAGGCATGCGAAGGGAAGGGGAGATGGCCCAGGGGCTGGGGGTGCCGGGGGTCAGGGAACAGTCATCCCCAAGATGCTGTGTTCCGAGAAGGAATCAGAACTCTCAGTTCCATCCTGGCCTTTGAGGGTGTTGTGGGGGTATCCTTGTCAAGGTGCATCTTATTTAACAGTTGGTTAGTTTAATTTGTGGCTAATTTAGATCTTTGTGTATGGGCCTCCATTTGTACTCTGGCCCCTGCCCACTGGTGTTAGGGTGGGGGGACTTGCTTAGTGTGATCCCTTCAGGGCTAGGAAGACAACCTCGGCTGCAGAAGAGCCTGGAGAGGGGCCAGCCATTGCTGGGAGAAGGAGCACATAGGAAGGTGCAAGGCCCCTGGGCAGAGGTGGGGAGTCGGGGGTGGGTGCGGGTGGTGGTGGTGAGGTACTCCTGCTTTTTGTGCTATTCTTTGTCCTGGGGAGGAGTCTGGAGGCCAGAGACTGCCCACAGCTGGGTCCTGAGGGTGTGTGCCCAGCCAGCCTGGGGAGTGCTCTTAATTATAGAGGTAGCTCCCAAGACACTTCACTGCAAGGCGTGTGGGCGGGCATGGAATGTCAAAAGGAAAACAGGGAGACAAGAAAACAGAGATAGGATGGCCAGAAATAGCACAAGCCAGGGGGAGATACCAGGGGCTAGAGGTGGTGGTGGATGGGGAGGCTGGAAGAGGGTCAGGACCTCTCCAGGGGATGACTGTCCCCCCCTTCCCTACCCCAAGCCCCCAAAAAGATGGGATTGCAGAATTTCGGGAATTCAGCAGGGTGTGCTCCAAGAATTGGGACTAATTCTTGATCTGTATCTTCCCAGCTTTCTGAGCAACTCCTGCCCCCTCCTGAGAGTTTGGGTGGGGGGACGCAGCCAAGAGAACCTTGCTACCTGAGTCACCCCCTTGCTGCTCCTGGCCTGGGTGACTCCTGGCACAGGCTGACACAGCTGAGGCCCCACCCGCCTGCCAGCCTGCCTGCCCCTCCCTCTCCCAACAAGCTGGGAGAAATGCCTGCCCAGACAAGTGCCTTCCCACAGAAAGGCCGCCCCTCCTCTGGCACACACATGTGCAAGTGCACACACACACACACACACACACACACTGATAACAGGATTTCTCCCCAAACCGTGAAGAGTTCTTAGGAAAAGGAAGAAGAAACAATCCATCAGAGCCTCCTTTCTTTTGTGTGTGTGTGTGTGTGTGTGTGTGTGTGGAAAATGAGTCTAGAACTAGGAGAAGAAGGTCTGACCTTGGGGTCACACAAGCAAATTCCTGGCAGAGCTGGGACTTGAACCTCGTCTCCTGCCCACCAGCCCCGCAGACCCACCAACCTAGGTCTTTCCTACCTCTACAAAGGTGGGGGGCAGGGTATGTGTTAGAGGGAGATGGGAACCAGTTGTGTGGGAAGTCGGAAGTCACCTCAAGATGGAACTTCGGGAGGGGGGGTGGCGGGGGGGGACTTTGGGATTCAAGAGCCAGGGTGCTAGGTAGGCCTTGCTGGGCTGGCCGGCCCTCCCTGGGGCTGGAAATCAGTAACCTCTGCTCACTGCCACTCAAGCCTCTACACCAAGAGGGCACCACCCAGACCAGGGCTCTGGATTTGGCAGAGACCTTTCCCCTACCTCCCTAGACTCCAGCAGGGCAGGAGCTGCAGCCAGGGCTTGGAGGCCCCCCCTAACCTGGTACATGAATCCCGTCCTCCCCAGTCCCATCCTGCGGCCACCAGGGAATTTGAGAGTTGAGATCCCTGAATATTTCATCGGCACTTCAGCCTTCAGTGGAAGCAGCAGCCAACTTCCAGCTCATGGATAATTTATGGCACCCGGCAGAGAACCTGGGAGGGGGGAGGGGGAGGGGCAGGGATCGTGGGGGTGGGTGAAGCCTGGACTGGGCACACGCTCAGGGTGCTGGAGGGAGGCCAGGTCCATCCAAAGTGTGGCGTGTGTTAGTGTGCGCGGGGCAGGCCGGTGGGTGCACTCCAAGGCCTGGGACATTTCCATTTTTGAGGATCCCAATGCATTATCAAAGGAGAAAAACAAACCCACCAACAACAACTAAGTTTGTCAAAATAATTGCACTAAAGGGTTAAAGTCATGCGACAAGCATTTTCTGACTTCATTCCTATCCCTGTGTCTCTGTAACTGTGAGCCTAACCTCATTTGGAGATACCAAAAGCACTTTTTTCTTTTAAGATTTTACTTTTAAATAATCTCTACATGCCATGTGGGGTTGAATTTACAGCCCTGAGACCAAGAGTCACTTGCTCCTCTGACTGAGCCAGCCAGGCACCCCCCACCCCTCAAAAGCTTCTAATGGGATGTCCTTCATGGCTGCAAGGCCTCTAAGAGGCCCCCTGCTCCCCACACCCTTCAGGGCCAGGGGGAGAGAAGCCAGACTTGCCACTCAGACTGGCTGAACTGTGCTCCTTCCTAGCTTCCTCCAGGAAGGCCACCAGGATTTAGCCAAGTGGTCAAGGGAAAAGGAAGGCATCTCAATGGGGCCACTCCTTACTTTGCTCCAAGAATGTAATATCCCACTCTTCTCCTAAAAAAGGAAAGATGAAAAAGTGACCCAGAATGGAAAATGTCAAGGTCTCCTTGACTCTTCATTGGTAGTGGCTTACCTTAGTGAGTTGAGTTCTTCCTCAGATTCAGAGGATTAAGTATACGGGTGGTGTGTGTGTGTGTGTGTGTGTGTGTGTGTGTGTGTGTGTGAAAAAGCAGGCATGTTCCCCCCCTTACTTCAGTTTCCCCTCCTGAGTCATGGGTGTGAGAGGTGCTCCCACCCCAAAGCTGTCTGGGGGACAGAAGAGATGTTATCCAGTTGCTCGGGCGCCAAGTGAGACCCAGGCAGGTGGTGATTACAGGTGATGTGTCCACAGGTTGGCCTGGGGCTGGCTCTGATGGGCAGCCCTCACGCCCCAACATATTCCCACCAAATCCTTGAGTCATCTTGGGGCTAAGCCAGCCTTCTAGCCTCTCTGGGCCTCAGTTTCCCTATCCATGAAGGTGAGGCCATCTGCCAGGGCTGTCCTTGGAGAGGGGTTGCAAGACCTAGATGAAGACCCCAGAGTGGGGAGCTGCAGGGGGGCTAGGGCCCTACACCTGCTATTGGCACTAGTGCCAACTGGACACAGCCTTCTGACAGAGGGAGGGGGTCGCTCTCTGTCCCTAGGCAAGACCCTACTCCCCCTACCAGGGTGTGACTTTAAGAACTATTTCTCAGGGAAGCCTGGGTGGCTCAGCGGTTTAGTGCCTGCCTTCAGCCCAGGGCATGATCCTGGAGTCCCACATCGGGCTCCCTGCATGGAGCCTGCTTCTCCCTCTGCCTGTGTCTCTGCCTTTCTCTCTCTGTGTGCGTCTCTCATGAATAAATAAAGTCTTAAAAAAAAAAAAAAAAGGAACTATTTCTCAAACCTAAGGGGCGGGGAGGAAATTCTTCCATTAGAATTTACTGGAATTTTGAAAGAGCCTGTGGCACTTTCCCTGTCCATTGGTCCTCACTTTGCAGATTCAGGAAGGTGCTGGCCTAAGTGACCCTGGCAAATCTGTCCCCAGGCTCCTGAACATTGGCCCAATTCCATGGAGCTGACGATGGGGGGCAGCGGGGAGGCACAGGCCCTGGAATTGGGGCTGAAATGCAGAACTTGACTACCTGCTCTTCCTTTCCCCTCCCTACCCACTTCCTCCCTCCCTCCTAGAACCCCACACCTCCCTCAGTGGGCTGAGGCAATGTGGGGGCTTTGTGCACACATCTGGCCCTAAAGCCAGCATCTCTCTCTCCTTTCTCTGAGCAGCATCAATTTTGGAGAGAACTTTCTTTCTTCTTTTTTTCTTTCTTTCTTTCTTTCTTTCTTTCTTTTCTTTCTTTCTTTCTTTCTTTCTTTCCTTTTTCTTCTTTCTTTCTTTCTTTCTTTTTCTTTCTTCTTTCTTTCTTTCTTCTTTCTTCTTTTTAAGATTTTTAAATTCATTTTATTCATAAGAGACACACAGAGAGAGGCAGAGACATAGGCAGAGGGAGAAGCAGGCTCCTTTTGGGGATCCCAATGCAGGACTCGATCCCAGGACCCTGGGATCACCACCAGAGCCAAAGGCAGATGCTCAACCACTGAGCCACCCAGGCGTCCCAGGGAGAAATTTCAAATGCAGCTCAGCCACTATCGCTCAATTTGAGAAACCTTGGACAAGTTGTTCCTCATTCCTCAGCCTCACCTGTAGCAGAAGGGAGCTGATACCTATGTCACAAGCCTGCTTTAAGGGTTATGAAGAACCCGCCAAGTGCCCACCACATGGTAGGTACTCAAAATGCTGCAGCGTGAAGCTTGCTTCAGGACAGGGTCTTTCCGGGTCCGGGCACCTCCGTGGCATTGGAGCCTGGCCCTATTGTGTGAGGTCACCATCCCCAGTCCCTTTTTGGCCTTCCCCAACCTTCTACCCATTACACTACAGATGCTATGACTGATGCAGTGCCGGGCAGGTTGCTGGAGGGTGGGGTAAGGAGGGACCAGGTGAGACAGATGTGGAGGAGGCGAGGGTGTCTGCCCTGGGTGTGGTTGGGAGAATGGGCAGCAGGCCCCACGCTGGGACTCGGTCTCACCGGTTTGGGGAGCTGGCCTGGCAGTGGGGAGACGCCAGGCATCATGGAGAGATGGGAGGGGCTGCTGGCTGCCTAGAAGAGGAGAGCTGAGTAAGGGCTCAAGCTACAGCCTAGTTGTGGGGAGAGGGCTGAGGCAGGGGCTGGCCTCCTGCCTCCAGGGGACACCCCCCCCCCAAGGACTGTCTCACCACCACACACTCAAGACGCCACTCTCAGACGCACACTTAGACACACACAACACACCTCTTAAATGGCACCTCCCCAGGTCTCTTTTTCTGTCTGATTTATCAGACTCACCACATAAATGATTCATTACAACACCTACTGTTTATGGCAGGTCTCTCTGCTGGGACGCAAACTCCACGAAGGCAGGGTGCCTGGCCTGCTTTGCTCTCTGCACACTGTATGCCAGCGCCAACAGTGTGCTTAGCACGTACTAGGTGCTCAATAAACACGTGCTGAGTGGGTGAGCCCATCTAGATACACATTCACAAGTACACGCAGTCTCACGCATCCGTGTGCAGAAACACCTTCGGTCACCCGTGAAACTGCCACACCCTCAGACACGTGCACGCAGGCACAGGCTCCCACCCGGAACCACACGTCCACACAGCATAAGCACACAAGCGCACAGACCTCCTTGCTCCTGCGCACACGCCCTTTCAGACTCACACCCAGCTGTCCAGATTCCAAAGCTCCTACTCACAGCAGGCGCGCTGCAGCACGTCCCGGCTCCCCACCCTCTGAAGGGCCAGCCCCAAGGGCAGCCCCTCCCAGAAGCGGGGGGCGGGGCCTCAGTGGAGGCTGACAGCCCAGCAGCTAGAAAGGGGTGGGGTGCGCAGGGCGGGGCCACCGTGGCACCTGGGAGGCTCCGAGACGCTACCGTTGCAGACCCACCTACCGGAGACCGAGACTGGGAGGAGTGAGGTCACCGGTGCCCTCAGCCTTGCCCCAGCCCTGCTCCAGACTGACTCTGTCTGGCCTTCCTGTCGTCGTCCCCACCAGAGACCCAGGGGAGGGGTTTGGGGTGAGGCAGAGAGTCCTCCTGGGCACAGAGATGGGCAGGGCCCAGGCCAGGTCACCTGGCACATCTGTGGGGAGGGCAGGGGTGCGGACAGTGAGAACCGGGCTTCCCAGCATCAGCCCCACCCTCCAGTAGGAAGAGAAGCCTCCTACACCACCCTGCCTCCAGGGAGGCCTGAAACATAGGGAGTCAGAACTGTTACCTGCCTGGTCCCGGCCCAGGGCCCCTCTCCAGAGTGCCTGCCCCTCTACTGTGGAACTAGGGGGGCTGGAGGGGACACCGGTGCATCACAGCGCTCAATTAGCCACCTGGCATCACCCTTACCTCTGTACCTCCAGACTCCCTGCCCCCTAGAGCTGATGAAGATTGGGCAAGAGGATCTGGCAGGTCCACTGCCACCATGAGGTCTCATGTTATCGACCTGTGATCCTGGGGCCCCTCTGGCTGCTGATATGGAGCCCCCCACATCTGTTAAATGTGAAGAATGGGAGAATGGGCAGAGAGCAGGGGAGGGCACGCTTGCTCAGACCCTGGAGAACCTGCGTCAGGAAACGGCTAGAAAGTAAAAGCCGGAAATGTCCTTAGCCCCCTCCCCGTGCTTACCACACTCCCCAGAGGGAAGCAATGCTGAACCAGGAGAATGTAGGGCAGCCCATCTTAGAAATCTGAAACCACCTTCCAGGCACTGGGGCAGGAACTGCGTGCTCACGCCTCCTGGTGGGCAGATCTGCAGTTGCACTCTGCTCACAAATGCCCAGGATCCAAGGCCAAACAAAGAATTGAGCCCTCACACATCCCATACGTGCAAACAGGGGAGATGGACGTGGAGGGAGGGAGGGAACTACCTGCACCTTCAGGCCAGGGGAGACTGGACTCCAGGTCCTGCAATCCATTCAACAAGAAACATTTATTGAGCACCCACTGCCAGTGTACCAGGAACCACTGGACTCCTGGTCCAGTGGTCTTCATGACACCAGTTGCCCCTCTGCTGTCCCTGAAATTCAGGCTGAGACTCCACTTGGAGGAGCAGGAACCTTCTTCCCCAGCATCCTGTCCGGGTGAGGAGAGCACTGGGGAGGAAGATGGGCCATCAGCAGCTGTAGCACCACCATCCCATGGCCCAGAGCCCCAGAGGACACAGGAGGGGCCTGGGGAGCACAGGTGGGATGGGATGGGGCCTGGTCAGCTCTGTCCATTTTATATTTTTAATAAATAGTTCTTGCTGCTGCCCAGGCTGGTGAGGGCGGTCCCACGGGGCTGAGGCTTTCCCAGCTCTTGAGGGATATGAGGGTGGCCCTCCTCTCATGCTAGGTCAGGCTCCAGCTCTGAAAAGGAAAGGAGGGGACATGGGGTTAGCCCCCCCCCACTCCCAGCAAGTATCTAGGTGCTGTCCTGGGGGATGGGGGCAGGCGGGAGAGAGGCTCCCATGGACAGGCCTCAGCTGAGTCCCAGCTCCAGAAAGGATGCCACCCCCTCACACAGGGTTGGCTAACAGGCTAGAAGGCCCCAAAGGAGGGGTCCCAGCACTCCGACTGCCTCTGCAGCCCAGGACATGGATCCTGTGACCAACCTCCACCCCAGGCTGCAGCCCCACCCTCCACCAGGACTCGAGTCACTGACCGGCCTCTGCCTCGTCGCCCTTGGCATCTGGCTCCTGCCACCAGTCAGCATAGATGCCCTCCTCATAGTCCCCCTCGCCCTCGAACTCAGCATCTGATGGCGGATCCTTGGGCTCTCCGGGCGACACTGTCTCTTCCAGCTCCATCTAGAGCAGCCCCAGGGTGAAGGGAGAAATGAGGTCACAGCAGGCACAAAGCCAGATGGGTTTCCTTCCTGGATGATATGCACCCCCCTCACCTCATCTCAGTCCCCAAAGCCCCTCCTTCCCCAGGCTCAGGATCCCACCCAGGACTGATCTGAGAGTTTCTCCCATAAGGTACCACTCCCAAACTGCTCCTGGAGCCGATGCATGGGGCTCCCCCAGCAGAGACTCAACGTCAGCATAAGTGTTCCCTCTCCAAGCATGAATTCCACAGCAAATGCTGCTAATCCAGGCATACTGTCTGCTCATGCAGTTTCCTGGCCAGGAACATGATCGTCTCCCCAACCACCACCCTGCGCCTGGATAGCGCCTGGACAGCTCTCGTTAACCTTGCCAATGCCAGGCATCAAGGATGTGACCCTGGCGCATGAGCCTGGTTTGGATCTGGAACCCTCCTCTGGTAGCCGGTGCTGACCTCTCCCAAGCACTGTCTGTGCTCCCCACCCACCCACTAGACTGTGAGCTACTTAGGGAAAGGACGGTGCCTTCCATCAACTTAGCCCAGCCCCACACAGTGTCTGACAAACAGCAGGCCAAGAATAACAGTAATCAAAATGGCCACCATTTACCGAGCACCTGTACTAAGTACTTTCCATACCTGATCTCGTTTCACTGTCATGCTGGTGTGACACGGACATTATCCTTCCCATTCCACATGCAGGAACAGAAGTTCAAGAGCTACCTAAGACTTGCCTGGAGGCCACCCAAACTGGTAAGTGGTGGGGCCCAGGTTGGCTATCGCCAAAGGCGGGGTACAAACGATGTGGCCCCTGCCCCATATGTAATAAGTAGGGGCATGGGTGAGTGAACAAAGGGGGGAATGAATAAATGAGCAGGGCAGCCCGGGTGGCTCAGCGGTTTAGCGCCACCTTCAGCCCAGGGCGTGATCCTGGAGACCTGGGATCAAGTCCCACGTCAGGCTCCCTGCATGGAGCCTGCTTCTCCCTCTGCCTGTATCTCTGCCTCTCTCTCTCTCTCTCCCTGTGTCTCTCATGAATGAATAAATAAATAAAAATCTTTTAAAAAAAAAAGAGCACTGAGCAGCAACACCTCACCAAAATTCAGACGCTCAAACCCTCGTTCAGAATCAAGGTACTGGGACACCTGGGTGATTCAGGGGTTGAGCATCTGCCTTTGGCTCAGGTCATGATCCTGGGAACCTGGGATTGAGTCCTACATCGGGCTCCCCACAGGGAGCCTGCTTCTCCCTCTGCCTATGTCTCTGCATCTCTCTGTGTGTCTCTCATGAATAAATAAGTAAAATCTTCAAAAAAAAAAAAAAAAAAAGAATCAAGGTACCACATGGTAGCCCTTCCTTCCTGCATTCATTCATTTATCGGTTGGTTCATTCAAACTCAAGTTTCCCAACACCAGCTCCGCAGCAGATGCTGTGGGAAAGCTGGAACAACCTGGTGTCCCATCCCAGAGCACAGTCCTCTGGGAGCCCAGCTAGAGAAGGGGTTTGGGGGTGAGATAGACCGGGGCTGCAAATGACTCCAGGTCCAGGGAGACAAAGAGGGTCAAAGTTGGCCCTGAAAGCCCAGGAGACAGAACCAGGGCATGCACCAAGGGCTTCCTGGAGGAGCTGCCACTTAAGCTGGGCTGCGGAGTTACTGGGCAAGATTCAGACATGTAGAGAAGGGGAGCATGAGAACACTGAGTGAGGAGAAAAGCGCAGGTACAGGTAAGGGACAGGTCTCTCCTGTGTCACAGCATATGACTACCAGGAGGTGGGGCCGAGCTTTGGAAAAAGATTGAGGGTCCCCATCGTGGCCCAGCCTAGACAGCAGGGGGGCTGCTTACCTCATCATCTGACTGCAAGTACATGTGTGCAAACTCCAGCAGCTCCCGAAGCTCAGCGGTCTGGTTGTGGTAGAGCATGGCCTCCTGAGAGGAGGGGAGGAAGTGGGGGTAAGCCAGACCCTGTGGCCAGATGGGGGGAGGAGCCAAGTTGTTGGAGCTCTGGGTCTCCCACCCTTTTTCAGTCAAAGGAGCAGGGAATAGGTATCAGCTCACATGCTGACTGAAAAAAATCACAGCTGCTTGGGAGTGCCTGGGTTAAGGAGGATTCTGAGGGCTGCTAGAAAGTTCCTTATCCATCAGCAGAAATCCAGGGTGATACCATGTGCCCCCAACTGCCAGTCTTGCCCTAGATTCCAGGGGTTCCTTAGTTGGTCCAAGCTACGGGGTCCCTGCAAAGGCCAGTAGTGAGAGTGATGAAGGTGGGGCAGGGAGCAGGCGGGGACAGGGACAGGTATCTTGCGACTCCCACAGCCTGAGCACTGGGCTGTCAGGGTAGACAGTCCCACTCCCATTTTGCAGGTGAGGCCACATATTCAGAAAGGATCAGTAATGTTCCCAGGCCCATTCAGCTGGGGCGGCCAGCTTTGAACACAGGACCCCAGTCACAACCCATAGTCTTTCTTTTCCCTTCCAATCTGGCCTTCCAAAGCAGCCAATATATATATATATATATATATATATATATATATATATATATATATATACACATATACATATATATATATACACATATACATATATATATATACATATACATATATATATATATATATATATTTTTTTTTTTTTTTTAATTAAACCACGTGTCCTGAGAGTGCCTCCAAAGGCAGTGCCCACCTCCCGGGGCTGGAAGTCCTCCTCCTCCAGGCCCCAGCGAGCCCGGTGGAAGCGGTAATACACCAGGTTCTGCTGCATGACACTGTCCTCAGGGTCGAAGAGCATGTAGCTGGCGGCGCTGCGGGCAGCCTGGCGCACATCGTTCACTGCGGGCAGGACAGGAGTGAGGAGCAGCCCTGGCACTGCCCCACTTTCAGGGACAACACCTTCCTAGCCCAGCCCCATCTCCCAATTCAATCCAGTGCACCTGGCTCCCCAGCTGCCTCCCAGAATATCTTCTAGGCACCTCACTCCCCCCAAATCATAAGGCAAGCTAGAATGTACCGGGCACTTGCCATGTGCCAGGCCCAGGTCATTTAAGCTTCACCGTTATCATCATCCCCATTTTACAGACAAGAAACCTGAGGCACAGAGAGGTTAGGTAGGTTTCTCAAGCTCACACAGCTGGAGTATAATGGCACTAGGGAATGAGAGCCCAGCAGCCCGGCCCTCAACCTCTTTGCCAACTGGAACTGGCCTCAGCTCCTCTGCTCCAACTCTAGCATCCATCCGAATCTCGGCATCTTCGCATTGCAGGAACACTGGAGATCATCCATCCCAGCCCCAGCTGATGCCCAGGATCTCCCCCAGACAAGAAGAGCCATAAATCCTGGTGCTACTTCTCATTAGCCATGTGACTAATGGCCCCTTGTACTATATAAGCCTCAGATTCCTCAACTGAAAAATGGGTCCAGTAATGTCAGCTGGTTGGGGGTAAAAGTATCAAGTGAGATAAACAGACATGTAAACTGTCAAGTTCTGTGCAATTGTGGGGTACCCAGTCATTTATTTAACTAAGAGGTTCCTGAATTCTGCTAAGGCTGCTCTCTGTTCTTCCCTCTCACCTGCCCGCCACCCCCAGGCTTCCCTCCCGTCACCCAGGGTCCTCACTTCTGAGGGGTGGCTCCCCATGGCTCTGTGACATTCCCAGTGCCGTACTCTCTGCCCCCTGCCCCCCACCCCAAGCCCACCAGGAGGCTCACACTTGTAGTAGGCAAACTGCAGGTAGTGATACATGGTGGCCACAAACTTCTCCACAAAAAAGCCGCCCACGTTAGGTGTCAGGTTGACCTCACAGTCCACTTTGCATTGCAGGGACTCTGCAAAGAGATCTAGTGGAGGAGGGGGAGGCAGTGGTGAGGAGCTGGTGGCTGCCCAGCCTGTACGATCACAGGAGATGATGCCGGAGAAGACTTTGCTGAGCATACTAAGGACAGTGCTAAGGACTGCCACTGTGGCCTGAGCTAACATCACCCCTACCCCGAAACCAGAGGGAGCCGGCGCATTCTGAAGCGGATGAGGTTTGGAGGTAAGAAGCCTAGACAGAGAAGCTTCGGACGGTGTTTTCTGCCCCTGCTGAGGGACCCTACAGTTAGGGATCCCAATTAGGTGTGATTTCTGACCACAAACTGCCTTCTGCACCCATCTGCTGGGCTGATCCTGCACATAGCACCTTGGCACCTTTGCCCCTGCATTGCCCTCCTGCCTGGAAGGCCTGTGAACCCAGTGTCCCAAGCCCCTTGTGGGATGTCACCACCTCTCTGCACCCATGCCCACACTTGGGACAGAATTGTAGCCCATGCCTCTCAACAGACTGAAGGCTCCCAGGGCGGGATAACACCTCACTCCTGTCCACCTCCCAAGAACTTCCTGGGTGCTTCATAAACATGTAGGGGATGAAAACTTGTGCTAAGGGGCCTGAGAGCTCTGGGAAGCAGGGCCCTGTGGGAGAGCAGGAGGCCCACAAGGGTGTGAGGGGGTGGGCAATACCTGCTATGGCTGGATAGAAGTCCTTGAAGTCCACCTGCTCGTGGGCCCCCTCGCAGCCGGCCAGACATCGGGCAAAGATGGCCAGGTACTCGGCCAGGGCCCGCTCCATGTCCTCGGTGCTGCCGCGGAAGTCTCCGCTGTTGTAAAGCTTCACAGCCCTGAGGAACACGGCCTGGAGGGGAGCGTGGGAAGGGTCAGGGAGCCCCGCCACCCCCTCCTCTCCGCTCCCAGCCCCGTTGGGGGCCAGCCCTGCCCCTGCCTCCACCTCGTAGGGTTGCGCCTCCAGGTCCGTGAGGGGCTCCTCGGCCGCGTCGAGCAGCCCCCGGTAGTAGCTGAGATACTTGGCGGTTAGCTCGTGCTTCGGGTTCCTCTGCAGGAAGGTGTAGGCCGCGGCTGCCGCCTTCTCCAGCCGGTTAGCCTGTGGGGCGGGGACAGAGCGGGTCGGGAGCGCCGGCTTGGCGGTCCTGGGCAGTGCGCGCGACTCCGCTCCCGACCGCACGGAGCCCGACGGCCGCTCGGAGCCACACGCTCCAGCGGGGCCCCGGGGGCGAGGCTGGGCAGGGGCTGGGGGGGCTGGGGGGGCACCCGGGCTGCGAGGGAGAGCGGGGAGGGACGCGGGAGGACTCCGGGGTCGCGGAAGGCGAGGCGGGGCTGGGGGCCCCGGGGGGGTGTCGAGGGGCACCCGGACTGCGGGGGAGGGTGAGGAGGGATGGGGGAGGCGGGGCGGGAGGACTCGGGGGTCGGGGAAGAGGCGGCGGGGCTGGGGGTGGCGGGGGGACTCCAGGGCCGGGGGAGGGGCCCCGGGCGGGGTGCCGGGGCGGGGCCCACCTTGAACAGCGCGTAGTGCAGGTACTGGTAGGGCAGGCGGCTCTGGAAGTCGCGCAGCAGCTGCCGCGGCGGGTAGGGCACCTGGAAGGCGGGCAGCGTCCGCTTGCAGCGGCGCAGGCAGGCGGCGCGCTCCAGGACGTGTCCGAAGAGCTGCAGCTCGCGGGCCCACTCCTCGCCGCGGCCGCCGTCGGGGCCGGGCGCGGGCCCCGAGGGCGAGGCCGCGGGCGGCGCGGGGCCGCTGCAGTTGGCGTGGCAGAAGGCCTCGCTGTCCCGCAGCAGCCGGTGCAGCCGCAGCGCCGCCTCGAGGTAGCGCGCGCTCTCCCGCCAGCTCTCGCCCTCGTACTGCTCGAGCGCGTGTCCGTAGGCCGCGGCCAGAGGCATCAGGTCCTCGGGCGGGAAGCCCCGGAAGCTGTACTTTTCGTACTGCGCCGCGGCGCTGCCCAGCAGCAGCCACAGCAGCCCCCACGCCGCCCGCCCCATGGCCGCGCCGCGCCGGCCGGCTCTCCCGGGGCGGAGCAGGCGGCAGGGCCCGGCGGGGCGGCGGGCGGGCCGGGCGGGAGCGGGGCCGGGCGGCGCGCCCGCTGGGTCTTAGTGCCGGGCAGCAGGGCAGGAGGGCGGGGTCGCGGGCTGGGTCAGCTCCCCCGAGGGGCAGAGGCCCCGGGGTGTCCCGAGTCTCCTACGGTGGCCCACCTCCTGCCCTTGGGGGTCTGCCCCCTGACCTTCTGGAAGCGGATGGAAGGACGCTTCCCGCAGGGCTGGGAGCCCGCAAAGCCCCTCCTCACGCGAAGACAACCCCCACCTTAAGGTCCAGAAATTGACGGAGCGCCGCCTCCTCCACTCTGCCCAAACCCTGGCACCTGGTCTTCTTTCCATTACAGGGTCCCTTCTGCTCCTTCTCCGCCCCTAGCCCTGAAGGAGTCACCGCTAGTGTCCTCTCCCCGCCGCCCGCACCCCCAGTTCGCGACTGGGGGGCGCGCGGCGCTCCCGCAGCTGCCCACGCGCCTCCAGCCCCGCGCGGCACGGTCGGGCCGGCCAGCCTCCGCGAGGCACGGCGGCTTGTCCCCGGAGAGGCCCTCCCTGGGACCCCGGGGGAGTGGGGGCGGGGAGATGCCAAGATAGCCCCAGATTCTGGAGCCCCTCCATCCATCTGGAGGAGCCTAATTTGGAGGTGGTGGCGAGAGAAGCCGGGGATGTTTCAGCTCGGCTTTAGGACCCGGGGACTCCGGAAAAAAAGATGCCGAACTTTTTTCTTTTCTTTCTTTCTTGCTTGCTTTCTTTTCTTTCTTTCTTTTTTTTTTTTTGAAATGGGAGTCAGCTCCTACTTCTCGGCTTTCCCGAACCTCCCTCCCTGGCCGGGCCCCTGGACGCAGAGCCCCGGGAGGGAGGGGGAATCTGGAGTTCTTTCTCGCGCATTCCTGTAACTCCAACACTCAGCCTCGCCCCCTCCTCCGATTCCACCCCCCGTCTCCCGCCCCCCGTCCCGCCAGCTCAGTCTCCCCAGCCCCCATTCCACGTGGACCAGCCAGGGCGGGGGTGGGGACGAGGACAGGAAGGGGGGGAGCCTGCTCCCGGAGGAGCGGGGGAAGGAGGCTGGCGGCGGCGACTCCCTCGCTCGCCCTCACTGCTGGCCGTCCGCGCTCCAGGCACCATGTTCCGCGCGGGGTTCCCCAGCCACACCTTCCTCCGGCTCCCCCTGCTGCAGTTGCTGCTGCTGCTGGTACAGGCCGTGGGGAGGGGGCTGGGCCGTGCTAGCCCGACCGGGGGCCCCCTGGAAGATGTAGTCATCGAGAGGTACCACATCCCCAGGACCTGTCCCCGGGAAGTGCAGATGGGGGATTTTGTGCGCTACCACTACAACGGCACTTTCGAGGATGGCAAGAAGTTTGACTCGAGGTAACGGGTTGGGTGCCCCCAGACTGGCCACTCCCCTTGGGGCCAGGCTCTTGTAATCCTGGAGATCCCGTAGTCCCTTTAGGCTGGGTCTGCATCCCCTACTCACTCCGTGGTCTTCCAACCCCTAATGCAGCACCCTGGGAATGGGGACTTCCAGATATCCATCTTCCCCAGGACATCCTTACCCTCAATTTCAAACCCTCACCTCTCAAAGGACCCCAGTTTCTTTTACAGCAAGCTCCCCGTTTTCCCCAAAGTGTTTGATGATGGAGGTGAACTGCTGTATTTACTTACCAGTGCTTTATTTAAAGACCTGGCAGGGAGGTTCTGGTCCCTAGTGCTGGAGGGAAGGGCAGGGTCCCTGCTACATGTGAATCCTCCGGTGGTCTCAATCTGGGACCCCCTGAATCCCTTCTGGTTCCAGCCCCAGGTTTCCAGCCTTTGTAACCAGAGAAGAGGCACTAGAACCTTTTTGGAGGCCACGGGGGTTTTGAGCAGCTAGGGTGGTAAAGCAGGGTGACCCAGGAGTGGAGGGCATAGCTCTGTGTAGGGACCCTATGTGTCTACGTGTCACAGGGCGGGGCATTGACCCCCAGGCTCCTCAGGGGGTTCTCAGCTCCCTCTCTGGGTTTCCCTGCACCCCCCCACCTCCCTCCATCTTAGCTCTACCAGCCCAGGACTGCCTCCCATCTTGTCCGCCTTGGGGTTTGAGAGATGGGCTTCTGGTCTCATCAGACCTTTGATCTGCTTTGGCAAGTTACTTTTGTGGGTAGAGGCAGGGCAGGGCTGCACGCCAGCCTAGGTTAAACCTCAGAGCCGAGTCATACACCATATCCCAAGAGCTCAGTCCCTCTTAGACCCTTTCCCAAAACACACAACTCAGCCTATGGGAAATCGTTGGCCATGGCTTTGAAAGGCAGGCAGTGTACTGAATGAAGGACATGAGCTCCAGAGTGCAGGACCCCGAGTTCAAATCCAGCCTGTGACCATGAACAAAAAATTTTAGTACTTGCAGCTTCATGTTCCTTATCTGAAAAACAGAGGTTAAAAATAATCTGGAAAATTCAATTCCCTCTTCCTAAGGCTGATAACAGGGCTCAAGTATGATGATGAATGAAAGTGAATTTCATGCAGCGCCTGCCAATCCGAAAGCAAGTTCAGGGCACATGGGCCTTGACTCTGGGGAGGATTGAGTGCTCTGATAGTGTGTAACTGGTAGAATTTCTGTGCGGGCTTGGGCCCTCACCACAGCACTGTGGAGGAAGCCTCTCAGTGGGCAGAATGAGGGATGGCTGGTGGCCAGGAATACAGCCCAAGTCAGGGAGGGGTTGGGAGCCGGGGATGGCTTCCTTGGTGGGACTCTGGGAGCCTGGCTGGCCCCAGTTCATGCAGTGCTAAGCTTGGAAAAACGTCCTTAACCCATGGTTCTTAACTCTTTTGGTCAAAAGAAAAATCTCTTGGAGTCCCCCAGGGTTGGCTCAGTTGGAAGAGCATGCAACTCTTGATCTTGGGGTCAGGAGTTCAAGTTCTTCATTGGAGGTAGAGCTTACTAAAAAATTGAATAAACTTTAAAAAAAGTGATTTAAAAATTTGTTTTAAATAAAAGTCTCCCGGGGCGCCTGGGTGGCTCAGTCATTTAAGTGTCTGCCTTCAGCTTAGGTCATGATCCCGGAGTCCTGGGATCCACTACCACATTGGGCTCCCTGCTCAGGGGGAGTCTTCTCCCTCTGCCTCTGTCTCTCCTCCCTGCTCTTTCTCTCTCTCTCTGTCTCTCTTTCACGCTCAAATACATAAAATCTTTTTTAAAGAAGAAAAGAGGGACGCTTGGGTGGCACAGTGGTTGAGCAGCTGCTTTTGGCTCAGCATCAGGTCTTAATCCCAGGGTCCTGGGATCCAGTCCCAGATTGGGCTCCCTGCGGGAAGCCTGCTTTTCCTTCTGCCTATGTCTCTGCCTTTCTCTCTGTGTCTCTCATGGGTAAATAAATAAAATCTTTATTTTTTTATTTTTTTTATGAAGACTTTTTTTTTTAATTTTTATTTATTTATGATAGTCAAACAGAGAGAGAGAGAGGCAGAGACATAGGCAGAGGGAGAAGCAGGCTCCAGGCACCGGGAGCCCGACGTGGGATTCGATCCTGGGTCTCCAGGATCGCGCCCTGGGCCAAAGGCAGGCGCCAAACCACTGCGCCACCCAGGGATCCCTAAATAAAATCTTTAAAAAAAAAAAAAGGAATTTCCTTCTAAAAAATAAAAACCTCTCAGCTTCCCTTAGCATCTGAAAACTTAAAATAAAACTAACTAAAAGCAAATAAAAGTCAAGAGGTAAAAATTTCCAATTATAAAATGAACAAATCATGGGGATGTAGTGTACACGGGGAGCATAGACAACAATATCATATTAACTTTGTGTGGTGACAGGTGCTAACTAGATTTATTAGTCCGATTTTCCCCTAATGTCTGTAAATGTCAAATCACTATGTTGTACACCCAAAACTAGTATTATCTTGTATGTCAATTATACTTCCACAAATAATAAATAAATAAAAGTAAGATAAAACAAAAACCAATACAGGCCATGGCAATTTTAAAATGTGTCTTTCCAGAATTGGAAACTAATCTCTATCCTCAGCTAGCTCTGCTTCCCCCTCCTCTCCTTGGAAAAGTGATGGTGTGGTGGCACAAACATGGAGTTGAATAGGGCACGGATTTGCTGCGTGACCTTGGGCAAGTCAGTGTCTTGTCTCAATTTTTGTCATGAGAAAAATGAAAATGCTAATGCCCACTTCAAAGGGGAAAGAATTAAATAAGGTATTGAGGGGCACCTGGGTGGCTCAGTCAGTTAAGCATCTGCCTTCTGCTCAGGTCATGATCCCGGGGTCCTGGGATCAATCAAGCCCCATATTGGGCTTTAGTGGAGCCTGCTCCTGCTTCTCACTCTTCCTCTGCCCCCCACTCATGCTTGCTCTGTCTCTCCAGTGCTCTCTTTCTCAAGTAAATAAATAAAATAAATAAGGTGGTGAAAGGGAAAGGTCAAGGATTTCATCTGGCACATGGCCAATGCTCAGTAAATGCTCCTTTTCCCCTTTGTGCCATACTTAGCACCCCTCTGCTATCAGCAGATAGTGGTAGCACACAGGCCTATGCAGACCTCCTATGTCCCAGGCAAATAAAAGCCCCTGACCTCCTCAGGGACGTCTCTCCTGTAGCAGCCCATCCTATTAAGGGAGGAGGGAGGCTTGAGAGGAGACAGGAGTATGTGGACCCACGCCTGTGTATAGGGAGGCGGATAGAGTGTGTGCGCACCTGCGCATGTGTGTGACCATGGGCAGAGACCACTGAACCCCATCTACTTCTTCCCTCCCCTCCCCCAGCTATGACCGAAGCACCTTAGTGGCCATCGTGGTGGGCGTGGGGCGCCTTATCACCGGCATGGACCGAGGCCTCATGGGCATGTGTGTCAACGAGCGGCGACGCCTCATTGTGCCTCCCCACCTGGGCTATGGCAGCATCGGTGTGGGTGAGAAGGGTTGGGCACAGGCATGGGGATGGAGGAGACCCAGAAGGCAGACAAGGACCCCAGGGCCAAAAACTGAAGCTCGGAGGGGGAGAGTGACTTGCCCAAGGTCACACTGCCTATGCAGTATGCGTTGAGACAGGTCTGGGGCTAGAGTTTCAGTCTCCTGCCCATGGAGTGGGAGGAAAGGAAATGACAGGCCCTGGGTAGAATCAAAGCTTGACTAGGGAGAAGGGGAACTAGGGGCAGTAGAGGGGGTGGCCAAGCAGGACGTTCAAGTGGCCATTCAACCTGCCACGCTGGGGCTGCAGCAAATATGGCACCGCCTTTGATACCAGGTAAGGGCAAGAGGGAGTTCTGGGCGTAGGGGACTGTGGCATGGTGAGGGGTCCTGGAGGCTGCACCGGACATGAGCTGTGGCCTCCGGACTCTCACAGCGGGGCTCATTCCCCCGGATGCCACCCTCTACTTTGATGTGGTCCTGCTGGATGTGTGGAACAAGGCAGACACTGTGCAGGTGAGCACCTTGCACCACCCAGCCCACTGCCCCCGCATGGTCCAGGACAGCGACTTTGTCCGCTACCATTACAATGGCACACTGCTGGATGGCACCGCCTTTGACACCAGGTAAGGGCTAGAGGGGTCCTGGGGCACTGGGGGCTGTGGTATGATGGGAAGGGTGTCCAGGGCCCATCTCCAGCAGCTCTACCTCATTTTCTACAGTTACAGTAGGGGCGGCACTTATGACACCTACGTTGGCTCTGGATGGCTGATCAAGGGCATGGATCAGGGGCTGCTGGGCATGTGTCCTGGAGAGAGAAGGAAGATCATCATCCCTCCATTCCTGGCCTATGGCGAGAAAGGCTATGGTGAGGGCAGACAGGGTCTCGGGGATTCCCCAGAAGAGGACTGTCACGTACACGTATGGTTGTTCGGGTTGTGTCCTGCAAAAGGGCACTCAGGACGCCGTAGAGATGAAATCTCTCTTGGTGATGATCTCACTAAGAAAGGGTGCTTTATTCTGATTCCCACAGACATTCAGTAGGGGCTAGTGATGGCCTTGGGGAGGATCTAGCTCACACCTCACAGGGGGATCAAGAAACAGGGCTGCTGAGGATAGAGCAAGGTCTCTGGAGAGCAGAATTAGCACCTTTCTGCAGGGTGCTCACACGGGCCTTCCTGAGTGGAGAAGGAGCCCCGTTTGTTCTCCACTTGTATGGTTCAAGCCTATCCCTTCCCCAGGGACTGTGATCCCCCCTCAGGCCTCCCTGGTCTTCCACGTGCTACTGATTGACGTCCACAACCCGAAGGATACCATCCAGCTAGAGACGCTGGAACTACCTCCTGGCTGCGTCCGGAGAGCAGTGGCTGGAGACTTCATGCGTTACCACTACAACGGCTCACTGATGGACGGCACCCTCTTTGATTCCAGGTTAGTGTGGGGCGGGGGGAGCAGGAGGGTTCCTGAGGACAGAAGGTGGAAGAGGGAGTGAGGACCTGGGGTCACCCCAGGCAGCAGCTGGAGGTGGCTCTGAGCTGCCGGGCAGGGCCGGGTGGGGGGCCCTGTGACCTCCCTTGCTGGCCCTCCCTGCCTTGTATTACAGCTACTCCCGCAACCACACCTACAACACCTATGTGGGGCAGGGTTACATCATCCCCGGGATGGACCAGGGGCTGCAGGGCGCCTGCATGGGGGAGCGCCGGAGGATCACCATCCCCCCACACCTGGCCTACGGGGAGAACGGGACAGGTAGGCGTGTCCCCTGTGCTCACAGTCACTATGGCAGCATCACTGCAGACTGTCCACTGACTCCCCAGGGGCGCATGGCCATTCCAGCCACCGCTCTGCCCCTCTCGTCACCAACAGTCACCTGCCACACCTGCCACCTGCCCGCCTCCTGCCACACAGACTCCATCCTCTCCTCCTGGGGCACCCCCCGCCCCACTTCTCCCTTCCATCATGGAGAGGGCAGCCAACTCCTGAGTTTTGGGGAGGTGGGGTTGTTATGGAAGAAAAGAAATAGCCCTAGGAAGCAAAGAGACCTGGACTTGAGACCCAGCTTTGCTGGAAGCCTAAGTATCCTCACCTGTAAAATGGGACAAATTACTTTTTTTTTTTAAATTTTATTTATTTATTCATGAGAGACACAGAGATTGAGGCAGGGACATAGGCAGAGGGAGAAGCAGGCTCCCCAAGGGGATCCCGATGCGGGATTTGATCCCAGGACCCTGGGATCATGATCCGAGCCAAAAGATGCTCAACCACTGAGCCACCTAGGCGTCTGTAATGGGCTTTCTAACTGGCCTGGTCCTCCCCTCCCCTGTCCCTCACCCCCACAAGAGCGTATTAGAAGAATCGACCCTGGGGACAAAGACTGTGGCCCATCCTAGTTTGCAGACACAGGGGTGGGGGTGGGGTGGGGGGGAGGCCTAGGGGCCTAGGGGAGGCCTGAGCAGCCCTTCCTGGATTCTGAGCTGATCCATTCTCCGTTCTGACCCCAGGAGACAAGATCCCCGGCTCTGCTGTGCTGATCTTCGATGTCCACATCATTGACTTCCACAACCCTGGGGATCCCGTGGAGATCAAGATACTGTCCCCACCCCCGGAGACCTGCAATGAGACAGCCAAGCCTGGGGACTTTGTTCGCTACCACTACAACTGCTCGCTCCTGGATGGCACCAAGCTCTTCTCCTCGTGGGTCCGGGGCAGGGCCAGGGCTGGGCAGGTGGGTGGGCCCAGGCTTGGGGAGTCCTCCCGACACACCCCGATGGGTGCTTCTGTGATGTTCCCATCCAGCCAGCATGGGGACCCCAAGGAGCTGAGATTCTCTATGCACGGGCACAGGGAGGGTGAACCAGTTAGTCTAGGGGAGCTGCTGTCTCCATCTGTGGAGGGGAACCCAAAGCAGGGAGAGATGGGCCCTCCTGGCCGCACTTGGGGGGCAGTGGCATGATGAGGACGGCATCCTACCTCTGAACTGTTGGGCCCAGCACTGGGCTGTGTGGGGCAGGCACCAGGAGGAGTAGCTGGGAGACTGGGCTGGTGGGGGACGATGGGATGCTGACTGGCCTGGGAATCTGCTTTCCCCCTGCTGCAGCCATGACTATGGGGACCCCCAGGAGGCCACACTGGGGGCCAACAAGGTGATTGAAGGCCTGGACACAGGCCTGCAGGGCATGTGTGTGGGAGAGAGGCGGCAGCTCATGGTACCCCCACACCTGGCGCACGGAGAGAGTGGAGGTGAGGAGCAGACCGGCACTGGGGGCTGCTGGGGCCCATGAGGGAGGCCTTCCCAAGGGTTCTGTGTCCAACAGGGGAAACTGGGGACTGAGGAGCACCTAGGGCAGGCTGCAGGACAGACCCAGGCCTCCGCCTGACTGGGATGCTTCCCTTTCTTCCCCTCCATCTCCAGCCCGGGGTGTCCCTGGCAGTGCAGTGCTGCTGTTTGAGGTGGAGCTGGTGTCCCGGGAGGAGGGGCTGCCTACAGGCTACTTGTTCGTGTGGCATGAGGACCCTCCTGTCAACCTGTTCGAAGGCCTGGACCTCAACAAGGACGGCGAGGTCCCCCTGGAGGAGGTGGGTGAGGAGTTTGGTCCTCCTGATAGCTTCTCCCACACTGTCACCCTGACAGGAGCTGCTGTTTGTGGTGGTGTCATGCAGCGCAGTATGTCTGCAGTCCCAGCTGCACCTGTCTCTGCCCCTGTGTTGGGTCACAGTGCCTCAGGTCTTGTCCCTGCCTCTTCTTCATGCAGCCCAGCTCCCCCCTTCCACTGCTGCCTGTCCTCCACACCTACCTCCTCCCCCGGCCCCCTCTGGGACCCTTCCCAAGGCCACTTGCAGCTGCTCCGGTGAGACCCTCACCCCCCTCTCCCCTTGGCTCTCCTGGCTCCCAGTTCTCCGCCTTCATCAAGGCTCAAGTCAGCGAGGGCAAAGGACGCCTCATGCCTGGGCAGGACCCAGAGAAAACCATAGCAGACATGTTCCAGAATCAGGACCGCAACCAGGATGGCAAGATCACCGTGGAGGAGCTCAAACTGAAGTCAGACGAAGACCAGGAGCGGGTCCATGAGGAGCTCTGAAGGCCAGGAGCCTGGGCCCAGGCCCAAATGTGGAGGCCCGCTTCTGTGAGGACAGTGGGCCCTGGGGCTGACCTTCCAAGGGTCGCCCTCCCCTGTGCAGGCATCATGTCTAGGAACACCTGAAACATGGTCAGAGGAGACAACTCTGGTCTCCCCACCAGCCCGAGAGCAAAATCCACAATACAGACCTCGATTTACTGTTTCTCTTCTGGCCCCAAACCCCTCCCTTACAAGTTTTGGAGTCACAAAGCCAATCTGTTGGCGGAGTCTGGGGGTCGGGTGGGGCCATTGCTGAGCCTCACCCATATCCCCCGCCCCCAACGTCACCAGACACTGAACAAGGCCCAGTTCACTCCTTTATTTTCTCAGACTTTCCTTTTACCCATACTTTTCCTTGTCCCCAACTACCCTGCTCTGGTCTGTATTCTTGGGTCCAGGCAGCCCCCCAAGAGCATAGACCAGGACTCACCAGACCCTCAGCCCTGGGGGCTTCTAGGGAGGGCACTGCCCTCCCCCACACCTCTGCTGTTGGCCCCCCACAATGTCCAGTGGTGGCTGGAGTGACCCTGGGGCTCTCTGTTCAGGGCTGGGCTTGGTGTTGCCCTTCCTCCCTCTCTGTCCCTGCTTTCTTTCTCTATGGGACAGAGAAGAGGAAGGTGAAGGGGGTGGGGATAAGGATGGATGGTAGTCTTAGGGCTACGAAATCCTTGGTTTGGGGGAGAGATAAACTTGGAAGAGAGGCTTGCTTGAAGTGAGAGGGGGGTAGACAGCTCTGCACATTCAAAAGGCTAAATTGGTGGCAGATCCCTTTCTCCTTTGTACCAAATAAAAGACTAAACCAAAGGCCTCAGGATGTGCTCTTTCAGTTGGAGGGTGGCCCTGGGACCCCAAAACTGGGGAAGAACCGGGAAGAAAGTGGGCGTTCAAGATACCACGTCCTTAGGTCTCTGCCTCCTACCTGCTGTGGCCTAACCAGGGCTCTCCCCATGGAAAGGGAGCCCCCTGTGTGCTGGAGGGAGAGTGGGGAGTGGTCATCTACAGGGGGGCCTGCAGGGGAGGTGTGGAAAGATGATCCCTGGCTCTTAACTGTCCCAACTGAATGGAAAGGTGGGGTCCCCTCGCCCCCAACCTCAAACTGAGGAAATTCAAGGATTAAATTAAGCTGCACAGGTTGGATTCCTTTCTTCCATGTAGATTTGTTCCAATACTAGGCTACCTTCCGCCTCTCCTTGCTCCTGGCTGCCAGCCATTACCACCTGCTGGATCCCCCCTCTCTTCATCTGAAGGAAACTTATCAGCTCCAATCTACAGTGTCTTGAGGGAGGAATTGCTCCAGCCAGCAGGCAGGCCACCCGCCCCCCCCCCACCCACAGGGCTGGAATTTGGCCAGGGCGTCAAAGATGTCCTAAGCCAGGAGAGGATGGGGAAGCGGGGGAGGCTTGGGAGAGAAGCCAATAGTACTGGGCTCCCTGGACTGACCTGTCCCCCCACAAGCACCCATTTCTTGCCCAGGATCCTGAGACACGGCTTCTCCCCACAACCAATCCCGGACACTCCAGGCTACAAAGCATCCTGAAGGCACCTTAGGCTCTGACAGTGGCTACCCACTGGCCTCAGAGGGTAACCACCTCCTCTCCTAAAGCGAACAAGCCAGCTCTGAACCAAAGCCCGCAGGGAGGAGTGATGCCAGAGAAATGCTATGGCTTAGGTCAGAAACCCTGAAATCCTGGCTCTTGCTTCTAGCTATGGAGTTTAAGCAAGTTTCTGGTCTTTTCCAAGCCACCTGTAAATGGGAACTACACGGCCCTGGGAAGGTCTGAAAGGCCTGCGCCACCTTGCCACCTTCTTCAGCCCTGCACTTCCCAGAGCCAGGTGTCCTCTGCAGGGGGAGGAGGAGGGGTGAAGTATTCTGCAGGAGGAGGAGGGGTGAAGTCCTCTGAGGACAGGCTAAATAAGGCCAGGTGAAATCAGCTGCTTTACATTTTCTCTTCAAAAGGTGCCCTAGAGAGAATTCTGCTAGTTCTTGACCATCCAAGTCAACAGGGGAGGAAGAAGGGAAAGAAACTCTGAAGGAAGCCCAGTGATGCCAGACGACTGAGTAGAAATTACTTCCACTTTCTTGTGTCGCAGAGCACCTTCTCCCTTCAAGTCCCAGGTCCTGATACCCCTTAAGTCAGCCATCTTCATGGCCCTGGGCCCACATAAGGAAGAGAAGAGAGGGCGGGAGCCAAGGGCTCAGGGAGAAAATCAACACCCACATGCATCCCTTTGGGGGATGCATAAAAAGGGAACTCTGGCTGACCCCATCAGAATTTTAGGTGTAATGGCTACCTTAGCATCAAGTCAAACCATTTCAGGTCAGAAACACACCCTTCCAACCGCACCTGCCCACCTCCATCCCCAGGCACATTTATGGTATGCTCAGAGGGTATCGTGAGTGAATTTGGATTTTGTTTGTTTTTTAACATTTTATTTTCTAAGTAATCTCTACACCCAACGTGGGGTTTGAACTCATAACCCTGAGATCAAGAGTCACACAATAGGCTGAGCCAGCCAGCCCTGTACCCACCAAATCAAAACAGCTGTTTTTTCCTTTTTTTATTTTGATCTGTTTCACACATTAGATGTTTGAAGAATAGCTTCCTATTTTTAAAAATTGGGGGAAAAAAGAACCCCTGGACTAGATGGTCCCTAGAGTGCTAACACTCTATAGGTCCTGTGTTCACCTGGTTGGCCCTCCCATCTCTTGGGCTTCCCGCAAAACTCTGGAGAACACAACAGAAGACGCTGGGAAAGGAGGGAGAGGCCTGGGCTCAGCAGCTGGACCCCCCTGGACTCTGCACACACAGGGAGAAGCAGCGCTCCCCACAGGGCGGCCTCCGGGTGAGGCTCCCTCCTCTCCGCAGCCTGCAGCTCCAGCCCCACACCTGCCCTCAGGAGCCCTGCATCTCTATCCAGTCCCCCTGATGGAGGATGTGCTGCAGCAGCCCGTTGACCACGTCCAGTGTCTCGTCCTTCTCCAGCACAATGTCATAGGAGTCCATGTAGCGCTCCCGCCGCTCTTCCACCTGCCCAGGGGAGGGGGGGAGGGGTGACAGAGAGTCCCAAGGATGCCCTGCCTTCTCTGCCTCTGCCTCTCAGGTACCTGGGGCAGGGGGACGATTGCATTCAGGCTGCAACTCTCAAGAGAAGTTCCAGGTGACAGGGACCCGCCCTTTGGATGGCAGTGGGCATAGGGTTCCACAATTAACCCTTGTGTCAGTGGCAAAAGGACAGTACAAGCATTAAAATTTAAAAAACAGATGTTACTTCTAGTCCAACTGGATTGAATTTTCACAAGGTTCAAGCATTCTAGAGGTCTTCAGCACCTGCTGGCTGATGGTGAGGGGAGGATACGAGTGGTGGCCTTCTAATTTGACACCATACTATGCCCCTTTATGACCACGGTGTTTGCACCCGTCGGCCTCTGGTCTGTTCTTATAGATGTTTTTTTTTTTTTTTTTTTTGTAAAGAATTTTATTTATGTATTCGTGAGAGACACACACACACAGAGAGAGAGGCAGAGACACAGGCAGAGGGAGAAGCAGGCTCCATGCAGGGAGCCTGACGTGGGACTCGATCCCAGGTCTCCAGGATCACACCCCAGGCTTCAGGCGGCGCTAAACCGCTGCGCCACCGGGGCTGCCCTGGTCTGTTCTTATAAATGCACTTTCTTAATACTGACTTCTCTCCCACTTCAGTCATGCCTTACAGGTACGACAGGAGGACAGCAATCAGCCCCACCACATCCTATACTATGTACCATGGGTAGATGAACCTCCTTGCCTCGGTTTCCCATCTGAGAGTTACTACCTCAAACAGCTGCCATAAGGATTAAATGGGTCGATGTGCCCAGTATGTGGTGAGCATCCAACAGTAAGTGCAGGCTGATGACCCTGTCTCTGAACTCCTGTCGCGCCATGTGCCCAACATAGCCATCACTGTGTATCTCTTTTGTTTTCCTCTGAAAATATAGCTTGTGACTTACCTCAGTGCCTCTAAGACTCGACAGTGACTAGCACATAGAGTGTTCACCAGGCATTTGGTAACAGGAATTGAAAAAGAAGCAAGCCACTAAGATAAGAAGCCCCAGTCTCACACCTACCTTGTCATTTAAGAAGCCAATCTTGAGAATGTTCTCCACACCAGGCACCCCATCAGCCATAGTGAGGTCCCCCATGGAGTCTCCCAGCAGGAGGATGTTGGTTTTCCCCTGAAGCTGCTGGAAGTACCCAGAGTTCTCACAAACGGAGCTGTTCTTATTGTATGTGTGTATGAGCTGGCCCTTGAATCCCTGGAGGAAACCCTAAAGAATCAAGAGACAGAAGAGCTACAGAGACCCATCTACAGCCAGTTTTCCATTGTTGCTGTCACAGAGGAAAGGGAATCCTGAAAGACAGAAATGCCAAAATCTCATTGTAGTCTAAAGTAGGGGCCAGCCAATTAGGTCCTGTAGGCCAGATTTGGCCTATTTTTGTAAATTAAGTTTTATCAGAACGCAGCAAGGCTCATTGGTTTACATCTTGTCCACGGTTGCTTTTTTTTTTTTCCACAGCAGAGTTGAGTAGCTGTGACAGACCATAAAATCTATCCCACAAAGTCTAAAATATTTACTACCAAGCCTTTTTTTTTTTTTTTTTTTTTTTACTACCAGGCTTTTTACAAAAAAAGTTTGTAACCCCTGATTTAAACTCACAAGGACCCTCAAATATCATTGTTCACATACTCTGGGGTAGCATGAAGCCCGTGACACAAGCACTGTTCAGGCTACATGTGTGCTCACCCTCAGCTGTGAGCTATGTCCTCACCTCAGGCTAAAGGGATGGGAATTCCAGCCATTGGTTTAAGGGAAGAAGTCAGAGCATGGGTGAGTCAGAGTAACCCACCTCTGACTCCAGGAAAACAAATCAAAGTCTAAGTCCTTGAGTTTGAGTACCTAGGATGGCACATGACCTAGGGCAGGGACATGGGGCTTGCCTGAGCCCTAAAGTAGGCACCCGAGGGAGGGCAGGTCCTTCAGAGGTAACTGTCTTTAGCTGGCATAAAGAAATAAATAACTGACTGAGTGCAAGAAGCCAGCATGCCTTCCCTCCCCAGGTTAGGGTTAACAGTTTCAGATATGGCCCTGGGGGCTGGTGGTCCCCACCCCTCTTCCATCCCTAGCTTAAAGGAGACCCGGCTCACGTCCTCATCAAAGTCCATGTAGTTAGACACGATGTGGATGTTAGGGTGGAACACTTTCATCTGTCGGATAATCTCCTCCAGGATGTCACCAATGCCCGCGGAAAAGATGAAAAGGGGAATGTTGTTCTGGTAGAGGGTGTTGAAGAACGTCTTGTATCCCTCCCTGAAAAGAGATGGATGGATTCTGCAATTGCACTGCCTCTGGTCCTGGTCTTTTTTCTTTCTTTTCTTTTCTTTTTTTTTTTTTTTAAGATTTTATTTATTTATTTGAGAGAGAGAGAGAGAGAGAGCACAAGGGGGGGAGAGGGTCAGAAGGAGAAGCCAACTCCCCGGTGAGCAGGGAGCCTGACATAGGGCTTGATCCCAGGACCTGGGATTGTGACCTGAGCTGAAGGCAGATGCTTAACCAACTGAGCCACCCAGGCACCCTGGGTGGCTGCTCCTGGTCTTTATTTTCTACTTTGGTGATATATTTTTAAATTTTTTCTTTTTAAAGATTTACTTATTTATTGAGAGATAGCGCACACATGTGCAGGGAGGGAGGAGCAGAGGGGCAGAGGGAGGGAGAGTCTTAACCAGACTCCCCCCTGAGTATGGAGCCTGACACGGGGCTTGATCTCACGACCCTGAGATCATGACCTGAGCCAAAATCAATAGTTGGGGGCTTAACCGACTGAGCCACCCAGGAGCCCCTACTTTTTTTTTTTTAAACATTTTATTTATTTATTCATGAGAGAGAGAGAGAGGCAGAGACACAGGCAGAGGGAGAAGCAGGCTCCATGCACCGGGAGCCCGATGTGGGATTCGATCCCGGGTCTCCAGGATCGCGCCCTGGGCCAAAGGCAGGCGCTAAACCGCTGCGCCACCCAGGGATGCCCACATTTTTTCCTTTTAGATTTTTTTTTTTCATTTATTTATGATAGTCACACAGAGAGAGAGAGAGAGAGAGAGAGAGAGAGAGGCAGAGACATAGGCAGAGGGAGAAGCAGGCTCCATGCACCGGGAGCCTGACGTGGGATTCGATCCCGGATCTCCAGGATCGCGCCCTGGGCCAAAGGCAGGCGCTAAACCGCTGCGCCACCCAGGGATCCCACATTTTTTCTTTTTAAAAACATTTTAAATTGTGGTATAAAATACATATAATAAATGGTTAACATGCACTAATCTTAAGTCTTCAACTCAACTAATGTTTACATATGTATACACCCATGTAATTACTAACCAGATCAAGGTTCCCTTTCCAACCAATGCCATCCCCTCCTGTTGTGACCTCATGTGCACTGCTGATTAGCTTTGCCTATCCTTGAACTTCATATAAATGGGCTGTTGTTTGTTTCTGCCTTATTTTGCTCGAGCAAAATACAACCAGGTAGCTATCTGGGACAGCTTCACTGAGGAAACACCCCAACCCCTCGGCACTTACTGGGTCTGCATGTGTCTCTACTTTCTTGGCTTTTTGTGGCTCTCCCTAGGGAAGACATCCAATCCTTGAGAGCAGGCATCCATGTTGCCTCCTTCCTCTATGTGCCCTCATCCCTCCTCCAGTAAAGAACATGGCAGCACTGGGAAGCCTGCTGATGATCAAGAGTCCCGGGCCAGCCAACTCTCATATTGGAGTTCAGAACACCAGTCATCAGGGTGACCCCAAAGTCTTTTTACAACTGGAGAAAATGAGCTAGAAACTGTTTATTCTAGGAGATGAAGCCTTGGTCATATTCATACTATATCCGCTAGCAGTAGACAGTTTCCTAGGAAGCACCCAAGGGTGAGATATTCTTTAGCTATATTCAGAGACGAAAAGCAAGATCTTCACATCAGCCACTCACAGTGTTTTGTCTCTTTTGACTCCCCTAGCAACTGACTCCCTTCCACTCCCTCTCAGACTCTTTTTTGTGAGCAAACCAGTTTCAAATGTTTTCCAGAGCGAGCCACTTACCTAAGCATTGCATTGGACTCTTTAACCACCTGGGCAATCTGAAACTTCTGAATCTTCTGCTGGCACAGGAGATCGTGTGCTTTGGTCCACCTAGAAACAGACACCCGACAAAAGTCCAAATTCCAACCACTAAGTAAAGCGTCTTTTCGCTTTTAAGGACCAAGTTCCCTCTGGAAAGATTAATGGAGGCCTCATCCTTTTCCACCAAGCCACTTCCTGAAAGACTCTGGCCATCCTTAAAAGGAAGAGGGTGAGAAAGCCATACTATAGCCACAGGAACAAGAACTGGGTGAGCTAACTGCTGAAGTCAACCACTCTTCTGAATCCTTCCCTTGGTGACCCCATATTCCAGAGAACTGAGGCTCCATCCAGTGATACTGGTTCCTGTAGGAGAGTTATCTTTCCAAAGCACTTATTCCCCCAAACCAAGGGGTTTCCACCTCATTCCCAGGATTCTCAGTGGGCCTCCCATTCTAGCAGCAGCCATAAAGCATCCCCACCGTGGCTGGATGGTTTGTTCTAATAGGTGGGCCAGAGGCGTTGAATAAGGTAAGAGGGGGCCTGCCGCCTCATCCAGGCTCAGGAAAAGCACACCCCCTCCTGCATCAGTGCATCGTGGGGCTCAGGAGCGGTTCAAAACCACTGTCACTTACCACTCCACCATATGAGGTAACTTCTCTTTGATGGTCCGGTGTGGGTCAATCTCAATTGGGTAATAGTGGTGAAGGAGCGCTTTGAGCTGGGACATCCAAATGAAGAGAAAAGCCGTTAGCCCGCGTCAACTTTTTCCCAGCGAAGTCCCACAGTTTATCGTGAGAAAATAATCACCTAGAAGATGCAACTCTGTGTTAGAGAGTGACTGATCTGCAGAGCTGGTCAGCCCTTCACATGCACCCTCAGAATCTGAGGCCAAAAAATCAAGAAAGACCTTTTGCTCTCAAGGGAACGGTTACTAGGATTTTGTTGTTATTCATTAGCTCAGTTGGCAGGGCTTAACCAGTAAGAAGGGATTAATGCTGTATTTCCCAAAAATGGGGTACACTTTCTCAGGGGGTAGGCAAAGTAACTTTAGGGGCATGTGGATAAACACTTTTCATGTTAGCAGTTTTAGATTCATTTTAATGCATGTTAAGGAAAAAGACTCCTAGCACATCAAACTCAGGCTTTCACAAAGATTGTTTCTTTTCTAATTGCATTCAGATTTTTAATAGTAACCAAACTTTAAGTAAAATATGTGGTAAAAATCACCACAGACATGGCAAAAAGCAGAAGTAGAAAAATCATGGGAGTGAATTTGGGAGCCAACATGTTAGTGGACAACCATCACAACGCCAACATCGGGTGAACCACCTGACGAGCATTTTCAAGTGCCTCCCCCTGCTAAGATTTCCTTCCACCTGCCAGGACCTTTGTCCAGGGAGACCGCTTCAAGGACCATGTGTCACACTGGGCCAGTCAGGAACAGCGCCCAATAAAAATGGAAACTGATTGGGGAAAAAATTTAATTCTAATGTACGCACAATCTCAGAATATTATGAGATCATACATAGAGTCCCTGACCACAGGTCCAAAAGAGAGTTAAAGGCAAAGTTCACAAACTGACAAAGGGAGAAACCTCCTGAAATGCATTAAGATTCTCAATGTACACGTTTTGCGGGGGGGGGATGTGAGAACATTTTTCTAAAAGTATAAAATAATTTAGGAGAAGAAAATACTTTTTTAAAAAGAAAAAAAGATTCTATGCATAAACTTTGCTGTTTTAATTTTGGGGGGAGCTCATCAACACCCAGAATCTTGGTTTTCCCTAAGAGCACATTCCCTGAGCAGGCACCCAAACCAGCTGTCTTACTTGTGGGGGCAGCTTTCTGGAAGCTGATAAGATCAGGTATGTCAGGGAACCACTAAAAGTGACCTGCCAAAGGTCCTGAAGCCAGAACTTACACTAAACCAAAAGTGCATCTCCAGAGAGACAGGTTGTAGGAATATAAGAATTATCTATAATTTGTTGCCCATTTTTTTTTTAAGATTTTATTTATTTATTTGAGAAGAGAAGACATGAAAAAGAAAGAGACTCTCTAATGAGCAGGGAGCCCGACATGGGACTTGATCCCAGGACCCTCGCAGACAGACGTTTCACCAACTGAGCCCCCCAGGCATCCTGCTTTGTTGCCTATCTTAATAACAAGTAATTGGGGATCCCTGGGTGGCTCAGCGGTTTAGCGCCTGCCTTTGGCCCAGGGCGCGATCCTGGAGTCCCGGGATGGAGTCCCACGTCGGGCTCCCAGCATGGAGCCTGCTTCTCCCCCCTCCTGTGTCTCTGCCTCTCTCTCTCTATCATAAATAAATGAATCTTTAAAAAAAAATAAAAATAAAATAAAAAGTAATCATGACAGTACTGGAGGAGCTGACCAATATGACAGACTGAGAGACCCCTCTGTATGTAATTTAGTGACGAAGTGAAACTAAGTAAGAGTTATTCAGTAGAAAGAGCTCGGCAAACTGCAGAGAAATGTGCAGCCAGCATGGCTCTCCTATGGCAAAGAGGACATGGATGGGAAGAACATGGAGCAAAGTGAAATGAACTCTAAGGCTGCAGGATGTATATCTGTATGTATTGCACGGAAATGAGTGTTATTATATATTGACATTGATTCAGAGGTCTTTCTTGATACCGGTTACCTTACCAAAAAATTATGTATTTTTTAAGATTTATTTATTTTAAAGTGAGAGGGACACCTGGGTGGCTCAGCGGTGGAGCGTCTACCTTGGCCTTAGGACATGATCCCGGGGTCCAGAGATCGAGTCCTGCATTGGGCTCCTTGCAGGGAGCCTGATTCTCCCTCTGCCTGTGTCTCTGCCTCTCTGTCCCAGTGTCTCATGAATAAATAAATAAAATCTTAAAAAAAAAAAAAAAAAGAGTGCACATGCGCAGGGGAAGGGTCAGAGGGAGAGGGAAAGAATCTCAAGCAAACTCCCTGCTAAGTAGGGAGCCCCTCCGTAGGCTTGAACCCAGATTCCACCACCCTGAAACAAAACCAAGAGCAGATGCTTAACCCACACTGAGCCATCCAGGCACCCTCCCCAAAATTATATTATTAAAGAAAGAGCATAATAGTGAAGAGTTTGGGACAGAATCAGATCTATGGGAAAATCAAGCTCTGTGTCTTGCCTGTATGACCCTTGAAGGAGTTGTTTACCCTCTCCAAGCCTCGGTTTTCTTATCTGTTAAGTGGAGATCATAGTGGTTCTATCCACCCCTCGGAATTGCCTGAGGGTTAAACAGCGAGGTTGAAGTCTCTTGTAAACTCTAGCTAGCAGTACCCATAACATCCCTATTCTAACCACCAATCATCACATCTTGAACAAAAAGGAGACACTGCCCCAGTGTACGAGACCAGGTTCACTTGAGCATGAGAAAAACAATTTTTAGAAATATTAATCTTCTAAGATCTCTACCCTGGAATCTTTGGTCCTAACCAAGAACTGTCTGAAGTCATATATGATAGCCATCTCTGAACAAAGAAGGGGAGTAACCCACCTCATTCCGGCACTCCTCACTGATGATCTTGCTGTTATCCAGAATGTCTGCAAAAACACAAAACTCCTTTCATTTGCCACTTAGAAACCACCATCTTGTCAAGCCCAACAAAGCAACCTAGTACGTGACTTACTGTAAGAAGAAGGGCATCGTTTTCCATTATATGCAAACCTGCTCAAGGTCATGTCAAAATCAGAAATGATCTAAAATGCAAAAGAGAGATGCTGTCCATACAGGCTCTTTCCCGTGTGGCCCTGCCTGGGGGTCGGGGATGGGGGCGGGGACGGGGCACGGACGATTATGAAAGGCAAACCAGCTCAGTGCCCAGCCAGTGGGCAAAGCCCTGCAGGAATTAGGAAAGGCCAGGGTGTGGAAGGGAGAACTAATCCCAGTTAGTAGTAACGTGCTAAGCCTGAGGATGCGAGCCTCTTGCAGGTCGCTGGCAGATGGGGGACTGAGGAATCAAGACCCCCTTTGACTCTTGGCGTTGCCATCTCAATGCCCCGGGTCCCTCCCAAGGTGACCCATCTCCACATCTGCAACGGGGCGGGGGGAGGGGGCGTTGACGGGGCAGATGTGCAAGCAAGGCCCCAGGGCCTGGTGCCGGGTGCCGGGTGCTCTCCACCTAATTAGAGGAAGCAGCAGCTGGTCAAGGCCGATACGTTTGGAATGGAGGTTCTCCAGCTCTACCCCAGGTCGATCACGCGGGGCCGCCTGCTTGCCCGCAGCGTCCGCAGCGGCGCGGACGGGCCCCGGGGCAGGTCACCCCCCAGCCGCCCCACCTCGCCCCGGCCGCCGTACCTGCAAGCGGTCTCCCCCGCCCCTGCGGAGGGCGCCCACGATCTCCTGCACCCGCCCGGGCTGCCGCATCAGGACTGTGGCCTTCATCAGGGTGCTCACCTGTCCCGAGACCCGAGAGAAGCGCTGACCCCGGCACCGCGCTGGGCCCAAGGGGAGCCCGGGGCCGGCTCGGCAGCCCCGAGAGGCCGGGCCGGGGCGCGGGGCGCGCAGAGGGGGGCTCCGGGCCGGCCCCGCCGCCTACTGGCCGGGGTGGCGCGGCGGGGCCCAGGCGGCCCGCTGGGGGCCTCGGAGCGCCCCGGGGGTCGGGGCCCGCCCCACGCCGGACGCTTCCTCCCGCCTCACCTCCTCCGCCATGGCGCTCGCGGCCGGGACGACGGCGCCGGGACAACGACCTCCCCCGCGGCCGCACTGCGCAGGCGTCGCCCGCCGGGAGCGGGGACCGCGGGGCCGGGCCGGGCCGGGAGAGGGCGGCGGGCGGGGCCGGGAGAAGAGCGTGGCTCCCCGCTCTGTGTCGAGGAGGGCGAGGGTCCTAAGAGGTGGGGGTGACCGGATGCCACCGTCGAGAGCAAAAACGGTCATTTCCAAACACAAAGTGTGCAGGGCCAAAACCCCCAAAAAAGCCGCAGGAAGGGAGGGGGATATGGCAAACGTCCAGAAGGGGCTTCCCTGGGCCCACTCCTCATGGCAAAAGATCATGAGCCACTAACGCAAGTCTGCAGCGCAGGACGGCCCTGGACAGCTGGGCCAGCATTAACTCCCGAGCAGCTTCCCTTCCTTCTGCCTCCTCTGACTCAGTTTCCTCGAATTCAGTGTCTGGGGAGCCACTGCCTAGCAGTGGAAGAAGGTAGATGATGCTACCAGGATACAGAACTGGGCAACTGAAGTGGGCAACAGGAGCTAGAATGGATAAAAACTCTTATGTGGTGTCATGGTCACCAACCCGCTCCAGATTCAAGGGCTTGGAAGGTGTGGGGTGGTCTTCAGCCTGAATGGTGGGGGGGGGGGGAGAGAAAGGAGGACGGAGACAGGAGAGGGTTCCAGAACCCGAGAGCACAATCCTGAGAGTGATCTCATTGCAGGCCCAGGATTCTGGAACTTGGGCTGCCTGATGGGCCCTATATGAAAGATGTAGTAGGGAAAAGGAGCGACAGCAGGCTAAAGGGGCCCCCCACAACCCTCCCCGACACCCCAGGACAGCAGCCTCTCTCCGCTGGTCCCAGGGTGCCATGGAGATGGAGAGCACGGCGGCCTCCACACGCTTCCACCAGCCTCACATGGAGAGGAAGATGAGTGCGATGACCTGTGAGATCTTCAACGAGCTTAGGCTAGAGGGCAAGCTCTGCGACGTGGTCATCAAGGTCAATGGCTTTGAGTTCAATGCCCACAAGAACATCCTCTGTAGCTGCAGTTCCTACTTTAGGTATAACACGGTGGCCAGGCTCAGCCAAAAGGGGACTGGGGCTCCTTTTGAGACATTGGTTCATTTCATGTTTCCCACCCCCTACCATCTTAAGTTAGGGACACTGTCAAACTCGGGGTTCCTGTGGCCTGGCTCCTTTGTCTTTGGAAGAGGTACAACTAGGGCCAGAGCCTCCTCTCTGCTTTTCAACTGGATTTCAACCAACTGTTGGTGGGCCAGGTGCTTTTTTCCTTTGATTCTCACCCAAACCAACCTTTGGGAAGGTTGGACACCCATACTGGATTTCCTACTTAAACCTAGATGACAGGTGCCACTTCAGCTGCCCCTCGTGCCCCCATCCCAATAGAGACTATCTCAAACAAGGATGGAGCAGATGGGAAGGACGATGCGGGAAAGCACCGAGGAAATGTTTATCAGAAGATAAAGGGAGTTTGGGCCACAACACTGTAACCTAGAAAGTGGCAGAGCTATTTTGTTCATGAGCTTAAACATGTTTGAGTAATCAATTCCAATGAAGATATGATAAATGTGCCCCATCTATTGCCCCCCAGCCCACTCTCTCTCTCTCTCTAAAAAAAAAAAAAAAAGTAAAAAAACATTATTAGCTCGTAGGTGGTGCAAAAAACAAGAGGTGGGCCAAATCTGGCCCAGAGGCTGTAAGTTCGCAAACTCCTGCTCTAGAGAAGAATCTCTGATTTCCAAGCCCATATTCCCTGAAGCAACCTAGAAAAAGGAAGCAAAAATTTGTTAGAGCAGGGACTTCTGTCTTGTTCAACACCTAAAAAAAAGTACCTAGCTATACAGTGGGAGCCCAATAAATAGTTCTGGAATAGTACACTGTCAATAATTATTTACCGAGTGCCTATTTTGTGACAGGCACTATCTGAGGTACTAGAAATAAAACAAGGAGTAGAGATAAACATTTGTGTTCTCATGAAGTTCACCTCCTAGTAGGAGGAATAGGCACTCAATACATAAAAAACAGCAGATCATAAGTGCTAGGGAGAAAAAGGGAAAGTATGGAGAGGAGGGTGGTGATTTTAAATAGGATGATGTTTGCTGACAAAGTGACATTTGAGCAAAGACTTTTTAAGATTTTATTTATTCACGAGAGACAGAGAGAGAGAGGCAGAGACATAGGCAGAGGGAGAAGCAGCCTCCCTGTGGGGAGCCCGATATGGGATTTGATCCCAGGACTTGGGATCATGCCCTGAGGCAAAGGCAGATGCTCAGCCACTTAGCCACCCAGGTGTCCCTTGAGCAAAGACTTTAAGGGGGATGTGGGAGGGAGAAATATGGAGATCTGCAGTGGGGAGCCTTCTAGGCCAAGGCAGCAGCATGTACAAAGGACCAAAAATGAAGCACCTCTGGTGTATTCAAGGCAAGCAAGGCCAGTGGGATTGGAACGGAAGGAGGGGGAAGGTGGGAGGAAGTGGCCAGTGAGGTATTACTGGTCCAGATCTTAGAGGACTTTTGTACTCCCTGGGAAGGACTTTGTATTTTACTCTGAGTAAGAAGGGATGTCGGTGGAAAGTTTAGGGTGCAAGGGGTATGTAAACTCGTAAGGTGGTTGGGGTATGACGGTAAACTCTGGTAGCATCGAGGGCAAAAGCAGGGAGATCTGTTCAGAGGTTAGTCCCAATCATCTAGGCAGGAGATGATGGTGGCTTGGACCAAGGAGGTAGCAGTAACCGGTGAGGAGCCATCAGATCCTGAGTGTGTGTTGACTGAATGGTACTTATTTAAAAAGCATATTGCTTAAGCTTAATTCCCTTAAGCAAGATTCAGATAGAAGAGACACAGGTCTTACTCCCTCCTACCCATCTATTTCCAGGCTACTCACCATGCACTATTTGGGAAATGTCCAAACTCTCCTCAACAAAAACAAAAGGTGGGGAGGGAGAACCTGGCAAACTGGAGAGAAATGTTTCAGTGGCTGCTAGTTTCTCTCTTTCTTCCAGAGCTTTGTTTACAAGTGGCTGGAACAACACTGAAAAGAAGGTATACAACATTCCTGGCATTTCCCCTGACATGATGAAGCTGATTATTGAATATGCATACACCCGGACCGTCCCGATCACACCGGACAACGTGGAGAAGCTGCTGGCAGCCGCAGACCAATTTAACATCATGGGTATCGTCAGGGGTTGCTGTGAGTTCCTCAAGTCGGAGCTGTGTTTGGATAACTGTATTGGCATCTGCAAATTCACGGACTATTACTACTGTCCCGAGCTGAGGCAGAAGGCCTACATGTTCATACTGCACAACTTTGAGGAGATGGTGAAAGTCTCGGCTGAGTTTTTAGAGCTCTCAGTCACTGAGCTGAAAGATATCATTGAGAAAGATGAGCTCAACGTCAAACAAGAAGACGCTGTATTTGAGGCCATTTTAAAATGGATTTCTCATGACTCCCAAAATAGGAAGCAGCATATTTCAGTTTTGCTTCCCAAGGTCAAGTTTAGTTATTTTTTGTGGGATGCTTAATTGTTCATGTTGGGTTCATTAATCCCGGAGGGACTATGCGAAGAGCCATATTCAGATGTTTGGCAGATTCCGGGGGCTGTATTTACATACACTTATATAGAAGGCATCGCCTACTGTTCTGTGGAATTTTGCAGTTTTCTTTGCCCTTGGCATTGCTAGTTGCTTCCACCCCACTTATATTCTTTGACCAAAATTCTCCCTGGCAGTGGGGCAGGAGATAGCAAGGCCTTCAAAATAATTCTAAAGGGCCTTCCGTTCACCCTTTTTTTATTCTGTGAGTTTCCCCAAACCCCAGGTAGAAGTGGGACTAGACACCAAACTGTGAGTATTATACACAATTACAGCCATTTGGTGCTAATTTGTGTTATTTTATAGAGAAACATAGATGTTCAATGACTGAACAATCACCACAGCTTTCTCTGGTCTAAGGAGGGGGCTGGCTCTGTGACCACTGAGGTGCCTTCTATCTAGCTCATTCTCAGCATCCAAATGTATGCCACCTCTGAAAAACAAATGTTGAAACTGTGAGCTGTAAATTTCAAACACAAAACAAAATATGACTGCATATTCATTCATATGTAGTTCAAAGGGCTGCAATTCAAAGGCTGATTGTAAACAGGGAGTTGTGGAGATGGGTTTTCCAGGTACCCTCACCTCATCTGACTTCCTGTATTTCCTTCTTAGGTTCGCTTGGCCCTAATGCATGCTGAGTACTTCATGAACAATGTGAAGATGAACGACTATGTCAAAGATAGTGAGGAATGCAAGCCAGTAATCATCAATGCCCTAAAGGCCATGTATGACCTAAACATGAATGGACCCTCTAATTCTGACTTCACCAACCCACTCACCAGGCCCCGCCTGCCCTATGCCATTCTATTTGCAATTGGTGGCTGGAGTGGTGGGAGCCCCACCAATGCCATTGAGGCATATGATGCTCGGGCAGACAGATGGGTGAATGTCACTTGTGAGGAAGAGAGTCCCCGTGCCTACCATGGGGCAGCCTATTTGAAAGGCTACGTTTATATCATTGGGGGGTTCGATAGTGTAGACTATTTCAATAGCGTTAAGCGTTTTGACCCAGTCAAGAAAACGTGGCATCAGGTGGCCCCGATGCACTCCCGACGTTGCTATGTCAGCGTGACAGTCCTCAGCAATTTCATTTATGCCATGGGAGGATTTGACGGCTATGTGCGTCTCAACACTGCTGAACGTTACGAGCCAGAGACCAACCAGTGGACGCTCATTGCCCCTATGCACGAGCAGAGGAGCGACGCAAGTGCCACAACACTCTACGGGAAGGTAAGGATGGGGAAGGGGAAAAGAACATGTCCAGAAGCAATGCTCTTCTTTGTTTTTTTGGGGATGGATGGAAAATAGAAGAGGCAATACTCACTTTGCAGTACTAACTGTCCTCAAATGACCGAGTGGCCCCTTGTAATGATCCTTTAAAATTTTACTCATTAAAAAGCAATAATGAGGGACACCTGGGTGGCTCAATGGTTAAGCATCTGTCTTTGGCTCAGGTCGTGATCCCGAAGTCCCGGGAGGGAGAAGCAGGCTCCACGCAAGGAACCCAATGTGGGACTCGATCCAGGAAATTTGCGATCACACCCTGAGCCAAAGGCTGATGCTCAACTGCTGAGCCACCCAGGTGTCCCCCTTGTGCCTCTCTTCACACAGGTCTACATATGTGGTGGTTTTAACGGAAATGAGTGTCTGTTTACAGCAGAAGTGTACAACACTGAGAGTAATCAGTGGACAGTCATAGCACCCATGAGAAGCAGGAGGAGTGGAATAGGTGTAATTGCTTATGGAGAACATGTATATGCGGTGAGTTTATCTTGTACCACACAAAACGATAACCCTAGATTTTTTGTTCACAAATAGGTTTGTGCTATTATTGGTAAGCATTTGAAAAGCATTTTTTCTGTGGAAAACAGTGGAAAGAGGGAGGTATGAAATCACTGGTTCCCCACCCCCACCCCCAAAGAAGGCCTCTTCCTCGTTGAACAGAAGTAATGGCTAACAGTCAACCATGTCTCCCTTGCATCCATAGGTAGGTGGCTTTGATGGAGCAAATCGACTTAGGAGTGCAGAAGCCTACAGCCCAGTGGCTAATACTTGGCGCACAATCCCCACTATGTTTAATCCTCGTAGCAATTTTGGCATCGAGGTGGTAGACGACCTCTTGTTTGTGGTGGGCGGCTTTAATGGCTTCACTACCACCTTTAACGTGGAGTGCTATGACGAAAAGACGGACGAGTGGTATGACGCCCATGACATGAGCATCTACCGCAGCGCTCTGAGCTGCTGTGTGGTGCCAGGGCTGGCCAACGTCGGGGAATATGCAGCTAGACGGGACAACTTCACAGGATTAGCACTGCGAGATGAAGTAAAGTACTCCGCTTCGACAAGTACCCTACCTGTATGAGTCTCTTCATTTAGCTAATAAAGAGTCTAAGCAATAAGAATTCTTTTTTTAAATAAATACAGTGTTTAAACTTGTAAGAGTACTGGAAAATGTTCAACTTAAGGGAGCCAAGGGTTGAAGGAGGGAGTAAGAGGAAAGGCAGAAAGCATTTATATCCAACAGTGCATCATTAAAAAGGAAAAAAAAACACAGTGCAAACCAGCTCTAAAGAAATACGTTTATTTGTAACTTACATGGAGACAATAGCGTCAACACAGAACGAGATAGCTTCAGGAACATAAAACAAGCTATTTTACAATGTAATGTCTCAAAGCATCCTAAATTCTACATCTCTTCTGACTTTAAGGGAGAGAGCCAAGATTATACTTTCAGTAGAGTAGGGGCTTGGATACTGATAGCCCAAAAAACTCACTGTGTGTCAACTTGACCTAAATATGTATTTTACAAATAACTCAATGAGCCCGAGGCACATGGATCATAATCTTCAAACACCTAGCAAGCTTAATTTTTCACAAGTGCATTATGCAGGAGGATTAAGTTAACAAGTGCTCTACTGTATGTGCTTCAATGTCAGACATCCGTAGTGATGCTCAGAGAGTAAGACAAAAGCCCTACCAAGGTAATCAACAAAGCAGTTATTTGGCTACCTAATTAAGTTCCTTGAAGCAAGAGGACTACTATATTATGTTATTGTTACTGTATTACTCAACTAGGAGCTGTTTTGTTTCCAATGACGAGAACACGTTATAATGTAGGCATTATAACAACAAAAACGGACATTCTCAAGAAAGTGACAAACTGGAGTGATGGACCGTGCCAAAATGTCTGACAATTAAAGGAGAGACTGAACTGTTTCTCAAGTATTCTACAGTTAAATGGCAACCAATAAGTACCCTATTTTTCTAGTGGAGGCAGAGAACTTGCTTCACAATTCTGTGGACTTTCAAAAGACAGGAAGTGTGGCCAATATGTCCTTTTTATTTAAGCTTAATTTGAGGAAAGTACAAAAAAAAGTCCCTTTAGTTATGCTTGATTAGGCCAAGTAACTAAAATATACAATTTAGCTTACTTGTCTACCTACAGAATAGTGTCTTATTAGAACTATAAAGCAGAGAATGAAGTAAACATACCACATGCTACACTAGTCCAGAAACAAGAAAAAAGTGTGCCCTAGAAAATGTCTTACCAGCAGCCTGAACAGTTTAAAAAAAGCACACAAATCTTTGATAAACACTATCTTTCCATCTTCAAACCTCTGTTCTGTATTTTTTTAAAAAGTCAATATTTTAAAAGTTTTTGGTCCCAACAATACTATATAAAACTAAGTGATCAAAACAAAACTGAGTCAATGAATTTTGAGGGTTTTTTTTTTTAGCAAAATATTTCTGAATCGGCACAACAAAAGCAAAGTTGGATATCAAGATATACAAGACTAATCATGCAAACAACTGCAAGTGAGATGTATTACTTAAACACTAAGCTCATGACTGACATTCTCAATGTATACCACAGATTTTTTTTTTTTTTTTTTTTGTATACCATGGTGTGGTAGGTATAATTAAAGGCTATCCATTCTAAGATATAAGTAGCACTCGAAATTATGTATAGGTATTATTTTTTGGGATAATCAATTCTTGTCTTTTCCTTCCACAAAACATAAACAAAAGCAACAGTAACAACAGGTTTGCTTGAAAACATGCTGTCTTTTTTAAAGCTATATTTTTAACTGCTTAAATTACCAAACACACTCTTAAGTTTTCATCAAAAAGGAAATTTCCTTCCCAAAAAGCCATTAGGCTGGTTATAGTCAGAACCTTTCCAAATACTCTGAAAGTTATTTCCAGTTTAGATTTCAGAATGTCAGCCTTGAACAGATTTAAGCAAATCTGGTTTCCTTCCTTATTAACAAGTTAGTTAGGATATTTCAGAAACACAAGTTATTGATGTGAAGTCACACGTGAATTCAAATATGAAAATTAGAAATTGAGTTGTCAGGAAAACCTGCACACATCATCATGCAAGGAAGGACTTACCACTTCTTTTCAGCCATGGCCTAGGCTGCCTGCTGAGTTAAAAAATAACAGTTTCAATCAAGTTTTCAAAACTAGATTATACCTAAATCTTAAGAGGAGTTAGAACGTGTCACATCACGTGAAAAAAGATCACCCCCCAAATAACTTGGTAACGATGGTCTCAGAAGACAACTCTGAGATAAGATCCAAAAATCTTACATCACACCTTCTGGAGAGAAACTGCCATTGTAGTGCACTACTGAATTATTTCACCATCACCAAGAAAAGGAAGTCTGCTAGCTAGCGGCATCTATCAGAGAGGAGAATATTACTCAATGAGCTTTTCTGTCTCACTTGCATAGACCTCTCTCAACTCAGAATTAGCACTTCTCAGAAATGGCTTTTATCAAAATAACTACAAATGGAAATTGATAAAATGGAGGAGGTGGCATAGGATAATATATCCTCCTACAGAAACAGGACTTGAAGTTTACTACCTCCACTCCAATCTAAAAGAAATGGTTTTAAAGCAGATTTCCAACACATTTATTGAAAAACTGTCCTAGGCAGGGATGCTAATTTAGAAATTTCAGGGAAGTTCTTAGTATACAGTCCAAGAGCTAAATATTAATAGTCTTGCAGCAAATTGAGAGCCAATATTTCTGGTTGTACTTTTTTTTTTTCTTTTGATGTTTGATATAATAAGGAGGCTAATATAATGGACTAGGGAAAAAATAATCACTGCACTTCGAATTCAACTTCTAGTACTGCATTCTGGAATGTCTAAGGAGATGGGTATTCCAAAACAAACATATAATGGATCCCTTTTGCAAACCATTAGAGCAGAAGTCCTTTAGGCTAAAGCTTGGGAGTGTGTTAGAGAATCAGAAGAATGCATAAAAATAAAAGATAACTAAAGCAATACATTTTTAAGAGACATAATTGTGTACCTAAATTTGGTATTCTAGGTTCAAAGTTCCAATAAAAGTCTAGGGCAACTAGATAAAATACTAGAACAACTAGGGCTGAGAAACAATACGGCTTCTCTTTAGCAACAGTTCTCTAAATTGTCCCTTCCTTCGCATTTGGAAAAGGTTTCTTTTAGAAAGGAATAAGGATTCTATACAATATACATTAGGGGAAAATTTAAAACTGAAGGCATTGTGTTGATTGTCATAGGCATTATTTACACTCATTAACTTATCCTCAAATAAACCTGCGACTCCTGAAAAAAGCATTTAAATGTTTTAATGCCTTTGATTGCTCAGTCTACAATACTTTTCTTCTTAAAGAAACAAATTTCACATATATAACTTCCTCTGTATTAAATCAATCAGCTAAAGATCAATATTCTTGTCAACTACCATCATCTCAAAGTGATGGCTCCATGTCTGTAACACTTGCTGAAGAATGAAAAACGTTTTAAAAATGAGCCAATCACAAATTTCTAATCAGTCATCTCCTCTAGAAATAAACAAACTAGCACTTCTAGATAAGCACATACAACAAAATATCAATGCAAATCTTCTGAAATCATCTTGCTGAAATATTGTGCTTTTCCCTTCAAATCTCAGTATCACTATTGCACATACCTCCTGCAGATGAGGGCTCAATGCATATTCTGCCCTTTTCAAAACCGCCATACAGGAAATAAAATCAAAAGGAATATCAAAGTAAATGTGCAAATAAAATTGTTGCTTAAAGCATGTTCAAAACAGTCCCTAAGACAAAGGAGTTTTAACTTGTTGGTAGAAAAACACCCAAGTGACTATACTTGGTTTTTCCACTTGTCATTAATAAGATCTCATTAAGCTAGCATATCCACACAAACCAAAGACAGAAAAAGACTGCAAACCAACAAAAGTTACCACATATTAAATAGAGTTTCCCATTCTTCAGTTTTTAACTATATTTCCTTTATATGGGGCAATAATCAGTTTAGGTAGAAAATAAGTTATCGACATACTTTTTCAAGTAACAGTCTGGGTATCCTCAGCCTCATGAAACAGGTACAACTGTTTTAAGCTGCACCTATTAGAGAACCTAGCATTCAATCTGAGAGCTCGGCACTCGTCGCATGTTTAGGGCGTGCCGATGTATTTCTTGCATTTGTCTGATCCGGTCCTTCTGCCACATTAAGTTTTGAGGCATAGGATATCTCTGTGTGCCATGCAAGTACCGGTATGGAATTCTCACATGGCAAGCTGTGGCTCTACAACGCGGCTGTGGCATGGGAGGAAGAAGCATCCACCGCTTTCTTTCAGCACAATATCGGTAGGCTTCTTTCCGATACTGTTTGTCAATATCATCACTGTTTTTCCAGCCTCCAATAATGAAAACGTCATCTTTGTAATAGCAGATAGCTGCTCCTTCAATGCTTAGGACTTCTGGAGGTAAGCTTTCAAGGATCTCATCGGAAACTTGGCTGGCAATTTTTCTGACTGCCTCTTCATTTTCTAAAGAATAACTCTTAGGACAGCATGATGCTGTCTGATAAAAGTTTGAATTGACCACGGACATTTGGAAAAAGCAGTAATTGTCAATAAGTGGCAAAGATTCCACATCTTGCCACTGTCGAGTCTCAGTATCATAGCAAGTAATTACAGCCTTTAATCCATCTTCTGTGTCCCGGTCCACAGGAGTGCGGGCAGCAATGTACACAAACCGGTCTTCAATGGCTAGCGCTTTGACATCTCGAAGAATCTTTGGTGCTGATTCCAAGTTGTGCCATTTATCAAGCTCAGGATTATAAACAGTCACGTCTTTAAAGCCAGGACTAAAGTTGCCATGTCCTCCTATGCTGTAGAGCTTCCCTTTGACCTCTGTTAACCCAAAAGAATGCTTCCTCGTCATCAGACTACAAACATGTTCCCATGTATTCAAATTTGGGTTGTATCTTTCCACAGTTTTAGCAAACCCTGGTTCCATTGATCCGGCAACATACACATAGGACTCTGTTACTGCAACAGCATGTCCATCAAGGTGATTATGAATATGGGGCAGGTTTACCCATCTGTCCTCATCGACAAAATATCCCACACATTCACTTAAATAATCCCCTCCTTCTGACACGCCTCCAATAACCATGATCACGTCCATGTTTTGCCCATAGCGAGGTAATAATGAGACATGAGAAGCGGGATGCTGGAAGGTGCCAGACTGTATGTTCTCAGCTCTCAGAGCATGCCTCTCTACTGCATCAGCCACCAATTTGACGCAAACTTCATTATTGGCCACCAGCCTCTCTGGTTTGACATGCCGAGTAAGGTAAGTAGGTTTCATCTGGGATAATCTGAGCAATTTAAAAAGTTCTTCAAAGTATCTTTCTCTCTCTTCAGCATTTCTCTGAACCCACTTCAAAACTGTTTCAAAGAGAACCTCTTCAGAATCAACCGTAATTTCCAAGTCTGACAGCCAGTCTCGAATGAGATGGAAAGGTAAAGTATAAAATTCCTCATCCTGAATTACTTTGTGGAAATTTCTCCGTATCATATCGGCAGCTTTCAGTGCAAGTTGGCTCAAGGTATACATGTGAGCTAAGCTATGAATGGCCACACAATTAGAGAGATGAAGTTTCTTCTTGAGAAATTCTCCACAAAATTCTTTTAAACGAATTAAAAGGAACCTAAAATCAAGAAAAATAATTTTCAAATGTGCATATTTTATGTGGTTGCATTTTGAGAACATCTGAATTATACAAATTAAAATGGTAAACTTCATCTTAATTTACACCCAACATTTGAAAAAAGACAAATCCCCCCAAATTAAAAAGGATTTTTATGCTGCAAAGTATATTTAAAAGCATAGTCATCTTTATATATACTTTAAATTATTTGTATTATATAGTCTATATACAATTATATATGATACATTATATATGTATCATATATACACAATGGAGAATTCTTCATAATGTAAGGTTTTCTGGAACATATCCTTTAATAAAGTACAATAGTCAGAGAAAGGCAAATACATATGATTTCACTCTTATGTGGAATTTAAGAAACAAAACTAATGTGCAAAGGAAAAAAAGAAAGATACAAACCAAGAAACAGACTCTTAACTATAGAGAACTGATGGTTACCATAGGGGAGGAGGGAGGTTGAAATGGGTGATGGGGGCTGGGGAGTGCACTTACCGTGATGAGAAATGGGTAACGTATAGAATTGTTGAATTACTATGTTGTACACTTGAAACTAATATAACACTGTATGCAAACTATACTGGAATTAAAATTTAAAAATTAATAAAAAAAATACAATAGTCCCACACTTTATTAGCAAAGGCAAATCCCAATCCTAATTTGTCTATGCTATTCCTGTCCTAATCCCGTCAGTCACTAGCCTTTTCTTCAATGAGGCAGGATCTCGGAAGAGACTTTATTGAGCCTTAACTACATGGTACAGGAACTGTGGCTCCTGGGAGGCTGTTTCCTCAAATATCAGAAAGAACATCAGTAGAGGCCTTGTGTCAGAGATTTTAATCTCCTTTTCACCAGAGTTTTCTCCTTGGGCAGCAGATAGGGGCAGGGGGTGGTGGTTTGAGGGTGTAGCCTGAGCTGGGTTCTCATTAAAAGTAGGGGTGCAAAGCAAACTCAAACAACAATAACAAATGTATGGAAGTGGTTTGGCATGTAGCGGAGTAGAAGTTGTCTGTTCACCCAAATACATTTGACACATATTTCCCTTGGATAGGGTGTTTGGAAACACTGCTCTATGAAAACAACAGATATCGTATACCAGGCCTTCGTCATGTGCTGGGCACTTCCTGTTATTTCCTTGTAAGTACCCTTGAAGGAAGGTATCATCAACAGAGTATATGGGTGGTAAGGAGAGGGATGCTGCCTCAGAACTGATGCGTAAGATTAGATGTGATGGTTGCAAGGCACTTAAAACAGTGCCTAACACAAGGCAGCTGCTCAAGCAGCTGACAGATGGAGAGAAGTTAAGAGTTTTAAGTAAATTGCCTGGGGCCTTCTCTCCTCACCTCCAATTCCCCCTATAAAGGGGGGGGGGTGGAAAAACAAGACCACATGACAGAGACAAACACAGCTTGAGTGAGTGCAATGACCATGTTCATCCATTTTCATTCAACAAACCTCCCTCTCTCAGATCTATACGTGCCTTCATCTTGGGGTCCCTGGGTCGCTCAGTTGGTTAAGCATCTGCCTTCAGCTCAGATCAAGCCCCATGTCAGGCTCTCTAGTCAATGGGAAGTCTGCTTCTCCCTCTGCCCCTCACCCTTTTGCTTTGAAATAATAAAATAAGCAAAATCTTTATACTTGCACCCATCTTTCCTCACCTTCTAATGAATGACCCACCCCTGTGCTTGGAGAAAAGCAATCAGGCAGAAACATCATCTCCCCCTGGTCAATCTGCCTGCACTCTGCCTTCCCAGTTCAGCTTTTCCATTTTATTTATTTATTTTTTTAAAAAGATTTAATTATTTCTTTATTCAGAGAGAGCGAAAGAGAGGCAGAGACACAGGCAGAGAAGCAGGCTCCATGAAGGGAGCCCGACGCGGGACTCGATCCCGGGTCTCCAGGATCACACCCCGGGCTGCACGCGGCGCTAAACCGCTGTGCCACCAGGGCTGCCCAACTTTTCCATTTTAAACACGGATTCTGTCCCATTCTTGGTTTTAAGGACTTTGCTCCTGCAATTATTCCCCCACTTCTGTAACATCAATTTCTCCTCTTCCACTGAGTCGTCTTTTTTTTTTTTTCCAGCACACAAACAAGCTCTAGTATCTCCTATCTTACAAGGGAGAAAACAACCTCCCCTGACTCTTCTCCAAACATTTCCATGTGTATCATTATTCTGACCCTCTTTAAAGGAAGACTTAAATGGCTCTTGTTAATGCCATCAAGGACCTCTATTACTGTCAAATCCAATCATCTATTATGGTTGACAGAGTTGACATGATTGGCTACCCCCTCCCTCCTCTACACCCTTTTCTAAGGCTTCTGTGTGACCCATCTCCTCTGCTGGTTCCTCTAATCTTTTGGAACCCCAAGGTTCAATCCTGTCCCTTCTACGTCTACACTCTCTTCCTAAGTAATTTCATCCAATCTCATGATATGAGATTACCATCTATATGCCATGCCTTATTCCTCCCAATCTCTCCTAATGTTCTTATATCCAACTGCCTACTCAGACATTTCCTGGACCAAAACCAAACTCCTGATCTTCCCAAACTTGCTTTCCTACACTCTTCCACATCTTAATAAATAAATAACTCCATCTTTCCAACTGCTTGGATCAAAAAACTAGCAGTCTTTTCCCTTACTCTCTACATCAAACCCATCAGCAAATTTGTCCCTTATACCCTCAAAACATATCTAGAATTGACGCACTACTCACCTTTACTTTTCTTTGATCCAAGCCTCTACCACCATTCCAACAACCTCATCTCTCTGCTTCTGCCCCAGGGGCTCCTTCCCCACCACCCCATTCTTTTTTCAACACAGTACATGCTTCAAATCAGACTGCATTGTTCCTCTGCCCCCAAAGTAAAATTCTTCAAATCAGACTGCATCATTCCTCTTCCCCTAAACCTTCCCATCTCATTCAGAGTAAGAGTTGGGAGTCCTTCCACAGACCGCAAACCCTTTGGAATCTGAACTGCATGGAATCTAGATCCATCCCCATCACCACTCTGAAGGGTCTCTCCCACCCCTCTCTATCTGCATCCAAATGATCTAGCCACACTGGCCTCCCACTATTCTCTAACATCCAGATAAGCTCCACCTCGTGGCCTTTCCACCTGTGCTCCCTACCTGAAACACTCTTTATCTCATCTCCTTTGGTTCTTTGCAAAATGTCTTCTTCATTAGGCATTCTATCTGCACCCAATTAAAAAACACAATTCCTCTCCAACAGCACTTTCTATAGGCCCTTACCATGCTGTATTTTTTCATCAAAACTGTAACAATCTGACACCTATTCACTTTACTTGTCCATCTACCAAGGTAAGTGCAATGAGGAAAGGGACTTTTGTCTGTTTTGTTCACCACTGAATTCCTAGCATCTGAGAACCCGGTGTCTGTCGCATCACAGGCACTCAATAGGTATTCGTTAAAATAACGTACCTGTAACACAATACTGCCACAACAGACGTCTCTAAAAATGGCATTCACCTGCCTCCTAACCAGTCTCTGAAGCCTCCATTCCTATCCCTTTCAGTCCATTTCTCACAGCAGCAGAATCATCTCTAAAAATAATCAAATGAGAAAATTTCTTCACCCAGCTTCCCACCACAGTAAAAAAAAAAAAAAAAAAAAAAAAATCATCAAACTCCTTTATTTCAATGCATTTCACAGACCCTTCACCCACTAGATCCAGCTCCACTGGATATTTCCTTTAGTTCTTTAAGCTAAACTGGGTCCTGCATGAGGGCCATTGTGCCATCTGCCTGGAATGCTCATTTCCCATCTTTGCTCAATAGGTCTTTCCCATCGTTTGGAGGTCGGTTTAAATGTCACCTCTTCAGAAAGGTCTTTCCTCTACCCAATCACTATCCTTTCATCCTTTTCAAATGTCAACACAGCACTGATTACACGCAGACTTTCTTTTTCACTGCCTTTGTCCCTCCACCTGGAATCTGAGCTCCCCGAGAGCAGGGCGCCCTCGTCAGACGGGCCGGCTGCATCTTCAGTACCCAGCGCAGTGGCTGCCCCAGAGCGCACAACAGACGCTCCAGAAGTATCGACCAAATGCATCCCCTCGGGGCCCCCCCGGAGGCACTGCCTCCCGTCTCCTCCACGGACGCGGCCCTCGGCGGGCGAGCATCTCCACGGCCCCGCGCGCGGCCCTCCGCATCCCGCCTACCTGTCGGCCAACTCCAGCACCTCGTGCACGCTGCCCGTGCTGACGCGGATGCGCCCGGTGTACATGTATTCGATAACGGCTTCCACCGTGTCGGGCTCGGGCCCGGGTTCAGAGCTCCACTTGCGCATCTCCACCCGGCCCGAGCGGGACTCCGAGAACTGGCCCGAGAGCAGGGGCGTGAAGTACTCGGTGGCGGCGGCCAGCACCGAACGGTGGGCCCGGAACTCGCGGCCTCCCGCGCCGCCGAAGCACAAGGTAATGTCGCAGAAGAGGCCCTGGCGCCGCTGCTCGTTCTGCCTCCAGGACAGCTCTGAGCAGTGAGAGCTGCACTCGAAATCCTCGGCCTCCGGGCCCGGATCGCCCCCGCTCGCCTCCATTGCAGAGATGCCGGGCCCAGACCCGAAGTCCACCGTGCCGCTGCCTCGGACTTCGGCGGCCAGCCCTGCAGAGCCGGCGGCGGCCGTCTCCATGCTCTCCATCTCCAGCACCTGCAGAGACGCGGCCGCTGCCGCCGCCGCCGCCGCAGCCACTGCCGCCGCCGCCATCTTGACGCCGCCGCGCCCGACCTCCGCAGTCTCGGAACGATCCAGCCGTTCTGGTGCGACACAGAGGGATTCTGGGAATAAATAGTGGGCGCGGGGCGGAGCCGGCGCCGCGGGTGTGCGCACGCGCGGCCGCCCCCCGCCCGGAGCTGTCCGTCCCACCTTGGACAGGGCTCCACGGTGCTGCTGTCCGCAGACGTCCCACCCGAGTTTCGGTGGGTTGTGTGTGCGTGTGCGTGTGCGTGTGCGCGCGCGGCTTGTCTCCTTCCCCTTCACGAAGGCATGCTCCTCGTGGCCGTGTTGTAGAACAGGAGCCACCCCGGACCATCACCCATTGTTAGTGTCTCGGGTGGCAACAGTGGATTTTTAGAGTTAACATGGATTTAGAGTAAACATTAGAAAAGAAAAAAAAAGGCTTGAGACCGAGCCCCAAGTAAGTGGATGAGGGTGAGAAGTTACTCAGTGCCTCTGATCTAATTTATCTTCTTAAAATGGAATAGTATCCAAAAAAAAAAAAAATGGAATAATATCTATGCTGGGAGATGGCTGTGAGGATTAAACGAGATGCTTGGGTTTTACGTAGGGTTTGATTCGTACTTACTGTTCCATGCATACTTGTTAAAAAGATGAATAAAAGCTACTTTGGGGTTTTAAGCAAGGGAGTGGCTCAGATGCGTGTTTTAAAATATCACTGGTGGCTCTAGAAATAATGAAAAAGTGGCACTAGTGAAAAGAAGAGACATGGGTAGATAAAAGGGATAATGAAAGGATAAGATCCCTAGGAGGTGGCAACCAGAGAGAAGGGGAGTAGAAAAGGATGACTCTCTGTGGCTTGAGTATCTGAGTAGAGCTTGGTTCCTATTCACTAAGGGAGTGGTACAGATTGGAGAAGATGGAGTTTTTATTTGTTCATAATTTTTCTAGTTTTATTTTTTAGTATACCCAAGGTGGGCCTCAAACTCACAATCCTGAGATCCAGGGATCCCTGGGTGGTGCAGAGGTTTAGCGCCTGCCTTTGGCCCAGGGCGGGATCCTGGAGACCCGGGATCGAATCCCATGTCAGGCTCCCGGTGCATGGAGCCTGCTTCTCCCTTCTGCCTACGTCTCTGCCTCTCTCTCTCTCTGTGACTATCATAAATAAATAAAAAATTTAAAAAAAAATACTGAGATCCAGTCGGATGCTCCAACAACTGAGCCAGCCAGGAGCCCCCTGGCAGGGGTTATGTGCGCACAGGGGGTGGTTTCCTTTGAAGCTAGTGGGTTTTTTTGTTTGTTTTTAAGATTTTATTTATTTATTCATGAGAGACACAGAGAGAGAGGCAGAGACACAGGCGGAGGTAGAAGCAGGCTCCATGCAGGGAGCCTGACATGGGACTCGATCCCAGGTCTCCAGGATCAGGCCCTGGGCTGAAGGCAGTGCTTAACCCCTGAGCCACCCGGGCTGCCCTGAAGCTAGTGTTTTGATTAGTTATTTTCTGTGTGTGAAAAAATGGATGAACATTTTAAAAAATGACATGTAGTAAAACCATTAGAAAGTATAGTTCAAAGGAATACAGAGGAAAGGACACAGAGGACACGAGACAGTATGTCTTGTTACTAGATAGTTTATTGAAACCAAACTGATAATACAGAAAAGAGACTGAGGTGGCAGCTCCCAGAATCTTGGTGGATTACAGATGCAAAGTGGCTGGAGACAAATCGTTGAACCCACACTTCAGTAACAGACTGATAAATCAGTTGCATAAATACGGAGAATGAAAGACACGAGACATTTCACAGCTTTTCGCTTTGCGTTTGTTTTAAACATATGTATGTTACAACTTTACATTTTAAATTACTATTCCATGTATTTTGTGACAATGGCTAAGGATGCAATGGTCCCATCCCCCTGACATAAGGAGAGTTTGGTCTGCAACATAGAACATTTCGGTGAGATACCAAACAAACCCTTAACACATAACACATCAACAGATCTTTAAAAATCAGTTTAACACAACACTCTTCAGTTTATAGGAGGAAGAAAGAGAAGTGGAAAAGTAAGACATTAGGGATGTTTTCAATTGATAGTGTCTTGAGGTCTTAAAAGTTTCATTCCCTTCCTCTGAGGGAAAATTTTTTTTTTTTAACTAATAGAAAGAAGAAAGCAACATCCTAATATCCTACAACAAGGAAAAACACTATCCTTACAGTGCTTAGATGCTTCCATATAATAAATACAGCAGGTACCAGAGCAAATGTCACAATTTATTGGCTTGGCTTGGTTTTTATTCTATGCTTACAAAAAAAAAAATACTAAGCTTCTTTGTGTGGACTGACCAGTGTTAGCCTGTGGCTGTCTTCGGTGCCTGGACATCAATAGCTGTTTACATTCCAGGCCCATCCTATAGCAAGCTCCAGTGCCGGCTGTCTGTACGCAGTTTCCCAGGGGAGGAGTTCTTGTCTTCACTTTACTGCAATAGGGTTCCTGGCTCAGTTACATGCTCATATGTTCCGGAAGAACATATGAAATATCATCCCAAGGGTGACGATAAAGCCCCTGCTTCAGCCTCTTCTGATCGAGATAGTGTCCTGAAATGGAGCAAAGGCATCTTTTTTGTTAAGAGTTGGTGAGTCTGTTAAAAGTCTGGCAAGCGGGAGAGGATAAGGATGAGAAATCTAATACAAAAAAAAAAAAAAAAAAACGAAGTAAATCCAGATCTACTGCATAGGTGGATGACAGCCTGGGTAAAAGGCAACTGTCAGATTTCATTGTTTTCCTGGGCTAGCAGTCATTTCCAAGAACAAAGGAATATAGATAAAGGGGGAAGTTAAAGTACGAAAGGAAGGATTAGGGACAATGATGAAGATAATAGGACATGTAGAAACTTCCCACATAGGTTAAGTGTTCTAGATGAACCATGGGGGGGAAACCAAATCAAACTGAATTCTTAATAACAGCAACAACTACCAACTCACCGATGAAGCCCATACTCCTTCCCAGCACAAAGATGCCATTGAGAGCTCCAATGTCAATATATTCATCAGCTTCCTCCCTGCAACACACAATCAACCTGTGGTTTTAAAACGGCTCACATGACCACCTTCCTCCCCACAGACAATACAACTTCTGCCCAAGAACAAAGTTTCAAAGTAGAGAAAGGATGCTCTGGGTATTAAAAGTAAAGATAATTTTTGTTTCCTTTGTGCTTCTCCATATTTTCTAAATCCTCTGTAATGAAGGGTGCCTGGGTGGCTCAGTGGTTGAGTGTTTGCCTTTGGCTCAGTTCGTAATCCCGGGGTTATGGGACTAAGTCCCGCGTCCGGCTTCCTGCATGGAGCCTGATTCTCCCTCTGCCTAGGTCTCTGCCTCTCATGAATAAATAAAATCTTAAAAAAAAAAAAATCCTCTGTAATGAGCATTACTCTGCTTTTGGAACTGGAAGGAAATAACAGCATCAATAATTGTTAAGATTAAAATGGCTACAGAACTCACCGGGTAAAAGACCCACAGTTTCTAAGCATGTCAACAAATGCAACTCCGATGAAACCGTCTACGTTCAGGATAAGATTTGGTTTCTAGGAAGGCAAAAAATTCAAAGCACTTACTATTTCTTTGTAATCTTCAACAATTACTACTAATCTAACTATAGATTCTGACCACAATTTACAAACCTCCCAACAAAACACCCCAGCTGGTTAGGAAAGAAGTGTCAGTTCAACTCCCAATGTCTAGCAAAGGACCCAACACCTAGTTGATACTTGGTATGTATCTGTTGAACTTAGTGCAACAGAAATAAGATTTCCCGGGGCACCTGGCTGGCTCAGGGATTGAGCAGACATCTGCCTTTGGCTCAGGTCGTGATCCTGGAGTCCTGGGATCGAGTCCTGCATCAGGCTCCCTGAGCCTGCTTCTCCCTCTGCCTATGTCTCTGCCTCTCTGTCTCTCATGAATAAATAAAATCTTGAAAAATAAACAAATATATAAAAGTTCCCAGAAAACCAGGTTTGATTTTTGGCTGCACAATCGAAATGTAGGCTGGCTCTTATTTTCCCCAAGAAATTCACCCACAGCTATGATTTGGGAATTAGGGACATTTTCTCTTTTACCTTTGAGGTGGTAATCTTCTCAACTTCCAGTGCATAGTCAAGCAAGGGGGTGGCAGGGAAGTGCTGTTTGACGTAATCTTTGAGGATCTGCACCCGCATGTCTGGGTTGTTTATCTAGAAAGTGACCCAAAGTTATAGAGGAACCTGCCCTAACATCACTATTAAGAGATATGTTTGTGCTCCTGCCACAGACAGACACAAACGCATGTATCACATCCAGGATGTGTGTTTCAGGGAACTGATTCACACAGATTATGACAGATACTACCGTGGGGCTCAAGGTTTCTAAAGTCTTTTATGTTACCAACAAGGAACTGAGACCTGGAGATCTGGAGATGTTAACTGAGTTCACCACAGGCCTCAGTTTAAGCACCAGGGGACCCAATCTCCAAAAGTTTTAGGTTCTGGCCACAAATCATGTTGCCCACCAGCTCAGCAGCCTCATCCAGCTGCAACAAAGTTCAATAGAGTTCTTTGTTTTTAAACTGGCAAGCACTTAATGATGTGGGGAAGCAAAGCACCCCTGATATTTGAAGAAAAGCCCTGGACCTGCTGTCCACGGGCCGGCAAAGCCCATTTAGAGACCCACACTAAGCAATAATTGGTCAGCAGGGCAGGGAGGTGGTTCAGGTGCCAGCCAAGTCCCAATACTACAGTGACTTGAGCCACTACCAGCTCCCAAGCAGATAGCACTGCTCCAGTCCACAGTGCAGGGCCTCCTTCGGAGAGAGTGTCAGCCCTGTGCTGCCACACTCAGGCTTTTGGGTTTCTTCCTTTATGGAATCCAAACTAACCCAGCGTATCTCTGCTAAGGGAGGAGGTCACTGAGGCTGCAAACCCTGGATGTAATGTCCCTCAGAGCTATTAACACAGTCCCTGATTCTAATGCAAACCTATTTAAGGGCATTCTGTATTATAATGGAAAAATAGCTGCCTTATTTTGACATCTGTCAACACGGCCAAAGCTCTGCAGGTTAAAGGAAATCAGGGGCCTGGGTGTTCCCAACTAGAACAATGCTGTCTCCATCTACCTTAAGGAGAACCACAACTCACCGACTTCACTCGGTGCCCGATGCCCATGATCAGCTTTCCTTCCTTCTTCATCTTGTTCACGAACTCCATGGGGATAATACCACTGTCAAAGGCTTTGCTGAACATCTTGGCAGCTGCATCCAGGGCACCCCCAAACCGGTCCCCCTGTAGGACAGGCAAGCCCATGTTGTCCTAAGCTGGAAGAGCCTCCTTCAGCTTCGCAGACCAATCTGGCATACCCCAAACTTCCCCATAACAGGGTTTTACATGCCAAGGCCCCTTCTAGGACCCCGTGGCAGCCAAGCCCACATCGCCAACGCCACATGTCCCCTGAAATTCTCCCCTCCCGGGATGCCAGTACTCACAATAGTGAGCAGCCCCGAGGTAAGGCTGGAAACCAGGTCCTTTCCAGCCCGAGCACAGATAATGGTGTTGTGAGCCCCAGATACGGCCGGCCCATGATCTGCAGTCACCATCAGGCACATCTCGACGAACTGGCAGGCATATTTGGGTAACCTAGAGGCGAAGGGAAGGGACACTAAGAGGAGGGTCAGAATAGAGGCAAGCAGCTGAACAGGAGCTTCGCTGACCTGAGAATCCAAGCTCCTACTTGCTCCCATCTCCCTGGGATCATGACCTGAACTGACCTGAACCAAAGACAGATGCTTAACCAAGTGAGACACCCAGGTGGCTCACAAATACTGCTTTTAAAACAGAATTAGCCACCAGGGTCTGAAAATCTCTCCTTTAGGCAATGGCTTTCAGTGTAAGTTGCTGCAATAGAATGTAACCTGCAGTTGTGGCTTCCCTCTACGTGACAGAAGGAGAAGTGAGACACCTGCCCCCTTCCCAGTGTAGGAGGCCCTAAGTTTCCCCCAACTGATGATTAAGAATGAAGTCTGGAGACATGGGGATGCAGGAGCAGACAGGGAAACCCACTCAGGTGTTATAACCCATGAACTCCTCCCAGGAAGGGCCTAAAGCATAATCAAGATCTATCTCTGCCTCTGAGGGCATGACACAAACCAAGACTTTGACCTGGCCTTCTGCTCACGGTGACCCTAAGCCAGGGCTCTGTGAATCGGGTACTCACTGGCCCCCTTACCAGCTGTCAGTCCCAGGGGAAGGCTAAGCTTGGGAGTTGCAGAGAAACTAATTTTTTCTAATGGGCTGATGAGAGAGGACTCTGTACAAGGTACTTCATGCCTATTTAGCAACTCTACCAGGCCAGCACCCTTTGAGCTACCAGACCCATCCAGACCTTTCTCTCAAAAGGCCTACATTTATTCTGTCTCATTTTTTTAAGAGCCCCAAGGACAGAGGCTGATCTAAGATCCCTGATGGGCTCATTGCTTTCTACTTCTCTTGGTTGAGACTGGCCTCTCTGTCCTTGGAAGACCTAGGAACAGCCGGTATCTCTTTCCTCTGGCCTTGCAATTGATCTGTGGCCACTGATACTGGACATATTCCCTTAAGGTTGCCCACCCCCACTCCCTTGTCAGGGGAAAATCCTTAATTTTGAGTCACAGGTGCCAGAGTCCTGCCATCTTTTGCCCTAGCATTCCCTTACCTTCTCTGGAACCACAGGAGGCCAAGGACCCCACCAATGCCCATCTCTTCCTTGAAGACCTCAGTGATGGGCATGCCTGCGTAGATGAGCTCCTGTCCTCGCTCATCACAGATGCTGGTCATGAATGAGGCAGGTTTGCGGATCAAGCCCAGCTCCTGAGCAGAGATGGTGGCGGGGGAAGCAACATGATGTGACCACAGAACCAAAGTGGCCCAAATAGGTCTTAAATTCTGACTGCCAAATACCAACTCTCAGACAAACTTCTCCCAAGAAAGAAGTACAAAAACCCTTTCATTATACGGTTTCAGGTGTAGAAAATAGGAGTGCCATGCCCACAGCAGCCACAGTTTCAATCTGCATGTCCCTTTTTACCTCACAAATGGGTCCCAAGAAGAGGGAATAGAGTTCAGAAACCAACCCAAGGTCACCTGGCTAAGAAATCCAAGAATGAATCTAAAGGGAAATTTTTCTAACACTTCACAGTCAGCTGCGAATCCCCCCATTAAAATGTAATGAGGCACGTGACTGTGGAAACGGGATCCCCTTAAGACATCCTTCACCCAAGGAAAGGGACTGGGCCTAACTTCTAGCTTCGAGAGTTGGGGCACAATGGGGGGACATCGTTGCCAACTCTGCCTAAGACCATTTCTCCCATTATCCTCTATCAATTTTAAGATTTAAAAGGTTTTTTTTTTTTTTTAATTTTTAAAATAATAAATGTGTGTCCAAGCCCAGAGTACATACTCTGCAATCTCAGTGCTAACTGCTAGGGAGAAGGGCCTACCGATTTTAAATTTTTTTTTTTTTTAAGATTTTATTTATTTATTCATGAGAGACAGAGAGAGGCAGAGACATAGGCAGAGGGAAAAGCAGGCTCCCTGTGGGAAGCCCAATGCAGGGCTCCATCCCCTCGATTTTAATTTAAAAATGCATTTCTGGGGACGCCTGGGTGGCTCAGTGGTTGAACATATGCCTTAGACCCAGGGCATGATCCTGGAGTCCTGGGTTTGAGTCCCACATCGGGCTTTTGCATGGAACCCACTTCTCCCTCTGCCCATGTCTCTGCCTCTCTCTCTGTGTGTCTTTCATGAATAAATAAATAAAATAAAATAAAAAATTTTTTTAATTAAAAAATAAAAAAACCCCACCTTTCTGCCTTAGCTTTTGTCAGTTTAATGGACATCTATTTGGCCTTCCTTTCTTCACTTTTATTTACATACACAGACACATGGAGGATACACAACAGTTTTGTATACCTTTGTTTTTTCGTAATCATGATATACTTCCTGTTTATCACATATCCAAATATGTCCATATATACCATATATATCCATATATACCATAATATCCTATTTATTCAATGAACTTGAATTCCATAAATGTTGGCACATACATAGATCTAGTTCATTTCTTTAATCTGCTATATAGTATCCCATCATCATATGACAAAACCACAAGGGAGTCATTCTTCCACTGATAACCATCAACTGGAAAAATTTTGAACACATTTGTGTGAATGCATAAGCATTTCCCTGAAATAGCTTTCTAGATATGGAATTACTATGCCATCTGGTGTGAGCATGCTTTTTTTTTTCTTTTGGTGGTAATCTCTACACCCACCCCAATATGGGGCTTGAAGTTACAACCCCAAGATCAAGAGTCGCACATTCCACCAATTGAGCCAGCCAGGTGCCTCAGGGGTGAGCACTTTTTTATTTTTAGTTTTTTAACTTTTAATTTCATTTTATTATTTATTTATTTTTTAAAATCTTAATTTATTTGAGATGGAGCAAAAGAGAGAGCATGAGCAGGGGGAGTAGCAGAGGGAGAGGGAAAAGCAGACCCCTCACTCACTGAGCAGAGAGCCTGATGTAGGGCTCAATCCCAGGACCCTGGGATCATGACCCAAGCTGAAGGCAGACACTTAGCCGACTAAGCCACCCAGGTACCCCAAGTTTTTTTTTTTTTTTTTTTTTAATTTGAGAGAACGAGCATGCAGGGGCAGAGGGAGAAGCAGACTTTCTGCTGAGCAGGGAGCCCAATGCAGGACTTAATCCCAGGACCCTGAGATCATGACCTGAGCTGAAGGCAGATGCATAACCAACAGAGCTAGCGAGGTGCCCCTAGGATGAGCACTTTGAAAAAAATATCCATCCATTCATTCATTCATTCATTCATGAGAGACACACAGACATAGGCAGAGGGAGAAGCAGGCTCCTTGCAGGGAGCCTGATGTGGGACTCAATCTGAGGACCCCGGGATCACGCCCTGGGCCGAAGGCAGATGGTCAACTGCTGAGCCACCCAGGCATCCCAGGATGAGCACTTTTAAATCTGATGTTACCCAGGTGCCTTTCACAAAGGTTCTGCCCAGTTCCACTCCCATGACCAATGGAGAAACACACAAGTCTCCTTATACCCACACAGACAAATCTTCTATCAAAGAATTTTTTTCTTGTTGACCCAAAAGGGGAAAATTGGTATCACAGCTTTTACTTTGGCTCCTTTCTATGAGTGAGGTTAAGCATTTATTTTTGCATGTTGAAAGGCCATCTCCTACCCATTTTTCTAGTGGTCTTTTAAAAATTTATTTCAGAGAGTTCTCGTGTATTAAGAATATTAGCTTTTCATCCCTGTTACATAGACAAGCAGGCAGAGTGGACTCTCTGCTTCACCCTGAAGCCCCTTAGAGCAAGTGCAAACAACTCTGGGGATACTGTCTGTCTTCAGACCGTGTTTCCAGGCCAGGCCACGTGGCTGTGGGAGATACATGCTGCCCTTGGCCCTCTTTGGTGCCGCATTTGTTTCACTCGTTGGTCGGAAGGGGCAAGCTCACAAGCTCCAGCTCCACAAGGAGGGGCTGGAATCCAAGAATAATCATCACTGTTTCTTCTGATGCCCTTGGAGTAGAGCTGCCCCTGGGGGCTTGGTTTGGAGGCCAGAGTAGTGATTTACAGGACTGCCCCAACTAGTAACACAGGCCTGGTTTCCAGGAATTCAAGCCAAGTGAACTCAAAACCCACCCTGTCAGCCCCCCACTACCTGCTTCACTCTCACTCTCAGAAGCACCCATGGCACCTACCCTGGCCCAGGAGTAATCCATTGGCACAGTTGGAGGCGGTACCTCCTGAGCAGGTACAATGACTCCTTTGGCCACAAGATCTTCATACACAGACCTGGGAGATGGGGGAAGGGGAGAAGGGAAGACATCCGGGTGGATTTTAGGCTTCTGAGTGCTTCTAAGCCATCCCAGGAACATTCCTCCACCTAACCCCAGAATTCTAGGTTTTCTAGGTCTGCAGCCTCTCCTGGCAAGGCCACACACCAGCTGGATTCCTGAGAACTGAAGGAAAACCAGTTTTGGCCAAGACCCACCACAAGCCCCACGGGGCTTTTACAGAATCTGAAGAATAAGGAACAACAGAGGGGAGGAATGGGAAGACACAATAGGTTATCCAATAACTTTGTCAATCAGAGGTGATACCTTCTAGCTGCTTCTATGCTCATTTCTTATTTACAGAACAGCCAAGTAGGTAGGCTCAGAAACCGAACATGTTTTAATACCAGTCTGAACAGCCCGTGACTGTCTACAAACAAAATAAAACAAAACCCAGAAAGAAAAGATTTTGGACCATTTGTATGGTTGTACTTGTCACCTAAAAGGGACCAGGAATTTCAGACACCTCTGTATCACAGAGGCTGTAATCCTCACGGGGGCTCTGAGAGGGAACGGGAGGCTGGCATCCTCCCCACAGTCCACTTACTGGATGATTTCTCCAAGTTCATCGAAGCTCGGGGGCACATACACTCCTGCCTCCTTCAAAGCCTGATTCTTGGCTACTGCGGTTTCAGAAGCCTGGTTGGCGCAAGCTCCAGCATGGCCAAACTGGACCTGGAAGGCAAAGGGGAGAGGCTCTATTGGGCTTGTTAATACTGGAAGGGAGAAAACACAGGCTCCTAGGAGTGTCTGTACCCATTACAGGCTGGACCCTGCTGAACGCTTTATGTGAATCACTTCATTCAAGCCCCACACAGGCCCACTCAATAGATATACCACATGACGCCCTCAACTTATAGAAGAGACCGAAGCACCGAGAATTCCCAGAAGGTTAGAAGGTCACACAGCTATTGTGTACTGTAGCCAGGACACAAAGCCTGGAGGCCCATCTCCCTGCAGCAGCCTTCAGGGGTGGGTGGAGGTCGGCGAACAGCCCTAGTTATGAGCCACTGTGAGAAGTGAAGTTACATGCTGGCAACCTTAAGGCTGAGCTGACTTCACAGGCAGAATTGGATTATCCTACACATACTTTTTATAAAATATATCCAATATTAAAAAAAATAAAGTCTCATGTAAAAATACAAATCCCTAGTTTTATAGATGTTTATTTTTTAAAGATTTATTTATTTATTTGAGAGAGAGACAGAAGGAAAGAAACAGAGGGAGGCGTATAGGGAGAGGAGAGAGAGAGAATCTCAAGCAGACTCCCTGCTGAGTGTGGAGCCCCATGTGGGGCTGGATCCCATGACCATGAGATCCTGATCTGATCAAGAGTTGGATGCCTAACCAGCAGAGCCACTCAGGCACCCCTCCTCTAGCTTCTTTTTAGAAAGTAAGATTGTAGGGGTGCCTGGGTAGTTACATCGGTTGACTGTCCAACTCTTGGTTTCAGCTCAGGTCATAATCTTGGGATCGTGGGATTGAGCTCCACGTTGCACTCTGCACTCAGTGCTGAGTCCTTTTGAGTTATTCTCTCTCTCTCTGCCCCTGCGCCTCCCTCTGGAAAGTAAATAAATCCTAATAAAAATGAAAAAGATAAGAAGTCAGATTGTGTACCACTAGGTCTATATTTTCACATGGCAGCACTCACCTAGGGTCACCTAGTTAGTAACTGCTCCCTTTCACCTGAGCACACAGTTAAGATAAACTCTAAACCCAATGGCACAGGAAATGACTGGCTATGGAAGGGAGCATCAGGGAAGAGAAAACCAATGGGAAGAGCTACATGGTAACTGTATCTTTGACCATGCAATGGGGAAAACAAGGTAACCAAATAAGATGCAGTACAAAACCTTGATTAGGGCAGGCTGAGGTGGGTAATCACAATAATGTCTAACCTGTTTGAGTAACACTACATCCAGGCACTTTTCTGTGTAGTTTACCCACTTCATCTTTCAGTAGCTATGGCTACTTCCATTAAGAAGGGAAGTGGAGGGATGCCTGGGTGGCTCAGTGGTTTAGTGCCGCCTTTGGCCCAGGGCGTGATCCTGGGGTCCTGGGATCGAAGTCCCACGTCGGGCTCCCTGCATGGAGCCTGCTTCTCCCTCTGCCTGTGTCTCTGCCTCTCTGTCTCTCATGAATAAATAAATAAAATCTTAAAAAAAAAAAAAAAAAAAAGGAAGGGAAGTGGAACACCAAAGGGGTAAACTAACTTGCCCAAGGCCACACAGGTAGGATGAGGTAGCATTTAATAAACCCAGGCAGTATGGCCTCTCCCTGCGTTCCTACCCACTACATAGAACAAAGGGGGCCTTGGGATCCCTGGGTGGCACAGCGGTTTGGTGCCTGCCTTTGGCCCAGGGCGCGATCCTGGAGACCCGGGATCGAGTCCCACGTCGGGCTTCCGGTGCATGGAGCCTGCTTCTCCCTCTGCCTGTGTTTCTGCCTCTCTCTCTCTCTCTCTGTGTGTGTGACTATCATAAATAAATAAAATTTAGGGATCCCTGGGTGGTGCAGCGGTTTAGCGCCTGCCTTTGGCCCAGGGCGCGATCCTGGAGACCCAGGATCGAATCCCACGTCGGGCTCCCGGTGCATGGAGCCTGCTGCTTCTCCCTCTGCCTGTGTCTCTGCCTCTCTCTCTCTCACTGTGTGCCTATCATAAATAAAAATAAATAAATAAATAAATAAATAAATAAATAAATAAATAAATAAATAAAATTAAAAAAAAAAAAAAGAACAAAGGGGGCCTTAAGTGTGGAAAAGGTCAGGAACCACTGCTCTGGTTAGCAACACTCGAAAACACAGGGTTTAAAGCGCCGGCTCCCAATGCATTCTTTATAGGACTGAATCTGCATGGGTGGATGGGGTGGGAAGGAGGAGAGATTCTGTACTCAAACAAAATGCTGCGTTCGAGGAAATTAAAAGTTTAACTCTGAGATTCCTCTAAACTAAAACAAAAAAAAATTTTTTTTAAAGATTTACTTTAGAGAGAGAGAGAGGGACAAGCAGATTCCGCACTGAGCAGTGTAGAGCCTGACATGGGACTCGATCCCATGACCTGAGATCATGACTGAAGCCAAAAGCAAGTGTTGGAAGCTTAACCTACTGAGTTACCCAGGTGCCCCACAAACCCCCCAATTTTTTTTAAATTTTTTTAAAATCTTTTTTTTTAAAGATTTTATTTATTTATTCATAGAGATGCAGAGAGAGAGAGGCAGAGACACAGGCAGAGGGAGAAGCAGGCTCCATGCAGAGAGCCTGACGTGGGACTCGATCCAGGGTCTCCAGGATCAGGCCCTGGGCTGCAGGCGGCGCTAAACCGCTGTGCCATCGGGGCTGCCCAAAATTTTTATTTTTTGAAAGATTTTACTTATTTATTCATGAGAGACACAGAAAGAAAGAGGAAGAAACATAGAGTAGCAGGCTCCATGCAGGGAGCCCGACGTGGGACTCGATCCCGGGACTCTAGGATCACACCCTGGGCTGAAGGCAGGCGCCAAACCACTGAGCCACCCAGGCATCCCAAACCCAAAAACTTTTAAAGAGAAATAGATTATGTTGCATGTTCATAATTTATAGAAGCTCCCCTTTCTGTTTGCTTTGGTTTGTTTTTGTTTTGTTTTGAGGACCATTGCTACAGGACCAATTTTGTGGAACATAGTTCTGAAAAATGTCACCTTACCAATAACTCTGGTCTTTATCCCCATTGCCTGTTTCTTAATTCTGTTTTTCCTGAGGAGCTGTCTCTGCCTGCCAACAGGTGGAGATTTTGTTGCATGCCTACCTGACCTCTATAGGGCCAAACGTTCTGTAAGGTCATGTGATCTGCTTAAGAACTCAAAAATCACAGATGCCTGGGTGGCTCAGTTGGTTAAATATCTACTTCGGCTCAGGTCATTATCCCAGGGTCCCAGGATCAAGTCTCGTATCAGGCTTCCTGCCCTGCTGAAAGTCTGCTTCTACCTCTGCCTCTCACTCCCTCGCACTCTCTCTCAAATAAATCAATTTAAAACCTTAAAAAATCAAAAATCATTTATTAGCTGGGCACTGTACTATACTACTTTGTGTATGGTTGAAATTTCCCAATGTTTTAAAAAATTAAGTGAAAGACAAAAATGGAACACCTTGAGGACCTGTACCATCCCTGGGGTGATGATGCGTGCCCAGCTAGAAACATAAGAGTGAGGTCCTTGCCCTGTTGGCGGTGTCCTCAGCTTAGCAGGGGTGAAAAGGAGGGCTGGTAATGCAGAGCTGGTTAAGAGAAACAATGCGGCTGGGACTTGCAAATTATTTTTGGCTGCTCAGACGGAGGGGAGAGAAGTCAAGAAAAAGGAGAATCAGGAAAAGCTTCATGGAATCGGGTGAACTGAAGAATGGAAATGAGCATTTGCTAAGACCTGTATATGCCAGAACTTTTCAATTATTTTCTTATGTGAGCCACAGAACAATCCTGAATCATCCCCATCTTACAGCCCAGGAAACTGAGGCAGGAGAGGCCAAATGACCTGCCCTGGTTATACAGATCGACCAAGATCTGATTGTAGCAGGGGGGGCGGGGGGGAGGGTGGAAGTCAAGCATGAGGCACGGGAATAATTTCCACGACGCACCCCTCTCCTTTTACTTACTTAGGAAAAAAAATACAGAGTTAATACTTATACAAAATCATATTATAAGCATTTACTACATCCTGCTGTTTCTTTAATCTGATAAACTCTATCAACATATCAAGAATCACCTCATTCTTCTCCTGCCTGCTGGGTTTTCTACTGTATGGCTGGGCCGGGATGACATATCCCCTTTAGACCTGCATTTAGGCTGTTCTATTTTCTTTTCTTTTCTTTTTTTTTTTTTTAGAGATTTTATTTATTTATTCATGATAGTCACAGAGAGAGAGAGAGGGGCAGAGACACAGGCAGAGGGAGAAGCAGGCTCCATGCACCGGGAGCCCGATGTGGGATTCGATCCCGGGTCTCCAGGATCGCGCCCTGGGCCAAGGGCAGGCGCCAAACCGCTGCGCCACCCAGGGATCCCTAGGCTGTTCTATTTTCTACCATTAAAATCTTGAGTGTCCTTGCACACACACTTCGAAATATTTTTGTGCGCAGACCCGTAAATCTGTAAAAGCGGAACAGCTGGTTCAAAGGAGAGGTGCATTTTACAACTGCACAAATATTGTCACTGTGAGGTGGGGACGAATCTCAGTGGGGAAGGCAAGTATCGCAGGATTGCAGGCAGAAAGAATAGGGTGACAGGCTTACTGGTGGGAAGGTTAGGAGGTTCAGAGTAGGGATTAGCACTGTTGCAGGAAGCCTTATGGCCGGGTCTTACCTTCATCTGTACATAGCGCATATGCTGCTGATACAAGGCCTCACCCTTGAGCCTGCTCAGCTATTGATCACTGATCAGTGACAATTCTTTGTTTCCCCAATTTCATCATCACCGGATGGGCCATCTTCAAGACAGAGGGTCCTCTAAGATGGGAGTCCTGGGCCTGCAGTCTGCCTTGCCATACCCAGCCAGAGAGAGGTGACGCAGAGTGTTGGTACTGGATGCCTGGGCCATGCCGCACTCACTGTATGCCTCTGGGCATACTTCTACATCTAGAACAAACCTGGCTTTCTTCTACAGCCTCTCCCCCTGCCCCTCCCCAGCTCTGTCCCTCTCCCTCCTCCACTTCCCTCAGTAAATTCCTGCTCAGTAAACTCCTTCTCGTCCCTTAGATGCAGCACAAGCCTCACCTTCCCTGTGAAGCCATCCTAACTGCTCCAGACAGAAGTGTGCCCTACTCCAATCCTAGCAGGGACTCAGAGCTGTGCTCTGGTCTTCATCTGATGACTGTCCCCCACCCCCCCAACTGGATTTAACCTTCTAGAGAGCAGGGCCCTAGGTGAACCTCGCGGTAACCCTCAAGTAGTAAATGATCATTGGAGGAATTAGCTGCTCAACGAGATGACCACACAGTTCACCTCAGACACCCCCTTTGGCCTCCCTGTCCAGGAGTGTCGTGTCCCGGCGGTACCTCGGAGGAGAACATGGTGGCACAGGTCCCGATGCACCAGCAGACCACGGGCTTGGTGATACGGCCCTCCTTGATGCCCCGGCAGATCTTATATTCCTCAGTGCCCCCTATCTGCCAAAGAACAGGGAACAAGAAAAAGCCCACAAGTTAGTGGAACCCATCCCAAATTGTCATGGGCAGCACTGCACCAGGAAAATCTCTCCCAAATCAGGTGGGGGTCAGAGGCGCCAGGAGTCCTGAGTTACAGCTTGGTTAGGAAATGAAGAAACATGGGCTTTGGCCAAACAATAGCTTGGAAGATTGAGACTGGAGACAAGGAAGAATTGTAAAAGGGCAGTGGGTATCCTCTGGAGTCCCTGAGACTTCCCCTCCTTGATTTAAGAGTAGAAGATAAAAAAAAAAAAAAAAAAAAAAGAGTAGAAGATGATTTTGGATCAGACCTGCTCAGAGACACAAGCAAGGAATGGGGTGAGAGGACTCTCCCAAACTATGAAACCACTTCTTACTCCACCTATGCACTGTGAAGAGACCAATGTCAGCCAAAAGCTTCTTCTTTATCGGTACTAAAAAGTTTTGTGCCACCAAGAGGCAAGAACGTTTTCAGGAACAGACACGGCAGTTTTAACAGTGACAATTTTTATGGCCCAGGGTGTAGGGAGCGGGATTACCAGGGACTGTCACTTTAAGTTATATATAACCAAATACATGAGCTTTTTTTCAAAACTGGGGTCACACATTAGAGTCAGAAAAATAAAATTAAAAAACAAAACTCACCTCTCCAAGAACCACAATCATTTTTACTCCTGGAGTATCCTGGTAACGTAACACATGATCCATAAATGTTGAGCCGGGGTACCTGGTAAAAGCAGAGAGAACACATGGGATCAGGAGACATGGGGAGATGTATGTACAGGTATAGGAGGCTACTGTGAGGTTTTTTGTGAGTGTGGGTGTCCAGTGAGGGCCCAGAGATGCCTCAAGAGGCAAGGGGTGAGGTGGGGGGTGGGTAATAAATGAAGCACAAGGGAAAGGAAGGAGAAGGGAGGTTTGCTTGGCAGTAAGAGATGCTTATAGAGTACATGTGTGGTGGCTTTAAAATATGGCTGAAAGGGGCACCTGGGTAGCTCACTGGTTGAGTGTCTGCTTTTGGCTCAGGTCATGATCTTGGGCTCCTGGGATCGAGTCCCGCATTGGGCTTCCACAGGGAGCTTGCTTCTTCCTCCTCTGGCTCCAGCTCTCTGATATATAATATTTTTTTTAAATAAAATATCTTGAAAATTCTATTTCAACAAGGGTAGCTCAGCTCTCTTGAATATGGCCAAAGATTAGCTTCTATAACTGTAAGAAAGACTCTTTGACAATTAGCTTTCTGTCAGTCAAGCTTCTGTCTGGCACTTGGTTGAGCTGGTCACTATTCCTTTTTTTTTTTTTTTTTTTGCTTACTATGCTTAGAAGAACACTGAGCAGCCTATGGAGGAAACCCACAAAAAAGCACTGTGTCAGCCCTGAGGATGGAGCTACCTCCAGCCTCAAGCAGGCCTTAACTGAGAATAGCATCTCGGCCACACCACTACCCAACCGCACCTACCTGACCACTCCTGAGTATGACCACCCCCACAGAAAACCAGGGAACAAATGTTCTATTATAGTTTGAAACCACTCAGTTCATATAACTTTTTTTTTCTTTTAACAAGCAATATATAGCATACCAATATAGCATGCCAACTGATGTCCCAGGATTGGCAGGCTATTGCTAGGTCCATATACCGGTCTGTATATATAGTTGACCCTTGAACAACGTGTGGGTTAGGAACAACAATCCCCACACATGCAGTCAAAAATCCAGTATAACTATAACTCCCCCAAAGACTTAACTACCTACTGTTGACCAGAAGCCTTACTGACTACATCAGTAATCGATTAACACATATTTTATGTTATATGTGTTATATACTGTGTTCTTACTCTAAACCAAGCTATAAAAAAAGAGAATGTTATTAACAAAACCATAAGAAAGAAAAAAATAAAGTACTATACTGTATTTATTGAAAAAAATCTAAAAAAAAAAAAAAGAAGAAGAAGAAGAAGAAAGAAACCTGCATATAAGTGGACCCATGCAACAAACCCATGTTGTTTGAGGGTCACCTGTATTTTAATTTTCTCCTACCAAGTGAGTTTACAAAAGGATTAAGGGCCAGGATGTGACTCTGTAGATCTTCAAGAACATTATAAATCCCAAAGGGACAGTGGAATGGCCTAGATTTATTTGAGCTGGAGCCCATTGTCAGGGAGCACTGGGGACAAGGGTCCCCCAGGCCATGGTCCTAAAGACCTGGGTGAGAGATCTTTCTCACTTGGGAAGTCCATCTGACACAATACAGGAGAGTCAGGAGACAGACAAGGTGACTGGCTCTCCCAATAGCTTTTGGTTGAGGGAAACAGCAATCGTAATAATAATAAACAGCAATGGCTAATGTGTATTATGGCATTAAGTACTAGTCATTACTCTAAAATAATACTCTACTGAAGGGCACTTGGATGGCTCAATTGGTTAAGTGTCTGCCTTCAACTCAGGTCATGATCTCAGAGTTCTGGGATTGAGCCCCAGATCAGGGAGCCTGCTTCTCCCTCTCCCCCTTACTCGTCCTCTCTCTTGCTATCTCTAACTCAAATAAAATCTTAAAAAAAAATAATACTCTATTGATAATATCCTGATTACCATTCACACTAACAAAAACAATGAATATACTATTTGTGAGATAAGAAATAGAGATTTGGTCTCTGTCCTCAGTTCCTGATGCAGAGCTCCTAAAACCCTTGGAATTTCCTAGGTGGTAGGAGTGTCTTTTGTTCTCATGAGGCAACTCCCAGTGGGGGCCTACAGAGCCCCTGGATGGAGGCTGGCTGCTAGAAGACCAAGCCGTGATCAGAGGCTTGGAATTATCAGCCTTACTCACCATCCTCTGCAGAGGGGAGGACTAGTGATTGAATTTATAATCGATTGTGCCTATATGATGAAGTCTCCATAAAAATCCCTAAAAAAGGGGGTTTGGAGAGCTTTTGGGTTGGTGAACACACCAATGTGTTGGGAGGGTGGCGTGCCCAGAGAGGGCACAGAAACTCCATGCACTGCCCCCCGTAACTTGCCATACGTGTTTTTTTCATCTGGCTGTTCCTGGATTCTGCAAGCCATTCGAGCCAATTACCAAACCCAAGAATTAAGCTATGGAGACCCCCAATGTATAGCCAGCTGGTCAGGAGTATCAGAAGCCTGGACTTGGAATTGGCATCTTGTGGGACTGAGCCCTTCACCTGTGGGATCTGGTACTAACTCCAGGTAGATACTGTCAGAATTGAAACGAACTATAGGACACCCAGCCAAGAAGCGGAGAACTGCTTGATATGAGGAAAAAAATCCCAACATTTGGTAGCCAGAAGTGTCAGTGAGATCATGGAAGAAAGTAGAGAAACAGTTCTTCTGGGATTCCTGGGTGGCTCAGCGGTTAAGTGCCTGCCTTCAGCCCAGGGCATGATCCTGGAGACTCAGGATCAAATCCCACGTCAGGCTCACTGCATGGAGCCTGCTTCTCCCTCTGCCTATGTCTCTGCCCCTCTCTCTCCCTCTCTCTCTCTCTCTCATGAATAAATAAATAAAATAAAATAAATTAAAAAAAAGAAACAGTTCTTCCTTTCACCATTACAGACTATAGCTAGACCTGCTGAGTACTTGCTAAGTGCCAGGTCCTGTATTAGCCACTTAATATAAATATTACCTCACTTAATCCTTCCAACAACCCATGAGGGGGGTGCAATTATTTTGCCCATTTGATCTGTAAGGATGATGGAGGTCCAGGGAGGGTGAGTGACCTGCGCAGGACACCTCCCTGGTAAACAGAGAAACTGGGATTTGAGCCCCCTTGCTCTGATTTCAGAATTAGTCCAATCACTGCATTCTGCTGCCTCGCTATGGCCACAACTCAGACAACAAACAGAATTACCCCTAAAGCCCAAACATCTTTGAAAAACACCTTTTCCTGTTTTTTTCCCCCTGATTTCATGCTGATGTCATTCCTGAGGCAGAGTAGAAATGCTCTGTTTTATGGACTCAACTCAGCAGCAAAGAGCAGAGACTGGAAGACCCAGTGCCCCTCTTCTCCCAGACTGCCACTCCCAAGTGTGGGAGGCCTGCCTTGGCCCAGCTGATCACCTGTCCCCGCCAATGGCCACACCCTCATAGACGCCATCTGTGGTCCGAGAGATGATATTGTTGAGCTCATTGGACATGCCCCCAGAACGCGAGACGTAGGCCACGCTGCCAGGGCGGTACAGCTTGGAGGCCAGGATGTTGTCCAGCATCCCGCCTGTATTTCCAATCTTAAAGCACCCAGGCTTGATGCCTCCAACCTGTTGAGGAGGCAGAAACAGTAGTCAGGGAGGAAGAAGCTCCTGATCGACCACAGAGCTCAGGGGAATCACAAAGCCCAATACCACCTGCTCCCCCCACTCTGGTCAGGATGGGGAGAAAATGGTCCGAGAGAGCTAACTACCTGCACAATGGGTTTTCAGCTCGGGAAGTATCTCATCTCCCTGTCAAGAGCCATTACACAGGTAAAAAAGAGAACCTTCCTTGTAAAACATGGCTTACTACTGCGGATTCAGATACGTATACTCAGGCTTAAGTCACCTCCTTTGGTCTAAAAGGGCGACGGCACCCAGGACAAGTGTAAAACACATGTGTGTGCCTCTGCTCAACGTCACCACCCCCTGCCTCAGAGATGAAAGAAAGGCCCCTTGCTTAATTAAAGAATCTGACCTTTAGACAACTTTTTAATGCAATAGCTAAGGAAAAACAACAATAAAATATTCTCAGAGTGATTTCTTTCTATGTGACGACTTTTGGGCAAATAAAACCTCTAAGTAAAAAAAAAAAATAAAATAAAATAAAATAAAATAAAATAAAATAAAACCTCTAAGTAGATTCTTCCTTGGATCATAGTGAAAGGAATAATCAAAGATTGCTATGGTTGTATGAAGGTGGACTAACACACACAAAAAAACCCTTAAAACTATAAAGTTAGCCCCTTAAAACTATAAAGGTGATACAGACCAGGGAGGGAGCCCGTTAAAGTAACTGAATATGAACAGACTGACTTGTAATGGTTATACTCTGAATCTTTTCAACCCAAGAGGGAAACAGAAGCATTAGTAAGTTAGCTTTCTGTGGGACCAGAACTTCGTAAGACAGGCTTGAACTTAAAAGGCTTTCCAGAAAGGACACTCACGGTGGCAGGTCCGATGATGGTCACTCCCTTCTGGTCTGCCTTCTTGATCAACTTCCTTGTGAGGGCCTCAGGGATGCCTTCAGCTATGATGGCGATGGTCCGGATCTAAAGGACAGTCCCTTCCTGTTAATTGTGTGCCTCAGATGAAGCAACGAGGACCCACCTTCCATGCCCCCTTCTAGACTCTAAGAATAAAGTAATGTTAATGGTATACAAACCCTTCTTCCTACAGGGCTCTGTCCCTAGCCTGATGACTCCAACTCTTTCCCAAAAAAGAGGTGTAGACATCCAAAACCAATCTCCACTGGTTAACACCACAGTAATTCAGTAACCAAGAAGGAGCAAATGTTTCTGAAAACCCTTCTACCCACTGGTTAACACCACAGTAATTCAGTAACCAAGAAGGAGCAAATGTTTCTGAAAACCCTTCTACCATCAAAAGTGTCTATATTCTCTCCCATCCAAAAACCCACCAGACTCAGACCCACCTGATCCCCACCTGTCCTGGTGCTTGTTCATAAAGCAGGTATCTATGGCTTTTTCCACTGTATCCTCTGAGTCTCTGACTCTATGTCTCAGGGTGGGTATGGAACACAAATGAGCTGCTTCCACACTCAGACCAGAGTGGGCTGGAGGAGAAAGCCAGAAGGAGTGGGGATGGGCAGGAAAGATCAAGAACTATCTCTCTTTGGTTCTAGACCTGGGGCCAGCAAACTTTTTCTGGCTCCTTTGGTCATATGGTCTCTGCAATAACTACTAAACTTTGCCTCTGTAGCAATGAAGACAGCTGTGAACAATATGTAAATGAACACAGTATGGCTGTGTTCCAATAAAACTTTAGAAAAACAGACAGAGGGATCCCTGGGTGGCGCAGCGGTTTGGAGCTTGCCTTTGGCCCAGGGCGCGATCCTGGAGACCCGGGATCAAATCCCACGTCAGGCTCCCGGTGCATGGAGCCTGCTTCTCCCTCTGCCTATGTCTCTGCCTCTCTCTCTGTGTGTGACTATCATAAAAAAAAATAAAAACAAAAGTTATTAAAAAAAAAAAAAAAAGAAAAACAGACAGGGGGCTAGGTTTGACCCTTGTCAGCTACAGTTTGCTGAACTTTGCTCTAGAATGAAAAAGCAGCTCATTTTCAGCAGGTGTGCTTTTGTTTTTGCTTCACCGAGATGGGAAAACAAATTTACATTCTCCAGTCTCTCCCACACTGTACTAAGCCAGTCTGGGATCAGACAATAATTTTGAACAGAAAAATCAGTATCTTAGTCTATAGGCTCTTACAAATCAATTAACAAAAAGACAAATACCTTAACAGAAAAAAAAAAAAAAAGAAAAAGAAAAAGAAAAAAAGGAAGAGCAAGTCACAAAATATAAATGGTCAATAAATGTTTTTAAAAGCTCATCTTAGTTAATAATTACAGATCTGCAGATTAGGGGTGCCTGGATGGCTCAGTGAGTTAAGCATCTGCCTTCAGCTTGGGTCATGACCCCGGGGTCCTGGAACCTAGCCACCTCACAATCCCTGCTCAGCAGGGAGTCTGCTTCTCCCCTTTCCCCCTCCTCCCACTTTTGTGTGCACACTTTCTCTCTCTCAAATAAAATCTTTAAGAAAAAAGATACGCAAATTAAATAGAATGCCTATCACTTGTCAAATACATGCTTGTTTTTCTTAGAGAGAAAGAGAGGGCGCGCGTGGGAGCAAGTGTTGAGGGACAGAGAGAGAGAGAGAGAAAGAGAGAGAGAATCTTAAGCAGGCTCTATGCACGATGCAGAGCCAGACGCAGGGCTTGATCACAACCGGAGATCATGACCTGAGCTGAATCAAGAGTAGGAGGCTTAACCAATTGAGTCATCCAGAGGCCCCAAATACATGTTTTTAAAATGCAAACATTCAGAGTTGGCCAGGGTACAGAGAGCAGGCCTTCTTGAACCACTGATGGAGTTTATGTCCTTACAACTTTTCTGGAGGGCACCTGCAGGATGGATCAAAGGCTTCTGAATCTGCACATTCTTATGCAGCAGTTTGACTTCTAGATACTTATGCTGGGGAAATAATTAAGCATATATGCAAATATTCATCTAAGATGCTCACTGCAAGACCAGAAAAAGCAAAACTGATGTTGCCAATGAATATTTATGGATGTGAAAAGAGTAATTGAAAAAAACGGATTACAAAACAGCCACGGACAGTATTATTCCACATGTTCAAATCCAGAGAAAAAAGTGGAGAAGATTAAATTCAAATGTTGGCAACTATGTTTCTGAGAAATAGAAATTGACTGAGGTATTCATTTTTTTCTCTTTACCTAAAAGTATTTAAGTTTTCTCTACAATAAACATGTAATAGGGACCCCTGGGTGGCTCAGTGGTTAAGCGTCTGCCTTCGGCTCAGGGCGTGATCCTGGAGTCCTGGGATCAAGTCCTGCATCCGACTTCCTGTTAGGAGCCTGCTTCTCCCTCTGCCTATGTCTCTGCTTCTCTCATGAATAAAAAAAAAATCTAAAACAAAACAAACCCCACGTAATAATGTTATAATAAGAAATTGCTTTTGATTCTGTTGTGAAAGCCAGTCTTAGAAGCACAACAAAGACCTGGGTGGGGAGGGGGAGCAGATGATCCTGAACGGACTCTTTGTTAACCTAGTTAAGCAGTGCTGTCCAGCCTGCCTGCCCTGTTACCTACCCTGTTACCACCCTACCTCCTGAAGATCAAGTGTATCCAACCACTTTCTCCCAAACCACCGGACAGTCCTGAGTGCCAAGCCATTTGTCCCAGGTGGCAGTGCTGGTAGACACCATGCAGGAGCTTTCCCTGCTTCCCCATCCCAATGCCCGCTGACCTACCTGCGCATAATTCATGGTCTCAATGGTACTATCATAGGCTGAGCGGAGAGAGGCAAAGTTGATCAGCACATCTACTTCTGGGTGTTTCTTCATGGCATCAGCCATGTTCTTGAAGACAGGGATCAGGATCTCCTTGTGACCCCAATAAAACTTCTGCTTGTGGTCCCCACTGTGAGAAAGGAAGAGTAGGAGGGGTCAGAACACCCCTAAGCTGTCAGGGCTGGGGAGGGGGAAGCCAAGGGGTGGAGCTTCATCTAGAAGGTGGAGAGACAGGGTCCCACGTGTGTGAAACATCCCCCAGGAATATGGATCACCCCAGTCTGGGATGGCAGATGCTTCCCCAGCAAAGGGGGTAACCTTGCTGGCTCCCCAAACTCTGTCTCAGTGAGGGAGATGAGATGACAAAGTCTCACTTGGCAGCCATCTCTAGCTTCCCGCCTCGGTGGGACTCACGTGAAAGGGTACACCATGGCAGCCACTGAAGGCTCATCTCGGGAGCAGACGTAGTCAAAGTCCAGCATGCCCTGTACGGCCCGGGTCTGCATGCCCCACACGATGGCCTTGGTGTGGCGGCTGAAGAGGGTGGCACTCTTTCCTGGTGAGCAAAGACACAACGAGTGCACCCAGAACACACACTCCGGGGAGACCCTCAGGGCTGCCACACCCCTCCATGCCCAGGTCCAGGGATGGGGGACTCATCACCACGGCAAAGGGATGTCAAGAGGATGGGATTCTGAGAACTGCAGGAAGAGGTGCCTTGGTCTCTCTGCAAAGAGGTGGCAGAGAGAGGGAAGAGAGCTAAGAAGGCCTGCCTAGCTGGTAAAGAGCTAGCAATCAACGCAGAAAGGATTCCCAGGCAGAGAATTCCCACAGGGAATTGATTCACAAGAGAGGCATGTCATCAGCATTTTGCTTACATGTCAATGAAGGCTTAATCAATTATTTTTAAAGCCACTGAGAAAAAAAACATCAAGCTCTCCCAATTTTAGTAGGCATGGGACTTGAATCAACCTGACAATCATCACCTTTAACTCTGGACATAAACCAGCTTGGGTCAGGATCCGAATCCTCAGGATTCTAGGTCAGCATGGGCCCAAAGAAGAGGCTGGCCACAGTCTTATTTCTCCTGAGGTTCTGGCTGAAGCGCACTGGCTTCTCGGCACCTCCCAACTTTCTCTGCCCTGTGTCCCTCCTGCCCGCCCCCCTCCAGCAGATGGGCCTTTCCTGCTCAATGCTCCAGGGCAGCTCTCCAACAGCACAAAGGAATGAGAGGCAAGAGAAGGGGAAAGAAAATCTGTTACAAGTGCTTCCTTTGCCTGAAGGGAAAGGCCCCTTCATCACTCTGCAGACCGGTGACCTGACTCTCCCATTCTCTGCAAGTCCCCAAGTCCCACTGCAGGAAAGTAGCCCCCAGGGGAGGTTCTCAGCTCCCCCAGGGAGAACAAGGCACTGAGCTCAGTGGCCATCTGGTATTGATCAACCTGGTATACTAGCGCAGGCTTGGCTCCTTAGGTTCAAGATCCAATTAAATAAATTTGAGATCACTCTCCCTAGGCGTGCAGGGTTCCCATCCCTACACAAGCTTGCTTCTTCCCTTTCAGCTCTAAGCTTCTCATACCAGAAGGCTCCTGCTGTTCCAAATACCTGGGACTTACTGTCATCAGACTTACTGGGGTTCTCAAGAGACAGGAGATCACAGAACAAAGGAAGCCACCTAATCCAGTACCCTTGCTTCCCAGGCCCCGGAACCTGAAGCTCAGAGATGCCAAATGATGGAGATCCTGCCATCTCGCATCAGGGCCAGATTATATACTAATTTATGATGCAACACAACCATGCAAGGGAGGAGGGTGTGATCCAAGCCAGGAGGGCCTGGCCTCTCCCCACCCTCAGGGGGGGAGCCCACACTCCCCCAAGTCAGAGTGTGAGCAAACACACACACATGCATCTGTCTACCTAAGACTACAGAAAGGAGACTAAACCTGGAATCTTTACAAGCCCCCACCCTGCACTTCCAGCATAAAAGGGGCAGATTTCAAGCGTGCTCCTCTCCAGCACAGAGATGGCAAAGCCAAAGGCCATCATCCTCACCCCACCAGCAGCATGAGTCCCTGGGAACCCATGCTACAGGCTACCATCCCCCCACCAGGCTACTCCACTGGCTAAGTAGGATAAGCCCACCCGCTGGGTGGAAGAGCTCTCAGAACTGGGGTTAGGCCCCAGTTCTTTCCACACAGGGCTAGGTCTAGTCTTTCAAGTAACAAAGGATCTTTCCAGAGACAGGAAACATAGGGATTAAAGGCAGATGGTGAGAGGACTGCATTCTTGGCTTTTCTAGGGGAAGATATTTGATCTAGCTTAGCTGCCCCTTCCCCTCCCCTTAGCAAAGAATCAAAGGTCATCAAGTTTTCCCCCTTCCCCAGGGAGAATTCTCCCACAGAAGTGAATGTCAAAAAGTTCAGTGGAAGCCCTGAGGCATTGGAGGGATGAATCCATTCACGTTAGTCAACAGGGGAACATGTGTTTGCACAAATGTGTGAATGAACACAGCAAATGTCCTCCATAAGCAGTGACCTCATACATCAAAGCCCAGGTCCCCTCTACAGATTTATTGCACATCCATCTAGGCTTATACCTCTCTCCTTGACTTGTCTACCCTGTCTTCCACCCAAAACCCAGAGAAATCTAAACCTGTTGCTGGCACTGAGAGCTCAGGGATGCAGTAGGTGGTGGTGAGGCTAGATGGGAAAAGTAAGAAGAGACTCTAAGACGGAGATGGGAATCCTGGAGGGCAGCTGCTGCCCTCCTTGCCCTTGGGCTGCCACTCCCCCTTCAGCTTCCATGGCTCCCTCATTCCCAGGACGCCCCTCCCTCCTCAGCAGGCACCACTCCACTAAGACTGTGGGCCTGGCTCTTACTCCCACACTCCCTACCCTGTCCTATTGGGAGTGTGGAGCCAGAGAGAGCCAGCCAGGAGAGTGCTGAGTGGAGGTGGGAGTGACTAAGTAGCGGCAGGACAGCGAAGGAGAGCGAAGAATAGGACTTGGGAGCAAACAAAGCACACGGTAAGGCTATATAACCCGCTAACCAAAGCCACACACAGAGCTGGGGCGGGGTGGGGGCATCCTACCTTGCAGGGATCTTGGACTTGGGACTGAATCTGTCAAAGAAAATGACCAAGGCAGCTGAGTTACCTGCTGGTGGCTGGAGGCTTTGGAGGGAAAGGGTGGGAAGAGGGAAGGGTCCCAAGAACAAGCCTTGTAGGGCTCATGCCCTCAGTCTCTTGTCTATTCCACAATAGACAGGAGTGAAGCCAAGAGAAGAGAAGAGAGCACTGATCAGCAGAGCAGAAGAAAGGGCCAAAGGGCAAAGGGCCAAAGGGCCAGAGAGGGGGCGGGAAGGGCAAGAAGGCTTGGAGGGGGTGCTAAACACCAAAGACCCCCAGGCCTGGAGCAGAGGCAGCTGGCTGAATCCACCCTCATAATGTCAATTCCGGGTTATCCCCACGAAGCACAATAAGACAGTTACGTCACTGTAGCGTTGGATGTGTCACTCTGTGCTGTAGACAAAGCTACTGGTTTGGGAACTGCGGAAACAGCTACAATCTCGAGTGCCTGGAGCCCGTGTAACTGTTTCACAAAATGCCTCATGCTCACACTGTGTGTACCAAAAAAGAGGCAGCATCAGCCCCACGCTAATGCCTATTATCTGATGCTGGCTGCAAGGACTGGGTGGCAGGGGTCGCATCTGATGAACCAGAGGATAAACAGGGTACGCGAAATGCAGACAGGCTGGTATCTATGTGTGCTTTTACGGTGGGTTCGCAGGAAGGGTGATGGGTGGTACCTGTAATAACCCCAGGAGGTTGCATTGACAGGAACCACCACGTGGGTGCTTCCTTTGCGGTCCCAGCTCTAGGCTCCTGCTCTCCGCTTAAATACAGAGTCTGGGAGACCTTGCCACCTCCGGGTGTTGCTGTCTCCCTGACTCCTCCACAGCTTCCCTGCCTGGCTCACATGCCCCCACAGGAAGTAAGGGGGTGGAAGAGAAGATAGCGAGGAGTGGGGTGACCCAGGCACAGTATGGGTCCCTCAGTGCCAGGAGAGCCCACAGGAAGGCTTGGAAAGGCCCGAGTTTTCATGTCCTCACATCCGTTTGGCCCATGCGCCATACCCACTCTCATAGCAAAGCCCAGCTTTGTGCCCCAGCATGGCCCGCCCCAGTAAAACCTGGATAGGGCAGGTAGACAGGGGTGCCTGAGCCTGCTGGTAGTTACCTTGTGGCATGGCAGGCTTGGCCTTCTTTGCAGGTGCCACCTCATCAGCCCTGGACTCAGAAAAAGAGGCTGTCCTGCTGGGGGCTGGAGTCTGGGGTGGGACAAGGAGACAGGGTAAGAGTCACAGGTAGCAACTGGGAAAAAGAACTATTTGGTCCTTAAGCTTTGGTTCCTTAAGGCCCAAAGAAATCCAGTAACAAGAACGATGCACATCCTCTACAAAGCGCTTCCAAAAGTATTATTCTAACAGCCCTCTTGAGATACGAATTAGTATTGTCCCATGTCACAGATGAGCAAACTGAGGCTCTGACACATGCCAAAGCCCCACTCTTAACAGGATTAAATTCAGGTCTGATTTTTAACCCCCTGATCTAACCTCGATGGCTTAGTCAGTGCAGTATGCGACTCTTTATCTTGGGGTTGTGAGTTCAAGTCCCATGCTGGGTGTTGAGCTTACTTTAAAGAAACCAACCTTTTTCTCCAATGCCCCCAGATGGCTAGGGACAGAGGACAGGCACTGTGTTCTAGATGGGAGGAAGGTTATGATGAGGAGGCAAAGATGACACAGCATGCTTTATGTAGAGGACATGTGGCACCTACCGATGTACTCCCACTGGCATTGAGGAGGAAATTTGCAGTGTGGGCTGCTGTGGGTGGCTGGTTGGGGATGGGCCGGTGACCCAGAGCCATGCCCACAATGGCTGTCATATGAGTTTCAGTGCCAAAGACATGGATAGGGATCCCAGTGGTCTTCCCTAGGAGGGAAAGAAAAGAATCCATCATTCAAGTTTTCAAATAAGTACCCAAGTCCACATGACTCTACAAAGGCCCCTGACATCTAGTGCTTTTTTCTGCACAAGACCAATTATCCAGGATAGACCAACTGTCATATTTTCAGCATCAAGCAACTCTTTGTAAAGATGACCTGCTGAGTAAAGCAAGAAAGAGCTTTGCTGATACCCTGCAGTGGCCACAAGCATAATTAGGGTCTGCACTGTCTTGTTGGAAGCTGGCCCCTGGCCCCCCCAACCCCACGACCTTGACATCTGCCTGGCTTGGCCTCTGTTTCTGAGCTCCTGGGCTTACTTCCTTGGAGCTCTGGTCCTTCTCCTTCCTCTGTTTGGAACCCTTTGGAGTGCCACCTCCTGAGAAAGGCCTTCCCTGACCTCCTCCCCGCACCTGCCACTCCACCGTATGCATCCCCACCGGACAGCATCTTCTTTTAGTAATCATTTACTTGCTTACTGTCCTCCTACTTGAATTGCCTGTGACAAACATTCACCGTGCTGTCCCCAAGGGCTGGGCCCCCAGCAGGAACTCAGCGGTCGGTGCAAATGAGGCCTGGCACCCCTTTAAGTAAGTAGGTGGGTTGTTTGCCAAACCCACCAGATTTGGGAAAACAGGAAGATGGGAAGCTTTTGCCCCTCCAAAATAAATGGAGGCACGACCTGCTCCCGGAGCAAGAGCATCTTCCGTCACCCCTCTGACATCTCACATGAATCCCTGCCCCACAACTAACTCTCTTAGCAATGAGGGCTGCACGGAAGATCAAAGTTGCTGGTGACCAATTCACATTCTCAGGCTCAGTGAGGTTAACTTAGGGAGACACAATTTTAGTCCAGACTGAGAGGAGGTCCCCAGCTTCTGGAAACCTCTCAACGTGAGGTCTCAGGAACCTGCCGGAGACACTCAAAATGCAGAAGGGAGAAAGGAAACCAAAACAGAGGCCACCACCCTCTTGTCCCTCATCTTAGCAACGGACAATGCTTTCCCATTTACCAGTTACTTGCCCTTCCTCTCCCCCACAGCCCAAGAGGTCGCCACCCTCCTGCCTCTGAACCTACTGTCCACCTGGCAGCCAAACAACCCTTCCAACCCTAAGTCAAGGTGTGCCACTCCCTCAGTCTTGCAGAGATTGCCAGCCCAGGGCCATGGCCAAGTGCCCCTGGTACCTGTACCACCCCACATGGCTCCCACTGTCTCCCCGCCTCACCTGCCAACAACCTGCCTTTGCTCCCTTGGTCCTGCCTGCTGGTCTAACACAGTAGCACGCTCCCACACAGGGTCCTGGGACTTGCCCTTCCCTCTGTGGTTGCCGCTGAGCTGCTCCCTCCTCTCCTCCAGCTCACTGCTCAAATGTCACATTTTCAGTGAAGCATTCGCTGATCACTCCATTAAAACTGGTCCTGTCCCCCTCAACAAACACACCATCCCTTTATTTGGCTTTGTTTGCTTTTGTGGCACCTAGTGCTACCCGATGTTACAGTCAATGTTCACAACAGCACAAGGGGCCTGCTATCTGTCACATGTGCAGCTCTAACTCTGGTGCTTGGCATAGAGCGGGCGTTCCACAAATATTTGGTCAACAAACAGCTGAATGGAAATGCTTTCTGAACCATTCTGAAGTTTAGGTCAGGGGTTCTGTCAGATGAGCACAGAGAATGTTAGCAGAAGCAAGCTGCACATCCAGAAAGGGGAGGGCAGGAGTACTGAAGTGTCTGCTCACGGAAGTGAGCCTCTTCCAGAAAGCCCACAGAGGTAGGCCACTATATGGTGGTTTGGGAGAGAAAAGGTTCCCATCTTACCGACTTCTCCCATCACCCGCAAGCCCTCTTGATAGTTGGGGCCACCTCTTCGGACAAAGATGGTGACCTCATGCTCTTTCAGGGGCCCCTGGTAATCTCGAATCGCTCTCACGATGCCCTGGAAGCATGAAGGGCCAACAGACATTTGACTAAAAACAAGGCAGTCATAAGTCAGTTAGTTACAATTACAATAAACATACCAGGGTGCACATAACGAAAGTGGCTTCCTCATGGAGAAGCATGGCAGGCACAGGCAGCCAAGAGTTTCACATGTGTGGATTGGACTACGCACAATCAACTGCAAGGCCTGGGACACCCAGGCACTCATGATGTGGCTGACACAGTATTGCAGGATCTGGAAGTCACGCCCCACAACACGCAGGGTGCTGGCTCCAGCCATTATCTCTTATTGCAGTCTGGGGGGAAACTAAGGCCAGGGTCCTATGCAAGAGTTCTCAGAAGTATTAGGACCTGGTCCACTTAAATACTAAAGCTTCTTCCAGCAATTTTATGGAACAGCCCTTGCAAAGGATATCAACTCTGGAAACAATTTGGGACAATGTACAGGTACATATCAGTTCTGTCTCTCCATACAGGAGGCTGGTTCCCTCAGTCAGGAGTGGAGTGTCTACTGTCACCCAAGGTGAATGCACTATACCCAGTTCCTGCTCCAGACCTGAGCACCCAATCAACACTGCTGCCTTTATTATAGGATCACTCAGAAGTGAACACAAAACTGTCAAGATTCACCTGTTTCAGATTTGTTTGTTGAATTGGGACCAATGAAGGAGACCCTGTTTTAGGATAAAACTGACAAGGCCTGGTCTTCCTATTTCTTTAGAACTCAGATTTTCAAGGCTGACATTTATTTATTCATTATTCTCAAGACTTCTAGCAACGACTAAATGGGACACATTCTTTTGAATAACCTCACTGAGCAATCAGACAATACAGAACAAGAAATAGCCTCCTGGGGTGGCTGCTCAGAAGGGGATGACTCCCAAGCCATTATAGTGCTGCTATTCTTCCTGACCAGCAGTCATACTCTGAACTGAGTGCTCACACCCCTGACCTGGGCACACAGACCCAGGCTGATAGGCCCTGGCTGGCTGAACAAGAGCCCCAGATCACTGAACCATTTTCCTCATTGTGACCTTTAGGAGAAGACCCGAATCTATCCCGGTGTCTTCTGCATCCCCAACAAGGAACCCTGGGATAAGCACACCTACTGAATTGGGTAAAAGTCATGGGAACCTGCTTCTGCCTCAAACCTTGCTTATGGAAACCTCCCTTCCTGACTTCCCCCAAACCCACACTCCCTAGAAGCTGCATAGTCCTCTGTGGCTGATTACCTTGAACGTGGCGGCCACATTGGTGAAGTTTGCAATGCTGCCTCCGATGATGAGGATCTTGCCTGTGTTTGAAGTAGAAGGGTTAGAAAGGTAGACATGAACATCTTACCAGATAGCCAACAACTAAGGGAGTTCAAAAGCAAAGGTTCCCCAAGTGTTAAGAGGTATCCATACAGAGGCTGGGTGGGGCAGGGAATAGGCTGGCTTCCCTTGACGTCCGTTCAATCTTAACCAACTCAGCCTTCCATCACCTATGCCACCAAGCAGGTGGTTAGGAACCTCTACATTGTTCCTAGTTGGCACTGAGAAACTCAGTTTGGTTTCTGGATACCCCTAGTGGGAATCTCTTCTGGCCCAAGGGCGGGGAAACTGGTATGTGTAGTCCCCAAACACTGGACAGGTGGTAAAGGGAAGCTGGAAATCCCACAGCCCAGATAGTAAACGTAGAATTGGGCCACTAGGGGTGCCTGGATGGCTCAGTCAGTAAAGCATCTGCCTTCGGCTCAGGTTGTGATCCCTCCTGGGATGAGTCCCACATCGGGCTCCCTGCTTGGTGGAGAGTCTGCTTCTCCCACTCCTTCTGCCCTTCTCTCTGCTTTGTGCTCTCTCCCTCTCTTGTTCTCTCTTTGTGTCTCTCTCTCAAATAAAAAAGATCTTAAAAAAAAAAAAAAAAAAGAAGTAGGCCACTAAGATCTGAGTTTATAGCAGTTGTTAAGAGCACACTGCTACCCCCTTTGCAGTCCCTCATAGGGCTTTATATACATATCACTTCCTTGCCTCTCCAGAGCCTACTACATTTAACAGATGCCACACTGCACACTGTCTAGTTGGAGAAACAGAGGTCCAGAAGCTGAAGGACTAACCCCAGGCTGCAAAGGACTAGGACCACCACCCAAGTGCCTTCTCGCCCAAAGCTATTGCCACTGCAGCACAAGGGGCTGTCCTGGGGAAGGAGCGTGTATATCTCACCGTCTGGGTGCTTCTCCCGGGTCATGAGGGAAAGGATTGTCTTGGCGTAGTCATAGGTCTGCTGTTCGCTGGGGGCACCTGAGTACTCCCCGTAGTTTGCCAGCTCGTTGACACCCCCTAAGTCACAGATGGTATCACTGCCAGGGAGACACAGAAGTCAATGCTGGCTCTGACTGTAGTGGCAGAGGGTGGCAGCCGGGTGCCCAGGAGGACATGTAGATGCCCCCCAAAGCCCAGTAGCCAGCCCACGGAGCCAATCTCTTGGGACTCACACCCTCCAGGTCCACAAAAGGCATGCCTGAAGATCAACTGCACTACACCAGACGCTCCCTGACAGTGAGCTCTGCTAGCCCCAGGCCATTATGGGGCCCTAGACTGATACTGGCAAGTCAAAGAAACAAGGAGCACTTCCAGACACAAGGAAAAATCACATATTGCAGGAGTCCCGGCCAGGCTACCCAACAGGGAAGTGAAATGGTTGCAGCTAGAGGAGGGTCCAGCCAGGCACAGAAGGGAACATGGTAGATCACTGCCTAGAAATAGTGCAGAACCACCAGATATTGCAAATGGTATAGAATACGATCCCAGGGCAGCCCTGGTGGCACAGCAGTTTAACGCCGCCCGCAGCCCAGGGTGTGATCCTGGAGACCCGGGATCGAGTCCCATGTCGGGCTCCCTGCATGGAGCCTGCTTCTCCCTCTGCCTGTGTCTCTACCTCTCTCTCATGAATAAGTAAATAAAATCATAAAAAAAAAAAAAGAATACAATCCCAATTTTCCTGTGGAATGTGAAAGTATGAGTACTTATACAGGCATCTAAACAGCTGGAAGGATAAGCAGCACCGTGCTCACTATGGTGACCTACTGGGAGGAGGGGTGGGGAAAGAGCCGGGCAACATTTACTTTTAGGTTCTTCTCTGCATTTATCATACCTGTGTGAAGCACGTATCATTAATCACAGAGATGAAAACCAATAAAAAATAACCTCATTTGGAAGCCAACAAGAAAGTTGCAGAAGGTAGCATACAGGCTTTTACCAGAGCCTCTGCTCTGCATGAAGGGGAGAAAATGAAGAGCCCCACTCCGACCCCCACCCCCACCCCAAGATGAAGCAGTCTGCTCCAGACCATACACACGTGGACTCCGGACACACCCAGCTGCCATCCCTGCAGCAGCCCCTCCGTCACCTGTACACTACAGAGGCGCCACCTCCGGCCACCATGGTCCAGATCCTCCCCTTGGGGTTCAGCAAGGTCAGCTTCAGACTCGCCCCACTTTTGGCATCCAGGTCTGCAATATAAGCTTCCTAGGGACCAGAGAGCAATAGGTGGGCCCTGGAGGTACCCCCTTCATTGGGTCCCAGCTCCCAGGACCCTGCTCCTTTCCCTGGAGACACATGAAGAGGTCCTCAGTTGCCTTAACAGGGCCAAGGAGAGGAGTTGTGTAAGGTCCTATGTGCCTGGGACAAAACATGATGATGTCTCTCAAGTACCGAAACCCCCATGGCCGCAGTCACTGCCTCGGGACACACTTCCCAACTCCTTTCTCTCTGACCTCAAGTTCCTGGCCCTCGTTTCAAGCCCCAGGCCTCACTAGGTCACCCTGCTTCTTTTGTTTTGTTTGGTTTGGTTTTTTTGGTTACCCTGCTTCTACCATGGCCCCCACTCCCAATGTCCACCTGCAGGCCCCATCCCTTCTCCCAGCCTAGCCTCTTCTCCTGGCCTCAGCTATGACTCACAGGCCTGATCCTGTTGTGAGGACCTCTCAAGAGGATGAGGTAGGAAAGAGCAATTAAAATTCTCAGCAAGTGGCCAAAAGAACTACCTTCCTCTGGCAGGATTAGCAAGAGCCACTCGGAATTATCAACAAATCAAGTTAAGAGCCCAGGGAGGTTGATTAAGAGAGAAGTCTAAAAGGATTTCTGGCCATGATTCAGAGGCTTGGCTGACTCCCACTACCCCCTCCTCTGGGGTTTTAAGAAAATTAAATGGTTTCAACCTTCCTTTCCTGCCAAATGTACAGCCCACGAGGGGAGCCTGATGTTCCTCTGAGATCAGTCACCCTCTCCCAGGTCCCCCTCACCCTCCATCTCCTCCCCAGAGCAGCCTTACCTCTGGATAAGCCTCCCGCCCAAAGGGAGGAGGGAACTCTATATCACCCCATTTCACTTTGCAGATGTAGTCAGCCGTGGCATCTATCTTAGCCGCCAAGTCAAGGACATAGACGCCATCTTTGGTCACAACTACAAGAAAAGCAGAGGCAATCAGAGGCAGACCCCAGGCAGAGACAACCACCAACCTCCAAACACCTCCACAGGCTTCCCCACACACCAACCACCTCCCTCCTCCCCCCGGGGGTCCCACCCAGACTTAATAACTAACTGCCCAGCTCCACAGAAGACCAGATGGCCCTTCCACACAGCTTTTACCCCATTAAAAGAAAATCATTTAAGATCACTACCCCTCAGCCCTGACCTACAGGTAATGTGACAGGGAAGTCTGTTTTAGTTGCCATGGCATTAAAAAAAAAATATGTATGTATTTATTTATTTGAAGGGAGGGGGGAACACGTGTGAGTCAGGGGAGGTGCAGTAGGAGAAGGAGAGAAGCAGACTCCCTGCTGAGCACGGAGCCCTATGATCCCACAACCCATGAGATCATGACTTGAGCATAAGAATTGGACACTTAACTGACTAAGCCACCCAGGTACCCCTATGCCATGGCAGATTTTAAACATTTCCTGAAATGCTACATTCTGGGCACCTTGGTAGCTCAGTGGTTGAGTATCTATCTGCCTTTGGTTCAGGTCATGATCCCTGGGTCCTGGGATCAAGTTCCACATCGGGTTCCCTGCAGGGAGCCTAATTCTCCCTCTGCCTATGTCTCTGCCTGTCATTCATTCATTTGTTCATTTACAAGTAAATGAATAAATAAATAAATAAAAATCTTAAAAAAAAAAAAAAAGGAAGAAAGTACAATGGTACATTCCATACCTTAAATCTAACCATTGACCCTTCCATAGCTTTGCCATTAAAACAAAAAGCATTAAAGTAAAGGCTGCTGTCAGAATACCCCTGATGGGAAGCCCAGAGTGTGTACATCTGGGTTTCCTGAGGTTGGCTGGGAAGCCTTCAGTGTCTGGGGAGTGAGAAGCCACGGGGTGCACTGGGCCCCCAGCCAGGATTCACTTACTGCCATCTAACTGGACATTCATCTTCCCTTCACCCCAGGGCCATTTAGCTAATTAAGTTAGCACAGAACCATCTGGTTCATTAGAGGGGCTGCATCTCCAGCTAGAATCTGGAATCGGACTTTGCCCTGAGCAGTCCTGGCCAGAGCCAGCTCACGCCACCCTCCTCTCTCACAGCCTGAGAGGCTTGGACTAAGGTCTTCCCAGCCTTGGGGCTCAATGATTGACCAACTCCTGGGGGGGTGCTCTGAGGGCACTCAGAGGAAAGAAGGGCTTGAATGGTCAGACCTGTGCAGAGGCAGCCCAGATCCTGGCAGTACAGCTTAACCCACGGGCAGGAACACCCAGTAGGTAGAGAGATCAAAATCAGGACTTCCCCATCACAGAACAAATTGAAACCAAAGAAAGCTGGAGTTGGTCAAAGAGGAATAATCATGGTCTTCTGAGAGCTCAGAAACAGGAGATTGCACTCCATGAGCCCAGACATCCCTCTGCAAACACACTTGTCTGTATTGCCCTCTACCAGTGTTGGGGGTGGGGTCTGGTGTTCTGAATGTCAATGTCAGGGTTACCACAGGCACTGGGACCCTATTGTAACTGACCCTCGCCCAGGCCCACCCCAGCAGAGCCAGTTACCAAGGGGGTTGATCTCGAGGTAGGTGAAGTACAGATCTTCATAGAAATTGAAGAGGCCAGAGATAAAACTGGCCAGAATCCTAGAGGGGGAGCGAGAAGGGGATGGTCAATCCTCAGGGAGCCACGGAGCAGGCTCAGCAGCAGCCCCTCAAACATGCCCTCTCTATAGCAACCTCTCACTGCCACTGACAGCTCCACTTCCTAACACTCGCCCTGCCAACCTCTCATTTTCTTCTAGTGAACCCTGCTCCCTGGACATCACTCTTCAGCCATCCAGGCGGAAAGGAGCTGTCAGGCATTAAGCTGGAGGCGGTGATGCCAGACACAGGGGCAACGAGGTGAGGGACACTGCTGGCATATTTCAATGTGAGCCAGCCTCCTGTCCGCCCCCAGTACCCGTCCCTCCTCGGGACGGGTACAGGCTGTGCCCACCCTCCCACCCAGATGCTGGGGCAGGTCAGCAGATGCCCTCATGGGGAAGACTGCCTTGCTTTCCCTACTCTGTGCCCTGAGCTGTCAGCCTTCCCCACTTCCCTGATGCCACCTGCCTGCCCTCCCTCTCACTCAACTCTTTCTTGTCGCCAGGAGCATGGACCAGCAGGTGTTTCTTGATGTCCTCGGGATTCAGTTTCTTGTCCACACCAACGAGCAATTTCTGGGCTTTGGCATCCACGTCGCCCACGTCCACCCCACCTTCATGGTGGAACAGAACATAGTCCCCTTCTCGGGTAGCGTAGATGCAGACATAGAACTCCTCCGCCTTGAAGGGGAAGCCAGTACCACAGGAGTGAGGGGCACTCACCTGGGGAGCCCAATCCCTGTCGTCTCATTTCTAAAACCCTAGTAGGGAACACTCACCTGGGGAGACCTGTCCCCCATCTTCCCCTCGGGGACAAGAGGAGAGAAAAGGTCACTGCCTCGCTAGCTGACAACCTCAGCCACTGTGAACTGACCTGGGGGAGGATGCCTACCTCTAAGTCTTTCTCATCTCAGCGCTGAGAAGTTCCCTCTGTTATGAGCCTTGATTCCTCCCTGCTACAAACTAAGTCTTTTCCTTCATCTCTGGACTGCCTGCTCCATGGCACCCTCAGACCACTGGTGAAGCTTCAGAGACTCTGGTCCCTTTGACTTTTCTCCAGTAGCTTCGTTTCTTCTTTTACCATTTTAGGGTTGACGAACACAAAGGAAGGGAGAAGACCCAGCCTGAAGCCACCTCACACATACCTGACTGTGGGGAACGAAGGGTTCAATCAGAAAGTTCTTGAGGAAGCCTCGGGCCTTGCCAACCTATGGGGATCAAGGAATATAAAGCTTGGATGGACAGCATATCTTGTTCCCCAGGACAGGACTGCCCTCTGCTCCTCCCGCCTGGCTGTCCCATCGGAGGTGGGGCCCAAGTACTACTGCTACAACATCTGACAGAGCTAGGTTTTCCAGGAAAAACAAAAACAAAAACAAAACAGGGCAATGGGGTCACAGACCCCTAAGCTAAAGAAGTCTTCATGAGATAGTCTTTTCCGTTCACTGCCCTCATTCCAGCTACACTTTGAAGTGTACTGACCTCATACGTTCTTTTTCTGCCTCATCTAGAGGCTGACAAACAAGCTGGGCAGACAATGTTGCCCCAGCCCCAAAGTCACAGACAACAGGAGTCCTCTCCCTCCTGCCGTCAGCCGTGCAAATTAAAGAGCCCAGACAAATCAAGGCACTCCATCCCAGAGCTCAACCAGAGAGACACCACCCAAGGATGGAAGTCCAGGCCCAGGGAATAGCAGGGATGGGTGCAGGGGGAGGGAGTGAGAACCTGACAGGGAAAACTTCACACACACTTTCCTGGCTGAGGATAACAGACCTGCAGAGCTAATCAGTTTGAGTGTGTCCCTGGAGCCTGCTGAGGCGAGACAGTCCTCATCCCAGTGTGTCCCGAAGCCCCCGCCCGCCCATGTGCGTCACTGCTGAGTCAGGAACCAGACAGTGATCCATCAGAGCTAATGAGCCGCTCCTGCTGGGACTGACGCTGCTGCCAGCTCAGACATTGCTGGCATCCCCCTCCCAAGGGCCAGCCTAAGGACCTCCCTGGAGATAAACATTCAGCCCCTAACCTTGCCATCCTCTCCCCAGACGACTGCAAGCACAAAGGCCAGTCAAGATCCCTCTGCCTCCAGGTCCATGTACGACTTTAAGAAGCCCTCTTTAAAAAAAAAAAAAAAAAAAAAGAAGCCCTCTTGACTCCAAGAGCCAGAAACTGAGAAATTACCATGAAGAGCTAATTTGAGAAAGCCCAGTAAGAGAGGAAGACAGTCCACTGCCATCCTCATCCTACTTCCAGGACTGCCAAGGAAGAGAATAGCTCACCCCTGGTCACAGTCACAGGACAGCACACCCTCCCTGGTCTCAGGGACACCTGAGCCCCCTCCCCCTCTCCAGCCCCTTCTAAGAGGGAGAAGAACTGCAATTTTATCCCTAAGCCTCTCCTTGCCTTCCCAAACCATATCTCACTTTAGCTCTCATCTACAGAGCAGACATTAATCACCAAGCTGGGAGAAGCCAAAAACTGAATTTACTCTTCAGTATTAACAGTCTCATCTGAGTCTCTCGGCCCCAAACAGTCTGTATCTCCCTTCTTGAACAGTACCACCCCCGTCCCCCTTTGGTATACACGTCACAAGCTGCCATGCCTTTTCTGGAAACTGAAAAGAAAGGAATTCCCAGGGACGTCTGGGTGGCTCAGTCGGTTGAGCACTTCCCTTCAGCTCATGCTCATGATCCTGGGGTCCTGGGATTGTGCCCCGCATCAGGCTCCTTGCTCAGCTAGGAACCTGATTATCCCTCTCCCTCTGCCTGCTGTGTGCTTACTCTCTTACTCTCTCTCTCCATCAAATAAATAAATATTTTTAAAAAGCAAGCAAGCAAGCACGGGAGGGAAGGAGGGAAGGAGGGAGTGAGAGAGGGAGGGAAGGAGGGAAGGAGGAAGGAAAGAAGGAATTCCCAGAATGGGCCTCAGAGTCCCATCTCCATGATCACCTTTAAAGAAACACCATTTTCACCCAGCTGTGAACTGTACTGGGGTGACTTTTGCAGCTCATCTTGCCATTCCCTGATGGCAGAGCTGGGAATGGGCACCATGATTAGCCCTGCCATTCAAGTTAGCTCTTCAGGACTCTCGCCTTCCCCAGGCTACAGTGTGGATAGGTGAAGGGTAACCCACAGTGCCACTGATCTGGAGGTGACCGCCTCTGCTTCTGTTACAAGAGCATCTCCACCTCAACCTGTCCCCATACTCACGGTGGCCTCCTGTCCCAGCCGTGGTTTCAGCCAGGACTTAACGCCTTCGAGTGTGAGGTTGACTCCCACTAGGCCGAGCTTTCCACGCCGTTTGATCAGCTGGTCTGGCTTGACTACCAAACTCTGAAATGAGAGGGGTTTGTATGTGGAGCAAGGAAAGGGAAGGGCAAGAGGCTATAGTTTGGGGACCCAAAGCACAGGAAAGCCTGTGTGGCTTCTAATCCATGCACCTACTCTTCAGGGTCAACTTCTGGAAGCTTCCTTCCCCTCTCCCAGCCTACACCTTTCTTTTGCTAACCAGAAATCTAGAGCCATCCATGGCCCAGGATCGGGCCTGGCAGAGTAGGTGCTCGCCAAATCCCTGCTGAATGAATGATTCACTACCCTCTCTATGTGGTATCTTAGCTTCACTGAACCATGAACTCTTCAGAATATGGATCAGCACCTGTGATCCAAAAGGAAGAATAGAGACAGAGCCCTGGGGTGACAAAGGACCTTAGAGACCTGATCAATCCTATCCCGGTGCTTGATCCTGCCTACAAGCCCCACAAGCAGCCCCTAAGCACTCTCACACACTGCTAGCCAGGAAAGGCACCATCTCCTAAGGCAGCAGGAGGGAATATACACCCCCAGAACTTGCCGCGGGTCCTAGTCCTGCTCTCTGGGCCCTACCCAGGAAGTCTGCACTTCCCAACAATGGCCCTGTAAGGAATCAGATGAAGGAGCCTTGACCCCAGACTCCAGGCCAGCTGCCCAAGGCTATCAGCCATTCTACACAAAGTTCACAGCACATTTCCTTGTGGACACATTCCTGTTATGCTCCATTTGGGGGGTGGGGCACAAACCTACTTTTACTGAACATCTACCAAGTGCCACGTGGCACACTAAATGCTTTCCAGACGTTACTGCTAATTCTGTACTGTTCACAGGGTGAGTGTTACGCTCACCTGACAGATGGGGAATTAAGACACTCAAGAATGGTAAAACAGCTTGCTCCAGGCCACATGTTTAATCGACAGACAGCTTCAATCTGGACTCCAGTTTGTCCAGTTCCAAGCCCATGTGCTGTCTCCTACGAGGGCACCTCAACATGTGGGGTCCACAGCAGAACACAAAACCCCACTCAATGCACTGCACACTGTCTATTGATGCGGGCAGTATGCCATCACGTGACTTGTTGTGATGTCTCCACTACACCAATCCTTTCTCTTCCTCTGACCTTGGGCCTGGAAGAAGGGGCCCGGGGAGGGCAGGCTCACCTGGCTGAGCAGCCAAGGGTGGTCCTGCAGCAGGCGGGCCCAGTCTGTGTCAGGGGTGACCCGGGCATACTTGAACCGGTTCTGGATGGCCGAGGTGGTGCAGATGTACTTGTAAAGGAGTTCTTTGCCTGTCTGCTCTGAAATCGCCTTTGCCGACATGGCTGCAGAGGGACCCGCTCTACCTGTTGGGGGAAGAGGAGCTGGTAGGAAGGGGCAGGGGAAACAGATCAGTATACAGCTGCCCCCAGACAATAACATCAGATCTTAGTGCTTCTCAAGAGAGGGAAAGAAAACTGGCTCAGTCGGAGGGATGGAAGGGAGATCTTAATGACCACTTCTGACAGCAGGGAAGGAGGATCAGGAAATGATGGGAGAGAAGGTAGTGGAGAAAAACAAAGGTGGTATTTTCCCCCAGGACTCTTGGCCTCAATCCTGTCTCTACTTTCTTCTCAGCAAACCAACTCACATTCGTCTCGCAGTAAAAGGTAGCTGGATGGGGAGACAGGAATACCAGTGTGTGACCCAAACCCGAGTACTGGTCACACTCGAGGTCTCACACAGACACGGAAACACACCCTTTGGTTCTGTGACCTACGGGGCGCCCAGCCAGAATTGTGCAATGCTACCCTTACTCCCCCTACAGGTTTTATCCCCCCCACGCCCAGACTCACCCACTTCACACACTTACTCTCATCACCAACCAGGCTGAGAGCCAGGCAAGTGAGTTTACTTAACCTCAGGCAGGATCAAGTCCCGAAGGAGCAAAGAGGAAGAGTCATCTCAGAGTTTATTTCTCCCAGGACATTAGGCTCCCACCCTTGAGTTCAGAGCAGACACAGGGCAGGGGAACAGTGACCTTCAGTGCATCCCACCCGCTCCAATGAGTCACCCAGCAGCTAGTTTAGAGCAAGCCAGGGGCCTCTTTGGGGACCGCTCTGTACTGGTCACTTCTAACTGAGCCAGAGCTCAGAAGGAAGCCAGAAGTCATCTTTGGTCACATGCATGTAGACGCTCATCTTACATGAACCCTGGGAAGTACACTGAAATTCACCTCTTTCTTAGTTGAGGAATAAAAGTTCAGAGGAATTAAGATAACTAGCCCCAAAAGTCAAACTAATAAGCAGGAGACCCAGGACTTGAACTCAAATCCTTATTCCTGGTCCCCAGAAAACGCCTAACACCTCAGCCTTAGAGAAAAGACCATTTCTCCAAGGACCAGGCCGTGGCCCCCCCTTCACCTCACAGAAGAGTCTGTGATGACAATCTCCTTATTTTCCCACTCCACTGCTGTGTCCTGAAACACCCATTCTCTCATGGGTAGTGACAGGAGCAAGTTGGGGAAAGGAATGAGAGGTGGGGGGAGGGAATGAAAGGAAACCATCATTCATGCTAAGAGTTTGTCCAGATCAGTAAAAGTCACTCCAATCTCTCCCACAAAGATCCAGAACTGAAGCTGCTGAGTTTGCTGGAGAAGAAAAGTCGTTCAAATAAAGGAGGGCAGAGTTAGAGGCCTGGCTGGGTTATATACCCAGGAAGGTTGGTCTCCATCCCCAGCTCAGGACAGGCCAAAGTTCCAGAGGCCACACTCCACCTCCCTCCCAACTGACCAGGCTGGGGCTTCAGGTTCTCACTCTGGCTTGGCTGGCCCCCTCAGCCTCCCAGCTAGTCTCCAGCTCAGCACAATGGGTGCTTTCAGTCTGGTGTCTGGCCCAAAGTGGGGTAGTTGGGAAGGGGCTCAAAAGAAATGTTTCCTTTTCTAGCCTTCCCCTGGGATGACTTCCGGCTCCTCCTCGACATGTTTCCGAAGGCGATGCCTCAACCAGCCCCAGTGTCCCACAGTCCTCCACCCCCCACCCACTCCAGCTCCATTTCCCAACCTTCTTGACTTCAGACCAGAAAAACTGGTCCTGAAATCAGATGGGTACACCTGCCCCCACCCCCCTCCCAAACAGAGTATATAACCCAGGGCAGATGAATCAGGGAAAGGAGGGCACAGCTGCTGACCACCCTCAGCAGTTCAGACATATCAGGCACCAGTGATCACAAACTCCAGGAGGAAGGAGCCCCTCAGCTAAGCCTCCCCAGCAGAGAGCAGTCTGATAGACACTCCCAGAACAACGACCCCCCAAACCTGGCACCTCCCAAAGCAGACAAAAGATAAGGCTGAGAAAAGAGATGTTCTGCAGCTGAAAAATCACAACTTTCTTGAGCCCCAGATCAAATCTCAGACCCAAGAGATCATTTCCACAGGGTCCTGGAGGGAGGGGGGAGACACAACACAGGCACAATATAGGATAGAACATATTTGCCATCTTACCAAAACAACAGATGCCACCAGAGCACTGTGGCTTAGATGGGGCAGGGCCTTTCAAGGCCCAGGCAGGATTTATATGATAGAGTAACAGTAGGGACAGTATCTGGCCTTTGCATATTCACCAATGCAGGGTAAGGCTCACAAACCCAGGGAATAGACTGGGTAGAGAAAGCTCAAAAATTTAATCATTCGGGGTGGGGGGTCTTGGTAGTCTCTCTAGGGCCACGGCTCTTCATCTATTTGAGGTCTCAGACTCCTGAGCACCTAAAGCCCAGAAAAATGTGCCCCTACCTGACTGTGCATATCATTTCAAGGCGCTTCTGATTATGACCACAGACCATCACTTAAGAGAATCTGCTCTAGTGACAATGGGACATAAAGTGTTAAAAAACAAAACAAACATCCCCCACCCCCGCCCCAAATCAAGTGTATACCAATCTGGATCTGGGAATCCAGGCCACCAACTCCCCAAGGGCTGAATTATGTGGTCAAACTGATGACAGGTGGTTTTAGGACAGAGTTAAGACCCCCGGGGTCTGCTTTGAGGCCCCAGGAACTGTCACCTAATACCAAGTAAATCATTCGGGGGAAATCATGCCAAGGAACCTGAACACACACACACACTCACTCTCTTTCTCCCCCCTCAAAGGAAGGACTTTATGTGCTGAATGGGGTCTTTTCTGTAGACAGGTAAGCAACCCAGGATTGAGTTCATCCACAGCAGCCACTGAGGGGTGAGGCAGCCCACAGTAAGGCTGAATGAAAGGAGTTCATCCCCCAGGAATGTACCCCTGGGACACAGCCAGTGCAGAGGAACCACTGGGGATGCTACTTAGGGTCTCTGTCTGGGAAAGACAGAAAGCATTCATTTTTAGGTTAGTATCCATAAGATTGGTGTGGTTTTTGTTTCTGAGAGGACAAGCAATTCCTGGAGGAAAAGGGAGAAGCAGAATTCTGTGAGGGTCCCCTCCTGCAGCAAGCATAGTGTCAGAATGCGGGTGGAGACACCAGCTACCCGGTGTCCAAGGGCTCTTCCTGTCACCTTGGCCCAACCTGTTAAAGTTCTCTCAGAGATGAAAGTTACCAGCCCTGGGCAGCTGGGGTCTACCAGCTTTTCCTCACCCAGTATTTCAGATATCCAAGGATCTGAGCAGGCTGCAAGAGCAAAGTCAAAGGGTGGAGGGAGTAGGCTGGCCGGCCAAACTGTGCCATGCACTGCTCCTTCCCGCTAAAACTGCCCTGCCAGGCAGACCCTAGGGGACTCCCAAAGGCCGAACTCCTGGGTACTGCACAGTATCTGGCAAGGTTGGAGGGCAGCTGGCGCTGGGTCTGGCCCTCAGCCAGGCCCTACAGGAGGGCGGCGGCCGCATCCTGAGGCTCCTTCAGGACCCAGCCTTGGCCAGGCTCCGCGTCAGCGCCTGAGGTGGGGAGGGAGAGTGGCACTCTGGCCATCTGTCGCTTGGAGGCTGGGCCCGGAGGCACTTCCAGAGCGAGGAGGGTCCTACCCGCTGCCCCACAGGCAGGTCCCCACAGCGAGGCCAGGCCTCGGGCACCGTGGGACCGCCCGGCCCCGCGTGGCTGCCAAGGCTGTGCATCCCGCTCGCTCCCTCCACTTTCTCCGCGCGGGACTCGGTCGACTCTTCACAAAAAAATTGAGGAAGGAAAAAAAATTAAAAAATAAAAAATTGAGGAAGGGCCTGAGCCCGGGCAGGAGTGGGGCGAGTGGCCACCACTCTTCCTACTTCCCGTCCCCCGCGTGCGGTGGGGAGACCCGGATGGGCACACAAGGGAGCCCGCTGAAGCCCGAAGAGGCTCAAGGACTGGCCCCCGGTCGGGGTGAGGGGCGCCCGGATAGCGCAAAGGCAGCGTGGCGGAGGGAGAAGCAGCCAGGACGACGGCTCACTGCGTGCAAATTCCCAGAAACTGGAATGTGGGGGAGTGGGGGTGGGGCCGCCGACACGCGGCCACCAGCCGGGGCTCGGAGCGAAGGCTAACCTAAAGCGAAGACCCCCAGAACTTGCAGGCAGGTGCAGGGAGGGCACGTGAGCACCAAGCCGGCGTCGGGGAAGGCGGTTCCGGGTTGGGGGAGGGAGGCGGGAAGCTCCCGGGGCAGGTAGGGTCCCTCTCGCGACGGCAGCAGCCCGCCACTAACCTCGCTGCGAAAGTCCGTGCGCGGCGCTCCCTCCGCAGGCCCCGCCTCACCGCCCAATGCCCGGAGCGCTCCAGCCTCCAGCAGACGCCCGGGATCCGGCTTTTGTCCGGGCCCCTGCGGGCTTCTCCCCGCCCCCATCGGCACACGGAGCGAGCGGCTCTGCGATTGGTCACACGCGTTCCCTAGCCTGAGCGCCAGGGCTCCTCCCAATTCGCTGCCCGGTATAGCTCCGCCCCAGGGGGAGGGACGCAGGGTCTGCTGGGACTTGTAGTCCACCTGGAGCGTCCGTCCAGACAGCTGGCCGGCACCGCCTCTCGGGAGCCGGCAGGGCCGGGGAGGGGCTGGGGGCGGGGCTGGGGCGGGGCTTCGGGTGGGGAGATGGGCCGGTCTATGCTGGAGAAGAACGTACGGGGCGGGGGGCCGTGGCCTGATCACTTAGGGGCTGGGCCGACCGCCACTCTGAAGGGAGCGGTGTGGGGGTGGGGTTGGCGGAATGGGCTGTAGCGCAGTTCTGGAGACCTGGAGTCTCCCTCTTCTCTCCCCTTGGGAGAGACTAACGTCCGTATCCCGGCCACCTAAAATCGGCCACACTGAAACCAGTTGCTTAGACCCGCTTTTTTAAGTAGCAGTGGCAGGCTGGATTTGCATTTGCACGTGGGCCCTCTCCAATGAGCCGGTGGGGCAAGATTAAGAGACGAGATTAGAACTCCTAATGTGGGATAGGGCGGGAATGGGGTGAGCGGGTGGGGCTAAGTGGGTGCCAGTCACACCGCTTTGCGTCCCACTCACCTCACCTCCTTGTGGAGCTGAGAATTCACCGGGAGATTCTAGCATGGGGCTAGAGCTGTATCTGCAGGTCTCCTGCTTCCCCTTACCCGCCATCCCAGCTTCCATGCTGGGATGAATGAACTGTTGCCTCCTTCTCCATTACCTGTGAGACAGGCTATTTTCCAAACCAAAAACTAGGACACCAGATCTGACAGGTGCCAGTGAACTTGTGGGGTAGAATATTTGAAATCAGGCAATCCTGAAAGCCAGGACATGTATCTATTGCTCTGACATTCTGGAGCTTTCACCCCAGTCCTGCAGGTCTCCTGAGCAACTCACTGACCCTAACAGCTACCTAGCTCCAGGAAGGAGAACCAATGGAGCACTGGCCAGGTCAGGTGAAAGGGTCAGCCCAGTGTGCAGAGAATCACCAGGCCTGTGCCCCCTGCCAAGCCCCTGGTCATACTGACACTGCAACAATGTTGCGACATTCTTGTGGACAAAAACTTTGGGAAGCCTTCCTTCCCCCAATCCAGTTGTGGTCAGGAGTGGGGCAGCTAAACTTGCTGCCCATGCCTGGACCAAATGATCCAAATGATCCCAAATGTCACTTTCTGGTTCCTTTCCTCCCAGTCATCCTTTTTTTTTTTTTTTTTTTTTCCAGTCATCCTTTTGAAAGAACAACTCTTCATCTCCTCTCTGTTGTTGCTCCTAGAGAGTCTTCTATGTGGCTTGAGCTCCAACCCTATCAAGAATCTTCCCCAAAAGCACAAATCTCAAAGGGTCACCCCTCGGTAGATAAAGAAAACATCTCCTAAAAAGGTACTCCATTTCTAGCCTCAGGGAACAGCAACCCCCCAAGGTGTTCTGGGGCTAGCAGGAAGAGTACAGTCAGGAGGAATCACTTGTGTAGCAATTATCCCTCTAGTTAGAAAGATACCCTCCGTCATCTAAGTAGAATATAAACCGTAACAGAACATTTGTCTATTCGGCAATATCAATAAAAATTTTCAATGCACATGCTTTTGTCCCAGCAATTCCACTTCTAACAATTTATCCTTCAGATATAGGGGCATTTGTACACAAAGATGAAGCTCTTTGTTTTCTTCACTGCTGTGTCTCCAGCACTTTGAATAGGGCCTGGTACATAGTAAACACTCAATAAATACTTGCTGAGAAGGTAAGTCCCCCATATAGGTGTTGCTGGACCCGAATATGACTCGTCCTGTGTGGGAGCAACAAGAAAGGAGCTGTCCAGGGAGTGAGGGAGGAGAGGTGCTAGCCAGAGGGTCCATGAGCCAACCAAGCACTGGGATTTTTCAGTTCTCTGAGTGATTCAATGCTAGGTCTTTCCCCAACAACTCTCAACCTCCCCCAGGAAAAACTAGCATTGCTCCTCTATGCTCCTGCAGAAGCTCTTCTGCTCTAAAATGATCGATCAGTCTGGGCCCCATTTTCTTACCTTCCTATTCTCTGACTTAAAAGCCCTAAACTCTTTTGTTTTGCCATTTGAATCACCTCCCTCCTCTTTTAGATAGGGCTGGAAGACAAGTCTATGTCACCAGATACAGAAGGATATAGGCACTACCTCTGCATCTAGGCTACAGACATTCCACCACAGTAGCATTAGAACTACCCAGTGACTCCCTTCTAGATGTTAATCCATCTTAGTTAATATTCATTAAACACTATATGAAAGGTACGGATGCTAATGAATATGCCTCACAGCAACTTCTTGAGTTAAGCATCATCATCATTTTGCAAATGAGTAACTGACTCTCTGGACCCTGTCCACTACCAACTAGTAGGTGAGGAGGAAGGTGAGGAGTCATATCCAGTGACTCTTCCCTACTCGGCTGGAAGCTCCTCAAGACCCAGGACTGTGACTCATTCCTTTTGGCATCCCCAGTGCCTCGCATGGAGCTAGGCACACATTAGACACTCCTTGTACACATGACTGAATAAATGCTGAAATGAACATGTGAATAAAGGAAAGAAATTATAGAAGAGCAGAGGAGGACAGACAAGATGCAGCCAGGCCAAGGGTCCACCTGTTGGGACACCTGGGTGGCTCAGAAATTGAGCATCTGCCTTCAGCTCAGTATGTGATCCAGGGGTCCTGGATCCAGTTCTGCATCGGGCTCCCTGCAGGGAGCCTGCTTCTGCCTGTGCCTATGTCTCTGCCTCTCTCTCTGTGTCTCTCATGAATAAATCTTAAAATAAATAAATAAACAAACAAACAAACCCACCTGTCTCCCTGTGACAACCAGAGACAGGGGCTTACAGCAGAGGCCCATCATGAATTGCCCTTTGAAGCATGAGGGAGGTTCTCACTCCTGCAACTTTCATTTTTTGCCCAGCACCGAGCAGCCTTCAATTGGAGCCAAGGGCCAAGAGCCTATGTGTCCCGGGGAAGCTTCCAAGGGAGGTGCAGCCAGAACCGGCTTCTGTGCACAAGAAATATTCTCTAGCCAGACCAAGCAGCTTTTGCCTGGTTTCTTCCCAGAGTCTGTCCCCAGCTCAACACTCACCCTGTTCTAAAAATTGCCACTGCCTCATCTTCACCAGGTGTCTTCCTGTGAGATTCCCTCCTCTTTTCCTCTTTCAGGATGCCTTCCGTAGGAAGACAGTTTGCCACTTCCTGTCCTAAGACAGAACCTGCACAGCTCCTTCCACACACACATCACTTACCCTTGATTTTGACTTGACATGTGTATCCTTCTCTCTGAATGAATTCATTATTTTTGCCTCTTGTCTCTCTTTGCCATGTTCTCTGTTTGGAAATTCTCACAAGGGTGGGCAGAAACAGAAATCACGGTATACAAATGAGAATTGCCAGTCTCCATGAGGGTCAGAGTCTCTACTTTGATGTTAGTCTCTCTCTCTTTTTTTTTTTTTTTAAGATTTTATTTACTGATTTGAGAGAGAGTGAGCAAGAGAGAGCACAGCAGCAGAGGGAGAGGGAAAGGGAGAAGTAGGCTCCCCACTGAACCCAATGAAGGGCTTTATCTTAGGACCTCAGGATGATGCCCCGAGCTGAAGGCAGACACTTAACCGACTGAGCCACCTAGGTGCTCCTCGACACCAGTCTTTTTTTTTTTTTTTTTAATTTTTATTTATTTATGATAGTCACACACACAGAGAGAGAGACGCAGAGACACAGGCAGAGGGAGAAGCAGGCTCCATGCACCGGGAGCCCGACGTGGGATTCGATCCCGGGTCTCCAGGATCGCACCCTGGGCCAAAGGCAGGCGCTAAACCGCTGTGCCACCCAGGGATCCCGACACCAGTCTTTAGAGTTTAGGACTGTGCCTCACCAGAGGGTGCTTGAAGGTGCACTTGTCTCCCTCCTTCATAATTTAGGTACTGCCTCAAGGACGTGCAGCCACGACTGCTGCTTATTTAGGCCTCCTTGATCATAAAATCACAAAACATCGGAATCAAAAGAGATCTCAGAAATCCCTTCATCCAATTCTCTTATTTTACAAAGGAAATACAGGAGCAACAGAGGCCCAAAAAGGTGACCATACTGCAGATGGGCAATGCAGGAGGGCAGATGTTTGCATCCCTCTGGAAGCCATCTGGTATTATCCAGTAAAACTAAAGAGTCACATACACAGAGACCATGCAACTCCACTCCTAGATAGACCCAGGAGAATCTCATACACATACGTGCCCAAAGATACTTGTGAGATTGTCCAAAAATTGGGCAGAGGCCAGATTTCCTTAAACAGTCGAATGGTTTACAGGTTGAGATATCATTTATACAAGGAAAAACTTGACAGAAGGGGAAAATGAATGAATTGCAGCCACATGCAACAACATGAATGAATCTCAAAAACATAATGTTGAACAAAAGAAAGTGGAGCATAAAAAGTATGTGTACAAGATGATTCAGTTTACATAGAGTTAAAACAAACAAACCCTAAGTTATATTATTTGGAATGGATACATAGGTGGGAAAAGTACCTAGAAAAGCAAGGAAATGGTTATCACAAGAAATATGGACTCTCGTGCTTTCATTCAATACATATTTACTGAACACCTGCAACCAGGTATTATTCTAAGCACTTGAGGAACAATGAATGAAACAATCCAAGATGCTCAGCCTTGTGTAGCTCACATTTTATCAGGGGAAATAGCAAAAAACAAGGGCTAATAGGTTACAGTTTAAATACAGTGGTTGGGAGAAGTCTCATTACAAAGGAGAAATTTGAACAAATACATGAAGGAGGGGAAAGGATCTGTTAAGTGGCCAGGAGGGAGCATTCCAGACCAATTCCAAACCATTTGGGGCTGAGAGAACACTCAGAGTGAAAGCCCTAGGAGGAGCATGTCTACTATTTCCCTATTCAAGGAACAGTTAAGAGGCCAAGTGGCCAGAGCACAGGAAGTGATAGAGAGAGTAGGTTTTATTCTGAATGAAATGGGGGATCACTATAGGGTTTTGAACACAGAGTGACAGGATCTGACTTGTATTTTAAAAGAAATATTTTTTTAATAGGGTAACTTTATTTTTTTGACTTTTTGTTTTTTTAAAGTAAGCTCTACACCCACCACAGGGCTTGGACTCATGACCCTGAGATCAAGAGTCACATATTCTACCCACTGAGCCAGTCAGGTGTCCCTTAAAAGGAATATTCTGTTGTGCTGAGAAGGAAGGAGGCAAAGGTAGAAGAGACCTAATTAGAAGAATATTGCAGTAATCCTGGAGGGAGCCAATGAGGGCTCAGACCAGGATAGTAACCAGGAAGGTGGTTGCTGGGGAGGGGGTAAGGCAGGGATGAGACTGTGATTGGGGAGGGGTCTCACAGGGAGCCCCCAGTTGGCAATATCTCTCGATTTACCTTTGAGGTTGTTGCATGGGTGTTCGTTGTATAATTATTTAATAAACTGTATACGTACATTTCATATACGTTTTTGCACCTATGTTATATTTCACAATAGGATATAAGAAAAGAAAAAGAAGGCCATATAACGAGGTAACATAAAGAGTCTAGTTAATAAAAGGCTGGGACAGGTTGGGAACTAATTCCAATGCTTTTTACCCTAACCCATCCTATGTAAGGCATGGGCCCCAGCCCAGTTCACCTATTTCCTGGTGATGTGGCTTTAGGCAAGCTCTGTCACATCTCTCAGTCTCATTGTTTCATCTATGAACCCAGAAAAAAAAAAATAGAAAAACTATTTTTCATCCTTCATTGTGATGCTGTCAAGATCACAGCGTGCTTTGTATTCTGTCAAAAAGCACACAATATTATTACTATTTTTTAATACAGATTTTACTTTTGAGAGAAAGCGAGCAAGATCGGGGGAGAAAGAGAGAGAATCTCAAGCAGATTCCTCGCTAGGCGCAGAGCCAACTAGAGGCTCCATCTCATGACCCTGAGATCTTGACCTAAGGTGAAATCAAGAGTTAGATGCTTAATTGGCTAAGCTACCCAAGTGCCCCTTAACTGTGTGTGTGTGTGTGTGTGTGTTTTTAAGATTTTATTTATTTATTTGATACAGAGAGAGAGAGCGCACACAGGCAGGGGGAGCTGTAGGCAGAGGCAGAGGGAGAAGCCGGCTCCCCACCCAGCAAAGAGCCTGATGTGGGGCTCAATCCCAGGACTCTGGGATCATGACCCCAGCTGAAGGCAGATGCTTAACGTGACTGAGCCACCCAGGCGACCCTCAGATATACATTTAGCAAATATTTTATTTTATCTCAGCCTGTAGTTTGCCTAATTTTCTTTTCTTTTTTTTTTTTTTTTTGTAAAGATTTCATTTTACAGATTACTTTGAAAAAGTAATCTCTACATACACTCAACACAGGGCTCAAACTCACAATCCCAAAATCGATAGAGGCATGCTCTACTGACTGAGCCAGCCAGGCATCTTGCTTTTTAATTTTTTTCTGTGTCTTTTGAAGAACAAAATCTTTATGTCAAATTTATTTTTTCCTTTTTCATGTTTTTGTGCTTTGCTATTTTCTTTTTTTTTTTTTTAAGATTTTATTTATTTATTCATGAGAGACAGAGAAAGGCAGAGACATATGCAGAGGGAGAAGCAGCCTCCCCCGGGGAACCCAATGTGGGATTCCATCCTCAAACTGGAGTCACGGCCTGAGCCAAAGGCAGACGCTCAACCACTGAGCCACCCAGGTGCCCCTGTGCTTTGTTATTTTCACCTACTTTTTTTTTTTCTGATTTTCTAATTTTACCTTTTACATTGAAGTCTTCAGAGTTAATTTTTGTAATAGGGTGAGGCAAGGTTTTTTCTTTTGGTAAATGGCTATCCATTTGTTGAAAGATTATCCTTTCCTCCATTGAATTTTTTTTTAATATGTTATTTATTTATTCATGAGACAGAGACAGAGAGAGAGAGGCAGAGACACAGGCAGAGGGAGAAGCAGGCTCCATGCAGGGAGCCCGACCTGGGAGTCGATCCCTGGCTGCCAGGATCAGGCCTTGGGCCAAAGGCGGCGCTAAACTGCTGAGCCATCCGGGCTGCCCATCTTTTCTTAATTACACTTTTATTTTGAGGTGATTGTAAATGCAGAGACAGTTGTAAGAAATAATGAAAAGATCCCATCTATCGTTTACCCAGTTTCCCCCAGTGGCAACATCTTAAAAGCCTTGAGTACCATAACACAACAAAAAATAGATGCTGATGTGATCCACTGACCTTATTCACATTTCTCCACTTTTATGTGTACTCCTGTGTACACGTGTGGGTAGTTAGGGCAATCTTTTAACTATTTAAACTTTAACAACGATTTATTTAGCTCCTACTATGTGCCAGACAGTTGAATTCTGAAAATACAAGGTTATAACAGGGTCCCTACCTTAATGGAGGTCACAATCTCATTGGCATTGGAAGTTGATGTTTTGTTTTGTTTTATTTTAATTTATTTTTTGGAAGTTGACGTTTTAAAAGTAACGTGACGGGATCCCTGGGTGGCTCAGCGGTTTAGCGCCTGCCTTTGGCCCAGGGCGTCATCCTGGGCTCCCGGGATAGAGCCTGCTTCTCCCTCCTCCTGTGTCTCGGCCTCTCTCTCTCTCTCTTTCTCCTCTGTCTATCATGAATAAATAAATGAATAAATCTTAAAATAAAATAAAAGTAACGTCGCAAAGGCAAGGTGCTCGCTGGAACCTGGAAGAATCTGGCCTACCTTTTTGGCATAGTGAGGGAATGGGGGAAGACGTCAGGAAAGGCCTGCATCAGAGCCTACCACTAGCAGGTGCTCAATAAATTCGTTAAAGTTGTTTTTAATGATTTTTAAACATTTATTCATGAGAGGCAGAGACAGAGGCAGAGGGAGAAACAGGCTTCCTGCGGGGAGCCGGATGTGGGACTCGATCCCAGGACCCCGGGATCACGAGCTGAGCCAAAGGCACACGCTCAACTATTGAGCCACCCAGGTGCCCTGTTAAATTAAGGTTAAACCCAACCTCATCTTCCACGAAGTTTCTTGCAAATCCTCACATCCTGCATGTGGCGGTGCACAGTGCACATATCCTTGCTACGTACGCCTTATCCCTATTTGGAATTCTGCCCCCGGTGCTCTGCTGACTTCTCTGGCTGTAAACTCCGGACACGGGAGAGAGCCGACGGAGCCGGCAGCAGCACACTCCGCCCGGCGCGGCCCGCCCGCAGCCCCCGCCACGCGGCTATCACGCCGTCGCCCCGGCGCTACCGGGCAGGCGCATGCGCACGCGCACGCGCACGCGCACGCTGGCGGCCGACGGACCCGGGACTCCCGCCCCAGGAGCGAGGGGAGGGGCCGGAAGCATCTCTGCGCCGCCCGGTTGCTAAGCGACAGGGCTTCTACAAGCCGCACCGAGGTTCTCCGGCTTCTCTTCCTCCCTTTTTCTACTTCAGCGTCACCGAATCCAGCCACCATGTCGGACCCAGAAGCCGACAGCTTGCGAAGCACCTTTCCCTCGTACATGGCGGAGGGCGAGCGGCTGTATCTGTGCGGAGAGTTCTCTAAAGCCGCCCACAGCTTCAGTAACGTGAGTCGGTCTCTGAACCTCCCAGTCACCCATCACCAAGTGGTACCTGGAGGACCCTACTGTTTCTATTATTCATTTGTTCCTGATTGACGCACTGCCGTCAACTCCTGTCATGCTTGGCCATTTTCTACCATTTCCCACCTGCCTCCTGCCTGACTGTTAATAACCATTCTCTCCATTAACAGTGACTTCTGCCTTTTTTTTTTTTTTTTTTACATAAATGTCTTGTGACTGGTCTCTTTCCATCATTGGCTGGGAAATTGGCTTCGAGGCTGCATGCACAAGTGGCGAAATCTCAAGCACGCAGTTGCTCACAGATGATGACGAGTAAATAACATTATTGTACATCATAGTACAAATTGCTCAACCCCACCCTGTGGGGATTAAGCGCTGTTTTCAGATATTAGGCACACCGCTGCTAAGGGCAGTTACAACCCTAGGGAGGTTCTGTTATTACTCCATTTTATAGATGAGGAAACTGATATAGAAGTTGAGTAAATACCCGAGATCACTGAACTGGCAAGAGAAAGGATTTGAATCCAGACACTCAGATTCCAGTACTGAGGTGTTAACCACCATACAAACTCTCTCACAAGCTACTAGATGTTATTTTTTTTTAAGTTTTGTTTATTTATTGAGAGAGAGAGAGAGCATGCGCAGCGGGCAAGGGGGAGAGAGAGAGAGTCCCAAGCAGACTCCATCCTGAGTGTGGAGTCCCACTGAGGGCTCAATCTCAAGACCCTGAGATCACGACCTGAGCCAAAACCAAGAGTCAGACACTCAACCAACTACAATACCCAGGCGCCCCAAGCTATTCGATGTTCTTACCACAATTTCTTTTACAACGAATAGCCCACTTCTTGTTCTAGAAGAAATGGTAGGATAGTCCTCTTACCAGTCCCAAGACTCCTCCTAACATCAACCTTCTCCACTGCTACCCAAAGTCTTTGTCCCTTTCAATCATCAATCACACCCCAAAACCCGAATGGTTGGCCAGATGGGTCAGCTGTTGAATTCAAAAGCCCTCAGGCAAAGAGAAAAGAACACCCTGAGGGGAAATAGCTTTAAGTGAGAGAAGTAGACACCTTCCACAAAAGCCAGTAGTTACTTCCTCTTCCTGGAAAAGGAGAAAGGTCTTAGATAGGTATGAGTGCAGTTTGATACCTCAAGAAGAACAATACATCACAGCTCCAATAATGATTTTTTTCTTTTCTTTTTAAGATTTATTTATTTACTTATTTTTATTTTTTTATTTTTATTATTTTTTAAAAAGATTTCACTTATTGGGCAGCCCCAGTGGCGCAGCAGTTTAGCACTGCCTGCAGCCCAGGGTATGATCCTGGAGACCTGGGATCGAGTCCCACATCGGGCTCCTTGCATGGAGCCTGCTTCTCCCTCTGCCTGTGTCTCTGCCTTCTCTCTGTGTGTGTGTCTCTCATGAATAAATAAATAAAATCTTAAAAAAAAAAGATTTCACTTATTTATTCATGAGAGACACAGAGAGAAAGAGAGGCAGAGACACAGGCTGAGGGAGAAGCAGGCTCCATGCAGGGAGCCCGATGTGGGACTCGATCCCGGGACCCCAGGATCACACCCTGGGCCAAAGGCAGGCACTAAACGGCTGAGCCACCCAGGGATCCCCGTTTGCTTATTTTTAGAGAGAGAGTGTGTGTACCTGTGCATGTATGCTCAGTTGTGGGGGGTGGGGGAGTGGGGGGAGCAGAGGAAGAGGGAGAAAGAGAGGAGTAGACTCCTCAATGAGTGCAGAGCCCTACCCCACCTGGGGGTTCCATCTCTCCACCCTGAGATCATAACCTGAGCTAAAATTAAGAGGCAGACACTTAACTGACTGAGCCACCAGGTACCCCTCCAATGATGATTTCAAACAGAAGAGGGGACATGGGGAGCAGAAGTGTTCCATTCCCTCTTTACTGCCCAAATTACAGTTTTGATTTTGCTAGCATTTTCATCTTAATCTCCTGAAATAATGATTCATTCTCAATAAGCTATATAAAAAGAGAGTTAGGGGAGTGGATGATTCAAGTTACAGATGTCCTAAAATCTATTTTGTTAGCCTTCAGAATGCTCAGCCTCTGAAATGTATTTTGAGTGTTGTGGTTGAATTTAGTCCACACTAAAATTCCTAAGCTTCTATTGCTTGAGCAGGCTGGAGGAACCCCAGACATCTGGTGAAATGTGGTAAGTCCACAGAGTGGCATATTCACACATCTCCACCAGTGCCTTTCACAATAATAGCTAGTGATTTGAACTTGTTCAAGATGAGCTACATACAGACAATCAGTTTGAGCAAAGATCAGTGTCTGAAAGGATCCAGAGACCTGTTTGCTGGCCTTGAGGAGGAGTCCCCTTGAAATTCTGGCAAGAGGGCAGCCCGGGTGGCTCAGTGGTTTAGCACTGCCTTCAGCCCAGGGTGTGATCCTGGAGACCCGGGATTGAGTCCCGGATCGGGCTCCCTGCATGGAGCCTGCTTCTTCCTCTGCCTCTCTCTGTGTCTCTCATGAATAAATAAATAAAATCTTTAAGAAAAAAAAATTCTGGCAAGAGGGTTTGGGTGCTCTTTCCGATCAAGCTCCCACCTTGTGCTGCCTGGTGCCTGTCAACCTGGGTGGGTGGTTCCTTTCTTAGGCTCTTCACCTTCAGAATGCAGATAAGAACTGCCTGGTTGCCCGATCCAAGTGCTTCCTGAAGATGGGAGAGCTGGAGCAATCCTTGAAGGATGCTGAGGCTTCACTTCAGGGTGACCCGACTTTCTGCAAGGTAACTCCATCTGGCCTTCACCACTGCCGTTGCCTGTCATAGACTCTGATTAGAAGAAGCTGGAGAACCAGCCAGAGTGCTTAGGGTTTGATGCCTTTTTCTCTCACTAGGTCACCTACCTAGCTACCTGCCTCTGTATCCCCACCTTATCTTCCACTCAGGATCCTCTGTACCACCACACCTAAGTCCTATAAGGCCTTGTCTGCTACCTCAATTTGACATCCTCCCATTTCAGGGGATTTTACAAAAGGCTGAGACCCTGTACACCATGGGAGACTTTGAGTTTGCCCTGGTGTTCTATCATCGAGGCTACAAGCTGCGGCCTGACCGAGAATTCAAAGTTGGAATTCAGAAAGCCCAGAAAGCCATCAACAACTCAGTAGGAAGTGAGTGACCATCAGACCTATGCCCTTATCAGGGAGGCTCTTGGAATCCTTAGGCTTGAAGGTACAATGAGTGAGCAGCCACCACCAGGCCTGCAGGGAATCTCATGGTTGGATTTGGTTGCTGATGATTTTTTTTGTTTTTTGTTTTTTGGTTGCTGCTGATTTTGTTGAAGATTGGGAACTGTCTATCCAGAGAACAGGCCCTGATCCACTGAGCTCAGTTCTGCCACTTCTGGTTCTCTAAGCCAGATGCAAAGGCTGTTCACACTAGGCTTGCCCTTGGCCTGGTTTCATAGGATAGAATGGGGTCTTGAGTCTTATCTTCCCTAGTACCTGGCTTCCTTTTTTACCATGTATGCAACCAAGGACCAGCCTTACCCATTGGTTTAGTGGTAGAGAGAGGAGGGAGGAGAATACAAGTTGCTGCTGTGGGTGGCAGAGTGTGGAAATAGCTGGGAATGGGGAGCTCCCCCAGTGCTCAGGGACTGCCTTTGTTTGGAAATCTGGCTGCCATGCCTTGGGCTAGGAGGGCTTGCCTGGCTCTTAGGAGAGTATTATTCCTGCTCAGACCCATCTTTGCCTCAACCTCTACCACCACCACCACCCCCAAAGGCAGCCATTTCTACGTAAAAAGGTATAATAGGTCATGCCTGAGGGCCTAGCATAGCTGAGCCCCAGCTTCTTTTCTTGCAGGTCCTTCTTCAATTAAACTAGAGAACAAAGGGAACCTTTCCTTCTTAAGCAAGCAGGCTGAGGTAAGGATCTTACCTGAGGTCTCAGTGGCCTTCTTACCTGGGGGCAGTCAGTTCCTGCCCATCATGGGCAGCCGTGGGGCAGAACCCCACGGCTGCCCCAGCTCCACAGGGGTCTTAGGAGTCTAGCTGTCCCCAAACCAGACACACTCCATGGTTGTTGACCCCCAGAGAGCTCCTGGAGGAGATGTCTGGGATCACAGACTCTGGGGCCATGTCTGGGCACTCTGTGCTCCTTGTTGAGGCTCTATTGGGTATTGCTCCATCTTCCCAGAGTATGAAAGCCCAGCAGAAGCCTCATCCCATGAGACAACTCTTACATCACCCCAAGAGAGAGTCCAAGAGGAAGGGCTCGCTCAAGAGTGAGAAGATTGTCCGCCAGCTCCTGGGCGAGCTCTACGTGGACAAGGAGTATCTGGAGAAGCTCCTATTGGATGAAGGTTTCAGATGCTTTGTTTGCAACAGGGAGCTTGGGGCTAAGGAAATCTGGGGCAGATGCTTAATGTGTGAGCTGAAGATGGAGCCTGTCATGTGACACTAGCCGTCATGCTCCTGTGGACAGGTTTTCCTAGTATTCTCATTCTCATTTACAGATGAAGAAACTCCGGTGCAGAAAGATAAATAACGCACCCAAGGTCACATATCGGTAAACAGTAACAGGGCTTTTGGGTTTGAATCTAGGATGTCCAATTTCAGAACCAGTGCCCTTAGCACTATGGTACCCTTGGGAGGGAACCCTAGAGATTGGAGTTCCTTTACCACTTTGGTCCTTAGAGGGGGTATCCCCTGGGTCTTCAATTTGTAGAAAGGGCAAAGGAATCCAGCTGGGATGTGCTAAAAGGGGAATCCTGTGATACTAGTCCTAGAATGTTCCAAAATCTCATCTGGTCTAATTCCTCCTTTTATAGATAAGGCAAGAGAGACCCTGACTGGGGAACAACTAGTCCAAGATGCCAAGCAAGTTCGTGGTGAAGCTGACCCCAGAGGCCAGCTTCCTAACCTCCAGCCTAAAGCTCTTTCCCACCATACTGTGGGGTGGTGGCAGGAAATAGGCTGAGCCTTGAAATGAGGTGGGAGGGTAGGCATACTGCCATTAGCTGACAAGCCTAAGCAGGGATCATCCTTGAATCGAATGCCTTTTCTCCAGAACTGACTTCCTGAGGTCATCTGCAGGATACCCTGCAGGCCTGTGTCTCAGGAGCAGTTTTACTGCTGGCACATCTCTGTAAGAGGCCTGGACACTTCCTCCAGAGGAGCTTCTACGGAGGAGAGGTAGCCTGAAAATTACCCTAAGAAGCCTTGCAGTTTTGTTGCCAACTCTAACCTCTAGTCTGGCAGGCAGGCAGACTTGGGCACATGCCTCCAGCCCCCAACTGACACTGGCCCACTTGGCACCTGGGGAATCCCTTGGCGTTGGCAGCCGGGTCCAGGTTGTACATTCATACTCAGTCTCCTCAGAGGACATGACCTGAAATAAGGGGGCCCTGAGGGTTGGAGTCCTTTCAGACAGCTGTCTGCCAGTTGCTGTCTCCTTATATCTTGCCATGAGAGGCCTATGCAATAAGTTCTGCAGGGGGTGCCTGAAAGAGGGGCTCCAGCCTTGTCTGGGTCCACATAGAACCACTCTGCTATCTACAGGCTCTTGCTCTCCTCAGCTCAAAGCAGAGTGCCCCACAGGGGACCCCACAGCAGGAATCCCCAGCCAAGAGGAGGTGGCTCCCTTAGACACCAGTTCTAGTCAGTTTCTCCTCACACCATTCTTCCCAGACCTGATCAAAGGCACCATTAAGCATGGCCTGACCGTGGAGGACCTCATCATGACAGGCATCAACTACCTGGATACCCGCAGTAACTTCTGGAGACAGCAGAAGCCCATCTATGCCAGCGAGCGGGACCGGAAGCTGATGCAAGAGAAGTGGCTGCGGGACCGCAAGCGCCGTCCCTCACAGACAGCCCACTACATCCTCAAGAGCCTCGAGGACATTGATATGTGTGGGTAGCATTCTCAGGAGGGCGAGGTCCCTGCCACGTGGTGGGAGAGCAACACCAGGGCCCAAACCCCTGGTTTCGCTGGCCTGTGGGTCATATCTGGGGGGGAGGCGGGTTCTCCCATCAGCCTGAGGAGGCTGCTCCCACCACCGAATCCCCCCCCACCCTGTTTCCCTTCCTAGTGCTGACCAGTGGCAGTGCTGAAGGGAGCCTTCAGAAAGCTGAGAAAGTGCTGAAGAAAGTGCTGGAATGGAATAAAGAGGAGGTGCCCAACAAGGACGAGCTGGTTGGAAACTTGTACAGCTGCATAGGGAATGCCCAGATTGAGCTGGGGCAGATGGTCGCAGCCCTACAGAGCCACAGAAAGGACTTGGAAATCGCCAAGGAATAGTGAGTGCCCAGGGAAGTTCCGAGTGGCTGAGGCCCATGGGCCCACAGATGAGCAGGCAGGGGCTCCAAGCCAACCTTTTGCCAGGGCTGCTGGTGGGTGGCTACAGGGCAGACCTAGTTTGTCAGCTTTTTTTGCCACAAGGAGGAAGGCAGTGGCCCCCAAATACCAAAAAGCTCCCAGAAGTGTGGTTCTGAGGGGATATTTCTATTTTCAAATCATCTCAACAAGCATACATTAACCTCAGACCTGCCAGATGGTGCTAGTGGGGGAACACAACAGGGGCTAGACACAAGGGTCATCTCCCCGCAGATGCAAAACAAAGAGAGTGACATAGCTAATAAATGGTAATTGTGGGAAGTATCATGAAGACATTTTACCAGGGGAAGAGTGGCCAAGAAGAAGCCAGACCCAACGGCAGGGGTCAGATGAAGCAGGGCCTCAGGTACAATGGTGCTGACCAGGAGCATGGGCTCTGGAGTCAGACTGCCCTGGGCTTCCAAATTGTGCCTCACAGCCGGGGACCTCAGGCAAAGCACTTCACCTCTCCCAGCCAGGTCTCCTCTGTCCTGTGAGCCCATCAATAGCCCCTTCCCGATAGAGCAGAAGAGAGAGGACAGGAGAAGCGCACGTACAGATCTCAAGACTGTGCTGGGTATCCATAATAATACTGATACCAACTGTCAGCTCTCCCCTAGACATGAGGGCCCCTGGCAAAGGTACCGTCACTTTCCAGGCATCCTGGTTCTAACCTTTGGAACCTTCCACAACTTTCTTCCACTTAGTTTCCACTTGCCCCACAGTCTGAGCCTCTCCCTACTTCCCATCATTCCATTTCCATTCACAGTCAGGTCTCGGCTCTCCTGCCCCCAGGGGCTCCCATATGTCACCTCCAGAGGCATGCATTTCACCCAGCAGTTCTTCCCCTGCTGACACACAGGCCTCAGTCTCTCATTGCCTGAAGGTTAAAAGCACATGGCATCACTTGGCACTTGAGGCTCCCTCTGAACCCACTTCATAGCCCTCCACATCACTCTTCTGTTTGGATCAAATTTTTCTTTTCTTTCTTTCTTTCTTTCTTTCTTTCTTTCTTTCTTTCTTTCTTTCTTTCTTTCTCTCTCTCTCTCTCTCTCTCTCTTCTTTCTTTCTTTCTTTCTTTCTTCTTTCTTTCTTCTTTCTTTCTTCTTTCTTTCTTTCTTGATTTTATTTATTGATTTGAGAGAGAAAAAATGAGCATGAGTCGGGGAGGAGCAGAAGAGGAGGGAAAAGGAGGGGGAAATAATCTCAAGCAGACTCTGCACTGAGTGCAGACCCTGATGTAGGGCTCAATCTCACAATCCCAAAATCATGACCTGAGCTGAAATCAAGAGTCATATGCTTAAACAGCTGAGCCACCCAGGCATCCTCAAACTGTATTTCTCAAACCCCCCTGCCCTCTCCTCACTCACCTGAGCCCCATGTGCTATCTATTCCCAGTTCATTTCTCACTGGCCTTTGCTGTATTGAACAGAAATATCACATATTGGCCAGTCCAGAAGTAGAAAATAAGCAATGGCTTGGGAGACAGAGCTGACTTTGATTCCTAGCTTTGGCACTCAGAAGCTGTGTGGATTTGATTAAATTGCTTGTCTTCTCAGTTTGCTCATCTCTTACTCCTAGAGATTATGAGGATTAAATCAGATATGTATATATAATGCCACAAATGCAACCATCTCCTCTGCCCTAAAGACTCACTTATAATCTTAACTTCTCAGCAGACCTCCCTCTCAAGCGCCAGGCCTGCATATCCAACTGATTCCAAGGCATTTCCACTTGGATGTCCCACAGAAACCCTAAATTTAATGTATCCAAAGTGGAACCCCCTATCTTCCTCCTAAACCTCTTGTTCCAGGGTTCTTTATCTGTGAGGATGGCCCTATTGGCCTTTCAGTCATCAAGAAGGGGACAGGGCAGCTTCCCAGAACCCTCCCTCTCTGCTCGCACCCAGCCAACCTGCATGTTGTCTGGGCCTCCTCCTCCTTGTCTCTGAGGTCCTTTTTTGTTTCCCTCCCACCACTCAGTCCAGACCCTTCTCACTCTTGCCTGATTCCTCCAACCTGGGTTTCTTGTAGCCCAGCTGGCCCTTCTGTGCAAAACAAGTCCAGTGGTAGGATTGGGATAAAGTTCCAGCTCCTGATTCTGCTAAACTCAGGCTGCCCTTCCTGACCTGTCTTCTCCTGGCCCCTGGTCATCCTGTGCCCCAGCCAATACCTTATGGCTCTATTCCTGTAGCCCCTAAACAGGACTCCCTTCTCTTTCTTCATCAACTCCCTCCTTCCCATCCTTCAAATTGTCAATGTGTCTCCTTCAGGAAAGTTCCAAGTAACGCACCCCCCCCTCCCCAGCATGATTTAGAAATCCACCCCCTGCCCCCACCTTGGTGATCCCTCTCTACACACCATGTGGATTCTAGATCCCCCATTAGACTGTGGACTTTGGAAAGAACTGTCTTATATCTTTCTTTTTCCAGCACCTTCCCAATAGTGGGCATGTAATAAATGCATGCCAAGTGACTAAATAAACATAGGTGTTCCTCTGGCAATGTTAGTCCCTTTTTACCACCCATAAACGGGCCTCTGGTCTTGTTTGTCGGTTCAGGTACTCCCTCATCCTAATCAGCCATGCCCCCCCCCCCACCCTGCATGTCAACCCCCCACCCAAAGCCTGCTGGCCCTCAAAGCACAGCTCAAACCCCAGCTTGTCTCAGCAGTGTCTCTGGTCACCCCAGCCTTTCTTACTCCAGATACTCTAGATGATTTGTTTGCATGCTTTCTCATTGCTATTGTTATTTCTTATTGCATAGTATTATGAATGAATTGATATATCACAACTTATTCATTCATCACACTATACAGAGAGCAACTCTAGAAGGGGAGGCTGCCATCAGAGGTGCTGTCAGAGCAGCAAGTGCACGGTATGGCCGTAGTCCAAGGAGAGAGGCAGGTGGGAGCCCTGCTGGGAGCTGAGAGGGTTTCAGAGAGGACAGGTCAGCCAAGCGGACAGAGGGGGAGGGAGAGAAGTGGCACAGATGGAAGATGCAGGGCGGGGAGGTGAGACCTGGGGGGAGTGGCAGTCTAGTTCCCATGCCGGAAAGGACTGCAAATGGAGGAAGAGTCTGTTTTTACACAAGTGCTAGTGTTAGTGTTGTATTTGGTCTGTTACTCTGTGGCACTTCAAGCAGAACTTAGAAGTCTCTCCTCACACCACACTCCACTTACTTACCTGGGGCCATGTTGACACGTGTCCTTTGGCCCCTTTTCAGCGTATTTACCTATACATTTATGTACATATGCACATACCTAGGGTTCTTAAAAGCAACTCATTTTTTGATTTTTAAAAAGCACGTGTCTCTGGGCGCCTGGGTGGCTCAGTCAGTTAAGCATCTGCCTTCAGCTCAGGTCATGATCTCAGGGTCCTGGGATAGAGCCCTGCTCAGTGGGGAGCCTGCTTCTCCCTCTCTCCCTGTCGCTCCTCCTGTTTGTGCTCTCTCTCTCTCAAATAAATAAATAAATAAATAAAATCTTTAAAAAAACAAAACAAAACCCAAAAGCATGTGTCTCAGAAAGGGTCTAATTCTTTAAATGGCTCCAGACAAATCCATTTCAGTGTGCATAGTAATATCTTTAGCTACATCCTTGTGGGCGGACACTCAGACTGTCCCACTTTTGCCATCAAGCACAGCAACATTTGTGTGCATGTATCTGTGGGAAGGGGAATGGCTTGATGAGACCTGCATATTTGAAAGGCAGATTCGGCCATGATGGGGAGAATGAGTCCAAGAAGCAAAGTTTCATGGGGGACCTAGGAGCCTGCTGAGTGGCAGGGCCTTGAGGGGTGATGAGGAGGAAGAGAGTGGAAGGAGATGCTGGGGAGGGGGGAGCATTGGGGCACGATTTTCTTATTAAATTTGTTAGGGATGAATTGTTTTTTAAAGATTTTATTTATTTATTCATGAGAGACAGAGAGAGAGAGAGAGAGGCAGAGACACAGGCAGAGAGAGAAGGAGGCTCCATGCAGGGAGTCCTATTGGGACTCGATCCTGGGACTCCAGGATCATGCCCTGGGCCAAAGGTAGGCGCTAAACCTCTGAGCCACCCAGGGATCCCGAGGACGAATTTTTTAACAGATCGGTGTGAGTTAAAACAACCCAAGTTAATTTTTTAAAACACTTTATGTATTCACTTGAGAGAGAGAGAGCGAGCACAAGCAAGTGAGTTAGGAGAGGAAAAGGGAGAAGGAACGGAAAGAGAATCCTGAGCACACTCCACACTGAGCTTGAACCTTGACATGGGGCTCAATTTCCCAACCCTGATATCCTGACCTGAACTAACACGCAAGAGTCACATGCTTAACTGCCTGCACCACCCAGATGCCCCACACTCATTCTCTTCTAGTTCTGAAGGTTAGAAGTCTAAAGGTATTATCACTGGGCCAGAACCAAGGTGTTGGCAAGGCTACGCTCCTTCCATAGGCTCTGAGGAGAATCTGCTTCTAGCCTTTTTCACCTTCTAGACTTGGACTCAGTACCCTGTTCACCTTATGATCCCATTCACTCCTCTGCTGTCAGGCGAGGAACACAGCATCATGCCTCAGGCCTGCATTATTATTTTTAGCACAAACGGGGCAACAGATGTAGTATATACTCCTATCTGACTTTTTAAAAAAGATTTTATTTATTTATTCATGAGAGAGAGAGAGAGGCAGAGACATAGAGAGAGGGAGAAGCAGGCTCCATGCAGGGAGCCTGATGTGGGACTCAATCCCTGGACCAGGATCACGCCCTGAGCTAAAGGCAGATGCTCAACTCCTGAGCCACGCAGGTGTCCCTAATCTAACTTTTTAAAACCTAATATGTTAGGGACTTTTTTAATACACAAAAATCGCCAGTGCTGGGTCACTGATTGAGGTTGTTTCCAATGTTTATTATTAAAAACAATGCTTTAACAAGTGTTCTTGTCACATTATCTTCTCAAGGTAAATTCCTAGAAAAGGAACTGGTGCATCAAAGGGACATGTTTGTAAACTCTTGGATGGTTGCTCTCCGGAAAGGTTCCAATGGGGTTCATTCATGCCACAGGGCATGAGAGGGTCTTTGTGCCACAGCTATGCATCCTGGGGATCATCCCTCCAACTGGACCACTGAGGCCAAGGCTCCTGTCTTTGCCTCTCTTCATTTTTTTTTTTAAAGATTTCATTTATTTATTCATGAGAGACGGGGGGTGGGGGTGCAGAGACACAGGCAGAGGGAGAAGCAGGCTCCATGCAGGGAGCCCATTGTGGGACTTGATCCCGGGTCTTCAGGATCACGCCCCGGGCTGAAGTCAGCGCCAAACCGCTGAGCCACCCGGGCTGCCCCTCTTTGCCTCTCTTCAATTTCCACAGTGCCTAGAATAGCCAATTTCTTTTTCTTTCTTTTTTTCTTTTTAGGTAGGCTCCACACCCAATATGGATCAAGACCTGAGATGAGGGGCACCTGGGTGGCTCAGTTGGTTTATACGTCTGACTCTTGGTTTCAGCTCAGGTCATGATCTCATGGGTTGTGGGATGGAGCCCTACCTCTGGCTCCTCATTCAGTGGGGAGTCTGCTTGAAAGATTCTCTGTCTCTGCGTCTCCCCTCCCCCCAAATAAATAAATATTCTTAAAAAATTTATTTGAGAGAGAGAGCATGTGCATGCACAAGCATGGTCCGGTGGGCAGAGAGAGAGGGACAAGCACTCTCCACTAACTAGGGAGCTCAATGCAGACCTTGATCCCAGGACGCTGGGATCATGACCTAAGTTGAAGGCAGATGCTTAACCAGCTGAGCCACCCAGGTGCCTCAATAAATAAATATTAAAAAAAAAAAAGACCTGAGCTGAGATTAAGAGTTGGACACTTAACCAAGTGAGCAACCCAGGTGCCCCTAGAATGGCCAATTTCTAGTGAACAACATATCCTGCTTCTTCCCCACAGTGACCTTCCTGATGCTAAGTCAAGAGCCCTTGACAACATTGGCAGGGTTTTTGCCAGAGTTGGGAAATTCCAGCAAGCCATTGACACGTGAGTGACCAAGGACTGCCCCTTCCCCACCCTAGGGCCAGGACTTCCCACCCTTACACTGGACTCCCAGCTTAGGGCCAGTGTGCCAGGCAAAGAGGCATCAGAAGACCTGAGTTTGGCTCTTGGCTCTGCTAGGTGACCATGGACAAGTCACTTTATCGGCTCTGGGGCTCATCCGTTAAATTGACTAGAACCCGCTTCTGCTCCCTAAAAAAAAAAAAAAAAAAAAAAAAAAAAGAACCCGCTTCTGCTTACAATTTCCCAGGGACAGGGGCACAGGTGCATGAATTACTGGGATCTCTGACTGGAAATTCTGATTTTCCAGGTCTGGGTTGGAGCACAGGAACCTGCTTTTTTCTTTCTTTCTCTCTTTCTCTCTCTCTTTCTTTCTTTCTTTTTTAAGATTTTATTTGTTTGTTTGAGAGAGAGAGAGAGAGAGCACATCAGTTGGGAGGAGGGTCAGAGGGAGAGGGAGAAGCAGACTCCCTGTGAGGCTCAATCCCAGGACCCTGAGATGATGACCTTAAGTAAGACAGATGCTTACTTAACTAACTGAGCCACCCAGATGCCCTGGGAACCTGTTTTTAACAAGCCCTCCAGATGTTCCTTACCTTGAGCAAGTTTAGAAACTGATAGACTAAGTGACCTTGGGGACCTCTTCTGAGGGTCTTCTGTGAGTGTGGTCATGGGGTCACTGGGAAGAAAGGTTGAGTTGTCCAGATGGCCCAACTGCTGAACTTTTGATATCCAACCTTGGGGCTGGTGACCAGCTCCAGTGGCACAACTCAGCCCCTGAGAGACTCAGGGCAGGACCTGACCTGGCCAAGCCTGCACTGGGAGGGCTGGCTCCGCGGGCCCACTCACATAGCACCGAGAACAAATGTCCTCCGGGTGCCCAGCGCTGGATCAGATTAGGCTCATTTATGGGGATCCTTCTGTTCCACATAACTTGGTTTTCAGGATGGCCCCTGGTGTCTATGTGCCAAAAGACAGATGAGTTTAAGAATTCACTTACCCGTTCATTTCTTTTTGTAAGAAAATATAAGAAACTTATGCCTATTATTAGAATATTAATTTGGAAAATGCAGAAGAGTAGCAGAAAAATTATTCAGTTTCACCACTTAAAGACTAGATCTAACTCTAATCTCACTTTATTGATGTCTCATTTTTTCCCATTCTCATCTTTCCTGTGTGGCTTTTATCTCCTATATACTTAATAATACTCTTCAATGTTATTTTTATGTTATTTGAAATGCAAGTTTATAAACATTATTTTCAATTGTGGTATCAGATTCCATCTGTAAATGTACCAAAATGGCTTTGGTAGTTTTAAAATATCTGAATGCTTATTGGCTCTGCCCCCGTTCTGAAAGAACCGGTAGTTGGAGAACAGGTTCTATTCCACCACTGGCTAAGAATCCTCGGCCCACTGTGGCCGAGTAAACAGTTTGCGTGGAAAGAACTGACCCTGGTTTTTCATGTTCCCAGGTGGGAGGAGAAGATCCCTCTGGCAAAAACCACCCTGGAGAAGACCTGGTTGTTCCATGAGATCGGCCGCTGCTACTTGGAGCTGGACCAGGCCTGGCAGGCCCAGCATTATGGTGAGAAGTCCCAGCAGTGTGCTGAGGAAGAAGGGGACATCGAGTGGCAGCTGAACGCCAGCGTTCTGGTGGCACAGGCACAAGGTAGGGGCTCTGGAAGGATTACCCTTGCTTTCCCAGCTCTTAGGCCGAGTTGACATGCCAGGGCTGGGAACCCTTTACCCTCCCAGTGCATCCCCCACCAGCTGAATTTGGACTCTGAGAGTGGAGGATCAACCCTTCCATTTTAACCAGTGTGTGGTAAACACCTTCTTTAAGCTAAGCTCAGCGAGAGCCTGGGACACCCCAGAAGCTGCTGTTGAGGAGCCCAGCTGCAGATCTGCACAGCATTGTGTCATCATCAAAACAATGCTCATTTCCTCTGGCCTTGGTACCCTTCCCATGTGCACTCTTACACCTACTTACCATGTGAGCTAAGGATGAAGGTATGATTGTCCTCATTTTGCAGGTGAGGAAACTAAGGCACTGAGAGGTTCAGCTGATTGCCCCAGGTCACACGAGGGACCTTTTCAAAACGATGGAAATGTTCTGAAACTGGGTTGTGGGGATCATGGCACAACTCCATAAAGTTACTAAAAATCACTGAATTGTATACTTACAAATGGTGCATGTTATAATATCTAATTTTTTCTCAATAAAGTTGTAAAAAATAACCCAGCAAGGGATAGGGGTGAGCAGGAATAGATGAAACAGAGTTGGTGATATTTTGATAATTGTTGAAGGTGGATGATGAGTAGTAGGGGCTTGCTATACTCCATCTACATTTGTGTATATTTGAAATATTTCATAATACAAAGTAAAAAAGGAAACTGCTGAGGCCACAGGTTAGTAAGCAGTGAGGCTGGGACTAGAGTCCAGTTCCCTGACCCCAGTGTGCAGCGGACCCCAAGGGAGGGAGGCGATGTGGCAGGGACTGGAGTCAAGGGCATCATCATTCATTATTCTTAGCACAAATACTTCCTTGGCACTTTTGAGGCACCAAGTGGGGCATTCAGTGGGGATAACCATTGGTAACCATTTCCTGCCTTCATGTCTGAGGAAATCACTTTGAAGTAGAAACCTTAAGGATGCGGAACACCCTGCTGGCTCAGTGGTTCAGGGCATGATCCCAGAGTCTGGGGATTGAGTCCCACATCGGGCTCCCTGTAGGGAGCCTAATTCTCCCTCTGCCTGTGTCTCTGCCTCTCTTTCTCTGTGTTTCTCATGAATAAATACAATCTTAAAAAAAAAAAAAAGAAAGAAAGAAACCTTAAGGATGAGAAGGCACCAACTATTCTAAAAGCTGAGGACAGCGCTTTCCAGCCAAAGGAACAGTGTGTAGAAGGTGGGGAGGAGTTTGGTGGATTTAAGAAGCTGAGGGAGGCCAGTGTCAGCCCAGGCCCCTGGGGGCCCTGAAGGTCTGGATGGGGGAGGGTGATGAGGAGCCAGATCCGCAGGGCTTCATGGGCCTCTTTACAAATCAGAGATTCTTCCCTAAAAGCACAAGTAGAGACAGCCATTGGAAGTTTAAACTGGGGGAAGCTGTGAACACTGGTGCTTTCCCTAGAACCCTTTCCTGTTCTTAGGAGGACATCAAGTAAGCTGAGAGGGAAATGCAATGTACCCCTCAGGGTCGATGTTGTCCTCAGTCTGCTCCTTTTTTTTTTTATTTATTTATTTATTTATTTATTTTATTTTTTTTTTTTTTTACTTATGATAGGCACACAGTGAGAGAGAGAGAGGCAGAGACACAGGCAGAGGGAGAAGCAGGCTCCATGTACCGGGAGCCCGACGTGGGTTTCGATCCCGGGTCTCCAGGATCACGCCCTGGGCCAAAGGCAGGCGCCAAACCGCTGCGCCACCCAGGGATCCCTGCTCCTTTTTTTTTAAGATTGATTTATTGGAGCACTTGGGTGGTACAGTCCCTTGAGCGTCCGACTTTTGGTTTCAGCTCAGGTCCTGATCTCAGAGGCCTGAGATTGAGCCCTGTGTCAGGCTCTGCTTTCAGCACAGAATTTGCTAAAGTTTCTCTCTCCCTCTTCTGCTGCCCCTCTCCACTGTGCACTTTCTCTCTCTCTCTCTCTAAAATAAATAAATAAATATTTAAAAATTACTTATTTATTTATTTTAGGGGAGGAGGAAACTTTAGCAGATTCCATGCTGAGCACTGAGCTCAACACAGGGCTCGACTCAGGCTCAGAAACCTTTGGCAGACACCTTGGGCAGTCAGTCAGCCAGTCAATGATTAGGTCCCAGCTCCAGCACTAACTAGGTGGGTGGGTGAGTGAGCTCGGACAGCTGCCACTTCCTCTCTGGGTTCAGCTTGTGCCAGTGTGGGGGCTAGATTCCAGCTGCTGGCCTGTGAGTCACATCCAGCCCTTTGGTATCTCTCTTGGCCTTCACAGCATGTTTGGGCAATTTGAATGAACAGTTTCAAAATATGGATGTCAGGACGCCTGGGTGGCGCAGTGGTTGAGTGTCTGCCTTTGGCTTGGGTTGTGATCCAGGGTCCTGGGATCGAGTCCCACATCAGGCTCCTCACTCCACGCAGGGAGCCTGCTTTTCCCTCTGCCTATGCCTCTGCCTCTCTCTCTGTGTCTCTCATGAATAAATAAAATCCTTATTTAAAAAAAATAAATAGGGGGCAGCGCCGGTGGCACAGTGGTTTAGTGCCTGCCTTCAGCCCAGGGCGTGATCCTGGAGACCGGGGGTCGAGTCCCGTGTCGGGCTCCCTGCTTGGAGCCTGCTTCTCCCTCTGCCTGTGTCTCTGCCTCTGTGTGTGTGTGTGTGTGTGTGTGTGTGTGTGTTTCTCATGAATAAATAAATACATCTTTAAAATAAATAAAATGAAATAATTAAATAAAATATGGATTTCCAGGAGCACCTGGGTGGCTCAGTCAGTTAAGCATCCGACTCTTGATCTCAGCTCAGGCTTGATCTCAGGGTAATGAGTTCCAGCCCCATACTGGATGGAAAAAAAAAATATATATATATATATACACATATATACAAATATGTGTGTATATGTATATATATATAAAATGTGTATATATATATGTGGTTTCCACTTTTTAAAGATTTTATTTATTTATTCATGAGAGACACAGAGAGAGGCAGAGACATAGGTAGAGGGAGAAGCAGGCTCCCTATGGAGAGCCTGATGCAGGACTCCATCCTAGGACCCTGGGATCATGACCTGAGCCAAAGGTGGACGCTCAACCACTGAACTATCCAGGCACCCCTGGATTTCCACTTCTGCAACAATTTTAAATTGGGGCAACATGGAATTGTCTCCCTGCCCTGGAGACACATGATGTGTGCACAGGCCCTACCCCAGACCCTTCTTTCCTCTCTGGCCTCTCTGAATGGCTTGCTGTCCAGACTCAGGCTCCCAGGTTCTGGTCCTTAGTGGTGAGATGGCTCAGAAATGTGATGGAAAGGGTGGTGGTAGGCAGCTCAGTACTGCTGCCCGAGGCCTGGGGCTTCTAACTGATCCTGGGAGGGGCCAGGCAGCCACATTGTGCAATACATAGTGTCACAATCTCCCTGTGCTGTGACCTCTTCCCTGCTCTCCAGTCAAGCTGAGAGACTTCGAGTCCGCGGTGAGCAACTTTGAGAAGGCCCTGGAGAGAGCGAAGCTGGTCCATAACAACGAGGCACAGCAGGCCATCATCAGCGTGAGCTGCCCACCCCACTGGGCGCTGGCTGTGGGGAGGGGGTGGCTGGGTCCTCAGGCTCACAGCCCCTCAGTCAGCCAGTCCCTGGGTATTTATTACCCACCAACTGCAGGCCACATTCTAGGTGGGGTAGTGGCTTTCACACTCTGGCTATTGCTATCAGTTTATAAGGCAACCCAATATAACCTATTTTTATTTGAGATAAACAAACAATAGAAATGGAAGTTTTACAAGACATATTTACCTTTACTCTGTATGCTGATATTTCCCGTTATATTCTCCTATAGTTTCCATTTTATTTTCTTTTGTTTAATGCTGGTTGCAACTTCTTCAATTGATGTTAGGACTTGCATTTCGGAAAATGCTGCCTCCTCCAGGAGACAAGAAATACATTCAGTGTGACTGCCTCCCTCACATGCTTAGGGAGGCTCTAGAGCACTCAGCAAGACAGCCGCCACCACATGCTGCTATTTAGATTCAAATGAATGAAAAGGAAATAAAATTGAAAATTCACTTTCTCAGTCCCACAGTCACATTTCAAACCACTTGAAATGTGGCTGTCCCATAGCCGCAGGTGGCTTGTGGGTTCCAGAGAGTGTAGATCTGGAGGGTTCTCATGGTGGCAGAAATTTCTGTTGGACAGTTGCTGGCCTAGCTTCTGGAGGCAGAGACCAGAGATGAAGCCAGGGCAAGCCTGCAGGTGCACCAGATTTGCCACTGCTGCCAGAGCCGCTCCAGGCAGATACATACCCTCAGCAGGGGCAGCATGCTGACCTTACAGATGCACAGGCAGTTTGAGTGAATCTCCTGGCCTCTCACCTCCCACGCCCCCACCCCTAGGCTGCCCCATGTTGAAATTCCAGAGCTTCCCACCAGCACATAGCTGGACCCCAGTCAGTGTCTGCTGGTGTGAACTAAGCAGGGCTCTAGTCCTTGGGGAGCCTGCCCCCGTGGTTAAGAGAGGTCAGACATAATAACTAGGGGGCCCCACAAGGGGCATGGCCTCAGGGACCAGGCTGAAGGTTCAGCAGGTGCTTGGGAAAGAGAACAGGGACCCTGGGAAGTGACAGCTGAGGACGCTCCAGTTAGGTGGGCCTCATGCTGGCCTACGAAGGACCAGGCTGAGAAGGGGCAAGCGCGCTGAAAGCACAGGAAGCCATGGGCCCTGAGGTGTCTACAGGAGGCAGAAAAAGAGCCCCTGGGCCTGGATGCAAGGGCCAGCTTATGATGGCAGATGGAGCAGGACCACAGGACCCTAGACAGTTGGTAGACCAGCCTAGACCTGAAGGGTTGGGAGTGGCAGAGAGACCTGACCTACTCGGTTTTCTAGGATGTGAGCTCATGGTTTGTGAGGACCCCGGTGAGGCCATCTCTCTCCTGTTGTGGTGGGGAAATCGCTCCTGAGAGATTCCACCACGTGGCCGTCTATGCTCTCCTTTCACCTGTCCCAGGGCAGCTTGGGTCGGGACTGCTGTCTTCTTCCTCAGTAGAGGGGTCAGGTCCCCAAGTGTGCACCTTGCCCTCCTGTGGAAAAGCGGTCCTTCACTGAAGTGCTGTGGCTGCCCCTCCTTTCGTACGCACCACCCCTCCCACTTAACGCCCTTCTGCGTGATCACCCTACAACCAGAGAGGGACAGCTCCGTAGTTCAACCCAGTAAATACTTGCTGACCGCAGGTTGGCTCTGAGCTGCCCAGCCCAAAGGTGACAGCTATGGTCCTGGCCCACAGGAAGCTTGCTGTCAGCAGGAAGGTTAAAATAAAAACCCCTTGTCCCTGACCAGGTACAACAGGTGTAAGAGTGAGAGCCCCCCGGTGGGCAAGGCAGGGCTGGGCTTTCTCAGCAAGAGAGGTCTGGGGTCACCTTGAAGGCTGGGCAGAGTTTTGAAAATGAGAGGCAGTGAGAAGCACCTGTTGTTATGGGCCCCTCATGAGACCAGGTTCCTGCCACCTCATCATCCTGGACTGGCAGCTCCAGGCGGGAAGGTATACTGGGGGAAGATCAATACCCCACAAGAGCATCCAAGGCCCCCGTGGTCTCTCTGTGGATGGTTCCCGAGTGCTAACCACTGCTCTGCCTGGAACAACAGGCGCACAGGCTGAGCCCCAGGCCGCCAGGGAACCTGCAGACACCTCAGGGCTCCCGGGAGACAGGCCAGCACCCTGGTCCCACCCAGCAGTGGGTTTCCAAGTCCCCTCCAGGGCTGGCTGCCTCACTGAGTGCTTTAAGGGCTTCACAATAGCTGGAGCCCAAAGAAGCTCCTAGTAAAGAGGCCAAAATGAGAAGACAAAAGGCAACTCTGAAATATCTAAGCCCAAAGAGGCCCATGTATCTCCTAGCTGCAGCTGTGTATCTCCTACCTCCTAGTGTAGCTAATTCCAGGTCCCTAAGTATAAATTAACCCCGGGGCAGAAGTTCAGAGAGGAGCCTGGGCAAATTGGGAGGGCAGCAAGGCTGGTGCAGAGCCCTGCCTTCTGGGGTTGGGGCTAGGGTGGAGAAAGGGAAGGTGTGGGTGCCATCACAGGTTAGGAGAGGTCACCAGCTTCTCCACCCACAGGCCTTGGACGATGCCAACAAGGGCATCATTGAAGAGCTGAAGAAAACTGACTACAGGGAGATGCTGAGAGAAAGGAGAGAGAGAGGTGAGCACCCAGAGGTGGCTGCAGGGTTCCTGCCTGTACTCCCCAGCAGTGCCTCCAATCCAGGGCTGGGATTCTGGCTGCAGGGTGCCCTGAGGCCCCAGCCTGCCCCTGGGTCAGAAGGAGGTCCAGCCCATCTTGGGCTGGTGTCCAAGTCCACGCTGACTGCCCTGAGAGGCCACTCCGGTATTTCTCCAGTTAGCTCATCAGATATTCATTAAGCACTTGTTATGCGCTGGGAAGGTGTGGGATTTGGGGAAGCCAGAGGTTTGGGGCCCCTGCCTCAGAGGAGTCCACAGCCCTGGGGCAAAGCCAGGAGATTTGAGTTGTCAGCAAAGGGGATCCTTGCGTGTGAGCACTGCTTGCTGCCTGGGAGGAATGGCTCTTCTGAGAGCACAAGCAGAGAACTCTGGCTATCTCTGGGGCCATCCAGAAGGCTCCAAAGAGGAAGAATCATCTGCTTTAGCCTCCAAAAAATGCCCCAGGGTTTTCCAGGCTCGGAGTGGAAGAGGGAGGGCATTACAGCAGAGAACAGCAGGAACAAAGACATGGTGGCAGGATGACAGTAACTTAGACTTTGGGGGCCTCTTCCTGCATACTTGGCACAAGGATAAGCATCAGATAGGAATGATTTGCTCAGTCCTCACCACTCTAGAAGGTAGGTACTGGTTTTGGGGGTCAGTGGAAGCCAAGTGAGGTTGGGTGACCTGTCTGGGCCACACGGCTGTCTGACTTGGAGCCACATTGTCCTCTGCTGGGTGCTACTGCTCTCCTGGGCCTGTGTGGGTAGGGCATGCAGTGATCTGACCTCCAGGGAGTAAAGAAGCCTTTGACATCCCCCTGTCCCACCCAGCTCCAGGATAGGGTATGGGAAAAGGTGGCGGCTGGGAGGACCCCAGGCCCCACAGGAGTCAGCGGGGATGGGCCCCAGGAGATGGGGTGATGAGAGGCTGTTCTCCACTCAGTGCCTCCTCTATGCCAAGCTCTCTTCTAAGGGCTTTATATATGCTGACCTGTCTGATTCCTCCAAGAACACTATGAAATAAGTATTGATAAGGATTACTAATGTTTTGGATGAGGACACAGAGGCAAAAGTCCCACAGAAGCTTCCAGTCTCAGGCAGCCTGGCCTAAAACCGGGGCTTCCACCTTGGTTCTACAGTTTCTGCGTGCTGGGCTCTGGCGTAATCCTCCAGCAGCCAGGCATGGAAAGGCTGCGAGGCCTAGGCTCCGTGTTCCCTGGGGGACAGCGCCCCCTCCAGGCACCTACGCTGAAGTCCTCTCTCCTCTCTGATCCAGGCACAGCAGCAGCAGCGGGAAACTGGGTGTGAGGTTTCTGGGTATCCCAGCAGCCAGATGCCAGCCTTTTCTTACCCAGCGCCTGTCACGTGGTGGCTGGAGCTCCTCAGGGAGGGAATCTGCTTCTGCTCCCATGTCCTTAGAGCTGCTCTCAGGATCCACGGAGGCAAGAGATGTGAAGAGATACAGCAAGGAAAGGGCAGAAGCTCACCGTGGCTCCCCATTCCCTTGGCAGGCTGTGTGCTGGGGAGGTGTCCTGAAAACTCACTGGGAAGGCCTCGCAGCCGCAGCAGCTGCTGGGCACTTCCCTCCCAGAATGGCAGGTGGCAGCATTGCCTAGGTCTTCGTCGCCACATGGTGGCCTTGTCCCTGCTGTGAATTTAGAGCCCCTGTGGGCATCATAGAGACCAGGGACTTCCAAAAAGAGAGTATAGGGGAAACTCAGGAGGCCACTGTGACTTTTCTCTGTAGCTCATAAAAACATGGAACAAGGATCCTTTTAATCGTAAAAATAGCTCTCCACCTGAACTTCCTGCTAAGACGCTGCTCATATTTTGATAGGGAACCTCCTAATAAATGATGAATGTACTTCCCAGAGACAAAGAGTAATGCCGAATGAGGATGCTGGAGAAAAGAACCCCTCTGTCGTTTCCCAGCACCTGTGTTATTTTTCATAGGTAAAGAGAATGTGCTCTGAGAGCAGACCATCCTGGGTTCAAATTCTGGCCCTGCCATTTATTCAACCTGCAGTGCGACCACTGGCTGTGATTTCTCTGTCATCAGTTTCATGTCCTCTGACTATGAACTCAAATCCCTGACACTATGCCGTTAATTCCATGACCACTGCACAGCATCACCTCTGCAGCCTGCTTGATGCCTGGAACAGGGCTGATGCTCAGGAAACAATGACTCCCTATCTCTGCTTTTGGAAAGACGTGCTCTCTCTCAGAAACACAGGCCCCCATGGGTTGAGGTGCCACCAAACCCAGAGATGGACAAAGTTTTACTTTTCTTCTTCTTTCCTTTCTCTTGTGTTTCAGAAGAGGCCACTGAATTAGAAAGTCTGAGAGTGGCAGCAAAGGAGAAGGAAAGCGTGAAAAGAGGGAGAGACGAGCTGGAGAAGGTGGTGAAGCACTGGGAGCGAGAGCCAGCTGAGAGTGAGAAAGAGACAGAAGATGAACTGTCTCAGGAGACTCTGAAGGTCGCAGTGAGTGAACAAGAAGAAAACAGGCAGAGAGAAGCACAGGAAGCCAGCTCTTTCAGAACAGGGCCAGGAGCCACCAGGCAAGACTCAGGAGACGTTGCCAAGATAGTGTCCAGAGACCTGGGTGAAGGAGGAGCGGGAGAGGCAGACAGGAAGCCGTTAGAAGTGACCAGGATGGAATCAAGAGAAATTTACAGGAGGCCTTCAGAGCTGGACCAGAAACCCTCAGGAGAATTAAGCAGAAGGGAATCAGAAGAACTGGAGAGGAGGGTTTCAGAAGCCAGCAAAAAAGAGTCAGAAGAAGCAGAGAAAATAGAACTGGGAGAAACAGCGGAAGTGACAATGGCAGAAAATGGTGAAGATATGGAAAAAGAAAGATGAAGCAGCAGGCCTCAGGACCAGGGACCTCGGGGGGCTTATTTGACTGGGCTTTCCAGCTAAGATTTGCCTTTAATTGGAGAACATGTGGACTGGGCTCTGCAGGTCACCTTGGCCTCTTTCTGTTAGTTTTCCCTTTAAATAGATACCTTTCACTCTTACAAACCTTGAGTCTGTCATTTTGCCGCCCTCACAAGAGTCCTCAAGAATGATGAGCCAATTGGGGGTACCACTTTCCAGGCAGAACTCTGACCTTAGCGGCAGCTGGGTGGCTCAGTGGTTGAGTGTCTGCCTTTGGCTCAGGTTGTGGTCCTGGGGTCCTGGGATCGAGTCTTGCATCGGGCTCCCCACAGGGAGCCTGCTTCTCCTTCTGCCTATGTCTCTGCCTCTCTGTGTGTGTCTCTCATGAATAAACAAAAAGTCTTTATTTGTTTTGTTTTTTTTTTTTTTAATTTTTATTTATTCATGATAGGCACACAGTGAGAGAGAGAGGCAGAGACACAGGCAGAGGGAGAAGCAGGCTCCACGCACCGGGAGCCCGACGTGGGATTCGATCCTGGATCTCCAGGATCGCGCCCTGGGCCAAAGGCAGGCGCCAAACCGCTGCGCCACCCAGAGATCCCCAAAAAGTCTTTAAAAAAAAAAAATCTGACTTTACCCTGACCAGGTGATAAACACAGACGCCAAGCCAAGCAAGGCCTGACCTGAAGTGTGATCAAGGTGGGAAATGTGGTCCTCTTCCCCAGGCCTGTCCAAGGACCTCATGGAACAAATGAGAGGGGTGCTAAAAGAAAGTTGTTCAGGATGATGAAGTCAACAGGTTAGCTCCAAGGAACCAGGTTAGCTTAAAGAGGGGAGGAAAAGGAAAGAAAAGCCTGGGAGTGGAGGCATGTGTGCACAACCACTGGCCATTGCTTCATCTTGCTGAGTGTCTGCTGTGGTCAGGGCACGGTGTGGGGCTTTATGGAAGAAATGATGATGGGACAACACGCTGAAGCCTGGAAGGCCCAGTGACATGAATGCTGGCACTCACAGGGGCATTGCGCTCCAGCAGCCCAGAGGAAGAAAGCTCCTGTCCCAGAAGAGGGAGCGTCCGCAGTGGGAGTGGCGGCTAGACCCTTCCTGCGGCACCTCAGGCGGTACAGTCAAGTAAATGGGCTCCGTAAGCAAGTGGGTTTCGTCCTCTGCAGAATGGGTATCTACCTCCGGGGTTGGTGGGAGGCTCCTAAGAGTGCTTAGCACAGCGCTTGGTATGCGGGACGCTCTCCAAAATCCAACCGACCTTTCGGTGGCTTCGCAGAGGAGGTGGTGGCTCAACAGGTGCCGCAGAGGATGAGCTAGGATTTTACTACATTATTCATCTGTCCATCCCGGCTACTCCATCTTCAGTCCCTGGAAGGAAGGGTTAGGACTGAAGTTCGTACCGGGCTCCCACTAACAGGCGAGTGAGGCATGTCAGATGCACCGTTTCACGGGGCACCAAGAAACTCAGTAAACAACATATAACGTGCTTTTAACGTAATTTTGTTAAAGACACCACGCAAAAAACCCCATGATGAATATCAAAATTTTAAATAAAGACAGGAGCTGACCTTGCATGACCCCGCCTCCCTGGCCCCATCCCAGCCCCGACGCGGGGCGGGAGAAATGGGGCCGCCCCGGTCTTGTCTAGGGTTCCCGGGGAACTCTGCGGGGCTCGCTTGCGGCCCGGGCGGGACGCGCCCCGCGCCCCGCGCCCCGCGCCCCGCGCCCCGCGCCCCGCGCCCCGCGCCCCGCGCCCCGCGCCCCGCGCCCCGCGCCGGGTCAGTTTCGGGTTTCGATTCGCCGCGCCTGCGCGGAGGGGCCCGCGCCCGCCCCGCCCCCGCCCCGCGCCCCGCCCCCGCCCCGGGCTATGTAAGGCGGGCCCGCGGGGGGTCGCGCCACCGCTGGGCTCCGTGTCCCTCCGCGCAGGCGGGCGGCCCCGGAGAGCTAGTGGCTGCCGAGGAGGCCGCGGCGGCGCCCCCTCATCATGGTGAGCGGGGTGAGCGGGGTGAGCGGGCGCAGGGCGGCGGGCCGGGGAAGCACCCCCACGGAAGACGGGAGTTCGGGGGGATTTTCGGGAGGAAGTGGCATATGCAAATGAGGACCCGAGGTTCCGGAGCTGAGCTCTGGCTCTCGGGGCGTCGGGTGCCGCCTGAGGTAGGGGAGGCCCGGGCGGAGCGGGGAGCGGGCACGGCCGCCGGAGGAGGGCAGGGCCGGGCGCCCGGGAGCTCGGCCCGCCGGGTCCGGGGCGGGGGGGGCGGGGGGGGGTGGGGCGGGCACCCCTCGCCGCCTCCCGCGCCGGGGCCCCGTCGGAGAAAAGCCAGCGCGGCGCTTCCCGCAACAGGTGTCGTCACCTAGGGCGGGAGAGCACGTGGCTCCGAGAGGTGCCGCGGACGCACAGCAAAGCGGTGGGGCGGAGCGGGACGCAGGTGCCCTGGGCCGCCCGGGCCTGGGGCAGGCACAAAGACCACGACTTTGTGGGGGGCCGGGGGCGGAGGAGGAGGTGGCAGGCGTGGTGAATGAGGCCCTTTGTCCGGCGCTCTCCCGCCCTGCCCCCCACCAGCCCTTCTGTGGGACCATTGTCCCCCCCCATCCCAGACAAGAGAGTATTATCTGTCCCTGCCCCTGTTGGGGGAGGGGAGGCAGTCTTTGGGTAACCCTCCTCCACCCCCACCGTCCTCTGCACACCCAGAGCCCAGGCAGCTGTGGCTTTGCCCAGACGTAGCAGCCCCACCTCCAAAGAGGTCATCCTTAATAGGTGCCAAGAATATAAAGTTAGGGTCCGCTCCCAGAACCACAGGCATGCGCTTGCAGCGCACTTTCCCTTGAGAGGTGGCAGCAGTGGGGGACCCTTGAAGCTACAGCTCTGAGCAGGGGCAGTTCAGAGTTTAGGAAGGCTCCGAGGAGGTCTCCCCTCCCTCCTCTGCGACCAGGAGCAGCTGGCGGCCACACAGGACAGAGGAGAGGGTCGGCTCCTCGGCTTGGGAAGGCGCCCACAGCTCCGGGGGCACCTATAACTCAGGGCTGGGAGGCCGGAGTCAAGGGGGCAACACCGGTGGGGTGGCCTCGAGTGAGCTGGCTGACACCTGCCCATTCCCTCCTCACACAGAACAGAAGCTTCTCCCGAAAGAGCCACGCGTTCCTGCCCAAGATCTTCTTCCGCAAAATGTCATCCTCGGGGGCCAAGGACAAGCCAGAGCTGCAGTTTCCTTTCCTGCAGGACGAGGAGACGGTGGCCACGCTGCAAGAGTGCAAGACGCTCTTCATCTTGCGCGGCCTGCCGGGGAGCGGCAAGTCCACCCTGGCCCGCGTCATCGTGGACAGGTACCGAGATGGCACCAAGATGGTGTCCGCCGACGCCTACAAGATCACCCCCGGCGCGCGAGGAGACTTCTCTGAGGAGTACAAGCGGCTGGACGAGGACCTGGCCGCCTACTGCCGCCGGGACGTGCGGGTCCTGGTGCTGGATGACACCAACCACGAGCGGGAGCGGCTGGAGCAGCTCTTCGAGCTGGCCGACCAGTACCAGTACCAGGTGGTGCTGGTGGAGCCCAAGACGGCGTGGCGGCTGGACTGCGCCCAGCTCAAGGAGAAGAACCAGTGGCAGCTGTCGGCCGACGAGCTCAAGAAGCTGAAGCCGGGGCTGGAGAAGGACTTCCTGCCGCTCTACTTCGGCTGGTTCCTGACCAAGAAGAGTTCCGAGAGCCTCCGCAAAGCCGGCCAGGCCTTCCTGGAGGAGCTGGGGAATCACAAGGCCTTCAAGAAGGAGCTGCGACACTGTAGGTGGTGGGGCCGGGGCCCGGGGAGGGCGCAGAGGGTCGGCCTCATCCCTAAGCCCCCCTCGTCTGTGCGCCCGGGACTGGCCGTTCTCACAGCGTGGCCGGCAGGTGGAGGCCCACCTGGGGCGAGGCAGAGCTGCCTCACGGTGGAGGTGGAGGCGCAGGGGGACGTGGGGAGAGCTGCTTCCCAGGGCCCCCCTCCTCCGCGCCGCCCTCCCCGCTGGATGGAGAGCACTGTCTCTGGGGTCAGGGGGGAAAACACATTCCTGGCATCACAGGAAGCGTGTCCATGTTTCATACAACCTGAGAGGAAGAACCAGGTGCCGTGTGTCTAGCTTGTGTTTAGCCCAGAGCCATCTTTCTGAAATGAAGTATTCCAGAGGGGCACCCAGCCGGCCTAGTGGGTAGAGCCTGATCTTGGGGTTGTCAGTTCCAGCCCCATGTCAGGCATAAAGATTAGTTTAAAAAAATAAACTTAATGGGCATCTGGGTGGCTTAATCCAACTCTTGGCTTTGGCTCAGGTCATGATCTTGGGATGGTGAGATGGACCTCTGCGTGGGGCTCCATGTTGGACGTGGAGCATGCTTAAGATTCTCTCTCCTCTCCCTCTACCATTCCCTACCTCGCTCTCTTAAATAAATAAATTAATTAAAATAACTTAAAAAAATTCCACAGAATCTTAAGCTGCAAAATAGTCAGAGCTAGGAGTATTGGGACTTCCCTGGGTATGGGTCCTAGGTCTCAGACTGCCAGTGCACCTCCTGTGGCCTCCTACAGCTCCAGAGAACAGCTTCCCACCTGGTCCAGGCCCCTCATTTTCAGATGGGAAAACACTGAGAAGGGGTATGGGATCTGCCCAGGGCCACAGCGAGAGCCCTGGACGCTGTCAACTCTAGCAGGGCCCTCCCCAAATTGGGTTGGACCTCTCCTGACAAGGGCAGTTTGAGCCAGTGAATAGGGTAGGTTTGGGATAGGGTTTGGTGGCCTTTACTGTCCTATAGTGGCCTCTTAGGGGTATGTCATCCACTAATCCATCTATTCCTTTTCTTTTTTTATTTTTTTTTTATTTATTCATGATAGTCACACAGAGAGAGAGAGAGAGAGAGGCAGAGACATAGGTAGAGGGAGAAGCAGGCTCCATGCACCGGGAGCCCGACGTGGGATTCGATCCCAGGTCTCCAGGATCGTGCCCTGGGCCAAAGGCAGGCGCCAAACCGCTGCGCCACCCAGGGACCCCTCCATCTATTCCTTTAACAAATTTTTTTTTTATTTTTTTTTAAATTTATTTATGATAGTCACAGAGAGAGAGAGAGAGAGGCAGAGACACAGGCAGAGGGAGAAGCAGGCTCCATGCACCGGGAGCCCGACGTGGGATTCGATCCCGGGTCTCCAGGATCCCGCCCTGGGCCAAAGGCAGGCGCCAAACCGCTGCGCCACCCAGGGATCCCATCCTTTAACAAATTTTAGATTATCCTCCTACTTGCAGTATCCCCACCCGTATTCCTGTGTGGCTCAGGGGCAAAATTTGTGCCTGGATATGTGCTCAGAGAACTCTTGTTGGCCACTAAAGCTGGAACGCTGGGAACCAGGGAGCTGTGACTCCTGCAGTGACGTTGTCCAGGCGTGAGCCCTGTACCTGGAATTTCTTGGCAGAAAAGCACCCCGTAGGGCTCCGGGTTAGAGTTGGTGGCTCTGCCTTGTGGGGTGACTGCCTTTTGAAGCTGCCTTTTCCATTAAAAATTGCAACCCTTTCCTGCCTAGGACACAACAGGAGAAATGTAATGGGCGTGCTCTCAGAGCAGACTCTCCCTCCGCCTGGAGGGTGAGTGACATCCTCCTAGGGACTCAACTCTGAGAGTAAAGAGGACAGATCTAGTGGCTCAAACTGGCCACAGGCCTGGAGCCAGGCAGTTGAAGTCATGGATACTTCAGGTCTCGCCAAGTATCCTCTCGTTATATTCCAAGACCCTTCCTACTCTGGGCCCTTGGTAGGCTCTCAGCCCATCAGACAGGCTTGAAAGGTACGTGTCACAGTGACTGGGTAACTTCTCGTCCTGTTAGGCCCGAGTGAAAGGGGGCACTCCTAGGTTCCCCCGGGGACCCTGGGAACATGGGTGTGTGGTCACCCTAATGGTACTTGATTGACAGATAAGTGTCGGTCACCTGCCCCAGGCCAAAGGACTTGTAAGTGGGCTGGAATGTCACTTCCTGACTTCTTCCATCCTACCACGATGGCTCCAACAGCCTTAGGCCTTTCTACCCCATTTTTCATGACTCGCTTCCCTCTTCTAAATATGTAGCTAATAAAGCCAAAATTCCCTTGGCCTGAGCTGCCTATTCTCTGGGTTACGAGCACCTTAGTTCTCAAGTCCGGAAAAGAGGTGTAAAAATCTACAAGTCGTGAAACCAGGGAATTGAGAGGCCTTTTCGTAACTCTGATGTGGCTGTTGGTTTGACCACCTAATGAAGGAGTGAATTATGGTGGATTGCTGGAGAACTCAGGCTTGATGTCCAGTTTTTTTTTCCTTGGAGTCCCCGTTGTCTTGGTGAGTGGTATTGGGCTGGTAGCCCCTGCTCTCCTGCCCTGACGGCCCCACTCTCTCCCCCTGCAGTTGTCTCTGGGGATGAGCCCAGAGAGAAGATTGAGCTGGTCACCTACTTTGGGAAGAGACCCCCAGGCGTGCTGCACTGCACAACCAAGTTCTGTGACTACGGGAAGGCTGCCGGGGCAGACGAGTATGCCCAGCAGGATGTGAGTGCTCCCTGGGGACTCCTGGCTGAGGTGGGGCAAGGGCAGGGTCTTCTGGAGATGGGGGCTGGCTCAAGGCAGGGCCCAGACACAAGACAGCCTCCCAAGAAAAAATGGCACCTCCTGCTCCAGCTCGCCCCTCCATAGGCTCTGCTGCGCAGATGGTCAGCTGCCCTTTCTACCCGCCACCGCCCCCAGTACTGTGCATTCGCCCCCAAGGCCTGCCCACCAGTGCCTTTCACATCCGCAGACGGAGGGCGGGCAGCAGGCTCCTGCTCTGGCCTCTCCAAGCCTGTGTTGAGTTCCCCTGGGAACCTGGTGCTCTGAGGTCCCTGTCCCCGGGTCCCAGGCCTGGCCTTGCCTTGGAGTAGGGCGCATTGAGGGATAGTGAGGCTTCTTGGCTTTGGGGTGCCACGCTTTTCCCTCCCACTCAGCCGTTCTCTCCTGTCTGCCGCCTCTGATGCATGCTCCTTAAGCAGCAGGCATGTGGCCTGGGTGCGCACTGGTCTCCAGCTTTCCGGGGTGTGGCCTTCTCAGCCAGGCCTTCCTCCAGCTCTCCACCTGTCTCCCCCACTTGTCTGCTAGGTTAATGCAGGGCCGTTTTATTGATTGTTCATTGGTTTCCCCCACTTGCATTTTTTAGTTTGTCTTTACTGTAGTATTCATGGCACCTAGCGTAGCTGCATGAGGGACTATGTAACACTGGCTGCTACCATCTCAACCATCCGTGTGCCCAGCAGTACTTTTTAAGCACCTGTTAGGCACCCGGCACAAGGGATTGTGAGCAAAAATAGAGACACTTTTATGGTTGGTTGGGAGAGATGGTCTTTCTCAGAAAATCAGATTTAATCGGATCTGATTAGTGTGAGCTGATGTAAACCAAGGTGTACAAGGTGGATTTTGATCAGAGGCACTTATTTCTGACCTCAGCTTGTCGTCTGGGATATTGCCTGGGCTCTATGGTGGCTTTTACCAGGCTGAGCTGAGTAGTAATGACAGTAGCACTTGTCACATGCCTGTCACTGTTCTAGAATCTTCACCCAGACACTCATTTCATCCAGACACTGGGGTAGGTTCTAGTATCACCCCTGTGTAATGAGCCAATGCAGAGAGGTTAAGTGGCTTGCTCGAAGCCCTGCAGCTAGTAGGTGGGGAGCCAGGATGAGTTCAGGAAGCCTGGCTTTCAGCTCCCGGTGTCCAGCACCATTGGCACCTCCACTTTCTCACATCAGCCTGATGGGGGCAGCAGAAAGATGTCCTCTCACAACACAGGCTGTGCGCAGCTTTTACCCGAGTATTCTACTCAGTGGTGTCCACCTCTGCTAAGCCCACTCTTGGTCAACTGTCTGCTCCAGGGGCTACCACCTCTAGCTTAGGGCTGTCATTCTGTCTCTGCAGGTGGTGAAGAAGTCTTACTGCAAGGCCTTCACGCTGACCATCACTGCCCTCTTTGTGACGCCCAAGACTGCTGGAGCCCGGGTGGAGCTGAGCGAGCAGGAGCTGCCATTGTGGCCAAATGACGTGGACAAGCTGTCCCCTTCCGACAGCCTGCCCCGGGGAAGCCGGGCTCACATCACCCTCGGCTGTGCGGGTGACGTGGAGCCCGTGCAGACGGGCATTGACCTCCTGGAGATTGTGCGGCAGGAGAAGGGGGGCAGCCGAGGTGAGGAGGTGGGTGAGCTAAACCGGGGCAAACTCTACTCCTTGGGCAATGGGCGCTGGCTGCTGAGCCTGGCCAAGAAGCTAGAGGTCAGGGCCATCTTCACGGGGTACTACGGGAAGGGCAAACCTGTGCCCACGCACGGCAGCCGCAAGGGAGGCGCCTTGCAGTCCTGCACCATCATCTGAGTGTTCTCACCGCTGTCAGCCCCCCGGTCTAGAAGAGAAGTGGGGGGAGAGGGAAGCATGCCTTCTGCTTGATCTTTAGGAAATTTTTTTTTTTTTTTTTACTCAAAGTTAACCGTTCCGTAACTTTTTAAAAACTTGTAGCTTCTCCTGCCCACCCTTGTCCCCTCTTAACACCCAAGCTTTCAACATTAGAGGGGTGTGGGGGAGCGCCATTCAGGAACCCAGAGCGAAGCTGACAAGGCTGAGCTAGCCTGGGCCTGGAGCCGCAGCCACAACCTCAAGCCCTGCTGCCTGTCCCAGGTGCCCCTGCCCCAAGCTGGCTAGCGCAGAGAGATGCCCCAGAGCTGCATGTCCCCACAGGGTGGTCACTGCGTCCATGGGAACTGGAGAGGGTGGGAGGGATCCCTGGGCTTTGACCCTGGATCTTAATCATTACAGCCCCATGGTAGGCTGGGGCTTCTTACCAGGGTAGAAAAGAGAGGTGGGGGGGTTCATCCCACCTTCAGTCCTAAGTGCCTGTCCCCTCCTCCTCCACACTATAACTAGGGAATAGTTTGACAAGTAGGGAAGAAAAGAGAAGAATAAGCAACAGCCACATCCCAGTTGGCTATTGGTCTCGCCCCAGGCAGGGGACAGGCTGGCCATCCTGTGCAGTGGTGTGGCTGTGTCATCGGGATGGGAAGATGGAGGCCAGAGCAAGTACCTTGGTGGGGAAGCTCCCATCTTGCCGTCTGCCGGGTCCAGCTTGCCTCCTCCACAGGGGGCCAGTGGGTGGGGACCAAGCGCCAACAGAGTGGCCCTCTGGCTGGTGAGGACCACGCCCCAGCTAGTGCCTCTGGGAAGGGGTTTTTAACATTGGTACATGTGCTGTGGTTTCTGGGGTGCCTTCCACTGCCCACTGCTCAGTAACAGGGCCTTGCTAATCGGGTTGTCACTGGACGAAAGTGCTTGAGATTTAAGTTACTATCCTGGCTTTGCCCAACCTCAGTGACTTGTAAGACTGACCGTGAAATAAACCGTGTTAATCCTGGCCGTGTGCAGTCTCTCTCACCCTTCTGTGCCCAGCTCAGTCTTCCCTGGGGCCAGGGCTGGTGTATCAGGACTGGCTTTGTCCCGCAACTTGGGGCCATCGGTCCTGTCTCCCCTCTGCTGGCTGGGCACAGCTGTGGTGAGCTTGGGCAGCTGAACAGTGTTGGCTTTCATGAGGCGGCAGAAAGGAGAGCGGCTGATCTTAGATGCACACAAAGTGGGGGGTGTCTGGGTCTGAGGGACGTGGAGCAGAGCCTGTCGTCCCCCATTAACTGAGGCAAGAGACCCACAGGTGTGCCAGCCCCAAACAATCAGAGGGACTGCTCAGCTAGACCCACGGTGCTGGTCTGAGTTTCCACCAGTTCTCTAGGGAAGGCCATCCTCAGGAGTGTCGTACAGGCCAATGGGGGAGCTTCTCAGGCCTAACTCAGTCATCCTATCGCCGTGGCCTTGGTGCTGGTGGAGGAAGACTGGAAAGAATGGGGTTGGGGTTGGGGGGGTCAGAAGGAAGAGAAGCATAAGTTACCTATTTGGTCCATAGTCCTTTCCCAGCCATCTCTGCTACTGAAGTGCTAAAATTCTGAGCGTCAGTCTAAGTCTCAAATCTCTCTGCCAAAAAGATCACTTGCCACGACCACTACACTTGACTTGAACAGCAGGACACTAGTCACTGCTTCCTCATCTCCCACACAGAAGGGACAGCAGTGGATAAGGTGAAGGGTATCTCCTAAGAATGCAACCATGTGAGCTTCAGGTCTGTGCCTGGACCCCTGCGCCCAGGAGCTGTGTGTCCCACCTTGAAAGGGTCAGGGAGGCAGGATTTTGTCTCCGTCCCCATGTCCCTTAGCCTGCACTGCCAACAGGACCACGAGGGCCTGTGTAAACGTCCTCAGTCTGGGTCAGCTCAGCCTGAGCATACCCAGCCACGCTCCATGTGTGCTTTGGACACACGTAGCTTCTGGTGGGCGGTGCTGGCCCCTACCATCAGATAACCTATGACTGAGCATTCTCAGGTCTGCTCAGCACTCAGGCTGAATAGGCTTGGGAGAGGTGGCCAGCATCCCCCAGCCATCATGCCCCAGGTGCCCACACCCCTCATGGGCCAGATGCAGAGCCTACAATCCATGTCCGTACCAACTCCGTGCTGGGGGCTCAGCTCTGGCCTACCAACTCTGGAGTGACACAAAGCAGCTGCCAGAGCAAAGTGCCAGAAAGGGTCAAAACATTTTATTCTCTTAATTTTTTTTCTTTTTTAATAAAGTTAAACAGTAAAACAAAAATTCACAAGCTGCCTCCCTGTCCACCCCCCACCCCTCTCCCCTCCCCGCAGTCTTCCGCGCTGGCTCCCTTCCTTCCCCCCACTCACACAGACACAGGGGTATCCAACTAAGAAAACGCAACTGCTCTAAGGACGGGGAGACGAGATGAAGGGAGGAGGTGAGCTGTGCCCACGTTCAAGGTTACATTGAGCAAGTCTGCACTTTCTGGGTTCCGGATGGTTTCCTTTCATTAGCCAAATTGAAAAAAGAAATTCCCTGGACCAGATGCTGTAAGGCAAAAGAAGGGCTTGTTAGTTGGCTCTGCGTGGAAAGATCACTTTGCTCGTTTTCAAGGGCTGCTTCGAACTCCAACAGAAAAACTGCCAGCCTAGGCTCTGGGGTGTCGGGAACATATGAGCACAGCTCGTGTGTAGCTTCTAACATTCACTCTTGCAGAGAAGCCCTGGCACTCGACAGCTTTGAGATGCCTTCCCGGCCATGCAGAGGTGTGGCACTAACAGTCCCAAGGTATGGTGTGCCCAGGAGCCTCCCTGCCTCCACGCTCAACAGCACCTGAGTGGATCGGTACCCTGCTAGATGGGCCTCGCTGACTTTCAAAGAGCTACTATACCTGAGGGGGGAGTCACATTATGGGCCTGTGATCTGGGGAACTCCCGAGAGTGGGAGGCATACCCACCTTCAAAACTGAAGCCCCCAGGACCGCCAAAGAATGCCTTGAAGATATTGTTTGCGTCAAAATCTATGGAGCAGAGCAAAAGACAGGGAAAGTTGGAAAAAGTTAGACATGTCTGAAGAGGAACTTATGATGTGCATCCTTTTCCAAAACCTGACTGTGGGTGGGCATATCTGCCCCCACGTTCCATACCTAACGCTGCTCGACCCCACTTGTAGGACACATTCCCTCCTTCCCAGCTCGGGCCGGAATGAAAGCTTTCTTTGCTTCAACCTCCTCTGCTGGACCTTCATCACAACTGCGATGGCATTTGCACTTATTGACATGAGACACCCCATTCTGTCTGTCTATAATGCTGGGGCTGCTACTGAAAGGGTGAAAATCTAGAAACTAAACTAAATATAGGAATACTAACACTAAATATAGGAATAAGATCTAAGGTTTACAGTATTCATTTGATTCCATGCAATGTCTAGACAGTATGACAGGAAAAAAAAAAAAAAAGCCATGGTTTATTAAGCACCTACCAGGTGCCAATCATGGTGGGTACTCTGCATACCTTACATCATCCCCAATTATACTCAATAAAACCAGACAAAGGAACTTAAGTAACTTGCTCAAGATCATGTGGCCAGTGAATGCAGCAGAAGCAAACATTCCAGCTCTGGCCGGTCTCCAGTGCTGTGGCCTAGTGATAAGGCCACAGCAGGTCTGCTGTCCCCACCTCCACCTGACTTCCTAAGCCACAGAGGATTTATCTCCACCAGTTGGTGCAACAGGCACATTGTATCCAAAATTAAATTCTTCCTTGCCTGTGTATCTGCTCATCTTGGGTCTCCTAGTTCAGTGACCAGCTCCATCAAGTCAGCCACCCAAAGCCACTCAGCTTCATCCTTCCCTTCTTCCAATATGTCAGCAACCATCTCCTGCCACGTCTCCTCCCATTGTGGCCTCCAATCCTGTCCTACCCATTTGTGCTTTCCTCCATCTCCCCCTTCACTGCACCAAACCACCTCTTCACTGCCATCATAAATATACTTCTGGAGCCAAACTCTGGTTCGGAGCTCCCCTACTTAGAACTCTTCAATAGTTTTTGACTGCTTATTTCTCCTCTCAACTGCTGGGCAGAGCAATGTTTACTACTGGTAAACCTAGGTTTTTAAAGTGCACACACACCCTGAACCAGAGAGAGGAGGACTATCTAGGATCATCAATCCTATTTTAAATTCCAATAGATTTTCTTAATGGAGGAGAAAGGCTGGCATTGGAGACTGGTCTGAGAACCACTGCATAGTTCCTATCCTCATCTCCAACGGAGCTCATGGCGAGCAGCAACACTGACAGCTAGCTATGCTTTATTTCATTTTAAGTCTTTGGGGGAAACTGAACTCTGTGAAGCCTGCCACGAATGGGTGACGAACGTAAATCTCAGTCAGCATATGCCCTGCAGTGGGCAGAAACTTCCAGTCCATAGGAAAAGGCTCCTATTCCCTATTCAAGCTGCTAAGGCCTTCTGGTGGGGGAGAGGGAGTTATCCGGCTACTCTGGGGCCTCATGTCTCACCTTCTCCTGCCTTAGGCACCCTCTATCCTCTCATACTCAGCCCCTTGCAGCTCCCTGAAGGTATTCTTTCTGCACTTCCAACCCTTCCCTTCCTAGGGCTCACCTCCTGAGTATCCACTCTGCACCCTGGGTTGGGACTCCATATCCGGGGGTCAGAAGTGGCCTGTGAGTCTGGGTGCAAAGCCCAAGACTGGGTTCTCAGAGCTCAGAGACCTGGTTGACTTACCTTTATCTCCAGCACCCATCACAGTACCTCACACATCACAGGTATTCATCCAGGGTGGGTTTTACACATCACTCTGCCTCACTGGTTGTTATACAGACTTCCCTCTGGAGTGTCTTTAGAAAAACTGTAACAATCCACAGCTGTCAGGCTCATCCTAGACTGCCCCAACCAACTCACCGCCCATATTCATGCCTTCCTCATCTAGGTCCTGTCCACTGTCATAGCGAGTCTTTTTCTTAGGATCAGAGAGGATGGTAAAAGCTTCTCCAACTTCCTTGAACTTTTTCTCCTCTTCCTTCTGAACTTCAGCACTGGCTCCACTGTGCCGATCTAAAGGGGGAGGAGTATGGGAAGAACTGAGTCCCAAGAAAACAAAATTTTAGAATCTGGCATTTCCAGAGTTTGGAGAGTATGGAAGTTAGCAAAACCTCATTCCAATTTTGTCCAATTTTAGAATCTGGCACTTCCAAAGTTTGGAGAGTATGGAAGTTAGCAAAACCTCGTTCCCAGCCAGAGAGCCAGAAACTTTTATTCTAGCCTGAGTTTGGCAGGGCCGGATCCGTTTGTTCTTCCCAAGTCTGCTCACCACACACACTCTATCTACCTGGATGGTGCATCAAGGCCCGTTTTCGGTAAGCTTTCTTGATTTCATCCTCAGAGGCATTCTTGTCCACTCCCAGAATTTTGTAGTAATCTTTCCTCTTACTCTTCTTCAGTTCCAGCTGTGCATTTTTGAGGAGCTGTTTGTGTTCTAGAAGGAGACATCGAGAATCAATGGATAAATCTGACTCTGGTTTCCCTTACCAGGCCCTAACCCAGATGCCTTGCCATCAGAAACCTTGTTAACCATACCAGGCACGTTTATGGTGTTATGGTGTTTTCTTCTGAAAACTAAAAAAAACAAAAACAAAACAAAACAAAAAAACCCAACAAAAAACAAAACAACAAAAAAACCTACTCATATTTCAGTTCCTCACATCAGCCTAATTATACACAAAAGGAAGGGAAAGTGACAGAGAGGATTAATGGCCAGAAAAGAAGGGCCCTATCCTGGCACTTGGCATCTCTGTTCACTTCTTCCTGGCCAGTGGTTAAATAAGCTCCAGGTATATCTCTGATCCCCGAATCAAACGTTCCTGTGTCCAGTTTTAAGGGCCTAAGAGTAAGACCTCACAGTTCCCTGAGAAACATGCTCTCAAACCACTTTACCTTTTGTTTTCTCCGTCTGATATACTTTTTCATAGTCCCGCACTGCTTCTTCATACTGTTCTGTGTCCATGTAACTGAAAAGGAAATACAAGGCAGGACAGCAACATGAATAGCAATGGCCTTCAGTATTGCTCTGGTAGAAGAGGCACAGCTCAAGCAAGAGACACACTTTTGGTTGAAATGTTTAATTAAACAGGAGTCCTTAAGCTAGCTGTGAGAAAAAATTAACTACCAATTCCTCAAGGTAAAAAAGAGAGAGATCTCATGCCACTTGCACCCACCAGCAAAGTGATACTCTGGGCAGAAAGCAACCAACAGGAGAAGGTTCCTTCTGATTTCACAGAGCCCTCAAGAGGCATCTGAAAAGGCACCTACTTGAACGATTACTTGGGACTGAAATGCAAAAAAGAAAAAAAAAAAAAAAAGATCAAGTGAGAGCAATGGATATGGAAAAGCTCTGAAACCTGTAGTGCCGTAGAACATGCAAGACCAGCTCCAATCCAGAGTAGAGGTGGGATTAGTGAGCCACTAAAAGGACAAGTTCCAGGTGATGGCTGCTGGCAAATGTTCCTACTGAGTCTAATCAATCTGAGAGATGCAGGTAAATGAGAGAAAAGGAGACTCTAAACACACACTTGCTCCTATTTCAATAGTGCAGAAGAAAAGGGCTGGTCCAAGAGGAGAAGGATCTAGCCTGACAGACTGACTGCCAGACCTTTTAAGACCACCTCTTCCACAGAAGCAAAGTGGCATTTTTCACATCCTGATAAGATCTCTGACACCAAGACTGGCCTACCTCTTACACAGACTGTGGTAGAATTCCTGAGCCAGACCACATCAGCTGGGGAGCAGGAGTGACCGTGCAGCGCAGCTAGCCACTGCACAACAGAGACCAAATGTACTGTGCTGCCACTACACCAACCCACCTACACAAACATCAGAGCCCCACCAGGTTTAGAGGCCAGGGCAAGGCAGTGCTACTGACATGGCTGGCAAGACAGGAGCCCAACTGCTTCAGCATCTCTGATTTTCTGGCAACACCATGATTTACAACTTTCGTTAAAAAATAGTGAGAAAAAAAAAAAAAAAGAAAAGAAAATAGAAAAACCAGTGCCCTGAAGACACTGCACAAATGCTACCAGGAGCTCAGAGATGAAGCTATAATATACAGGATGAAAAATAATATAAGTTGATGGCCCCAGCTGTGGGATGATCAGATAAGCAGCCTTAATGACCCTGCCATGTCCTTTTGGAATGTATTAAACAAGCTTATATTATAGTGATTTTTCATTTTTACTTAACATGTTTTTAAAATTCAAGGAGAGGGGATCCCTGGGTGGCTCAGCGGTTTAGCGCCTGCCTTTGGCCCAGGGTGCGATCCTGGAGTCCCGGGATCGAGTCCCACATCAGGCTCCCAGCATGGAGCCTGTTTCTCCCTCCTCCTGTGTCTCTGCCTCTCTCCCTCTCTGGGTCTCTCATGAATAAATAAAATCTTAAAAAAAAATAAAAATAAATCTTTAAAAAAAATAAAATTCAAGGAGATATTTACATTTAAATTTTTTTCTGTTGTACACCTGAAACAATATAACACCGTATGTCAAGTATATGCCTACTTAGTATATTTTTAGGTTGAAGAAAAAGTAGAGAAGCACAGCTTCAGGGAAAATGGGAAACTCCAGCCCAAGACAGGAGATGTAGCAAAGATCTGGCATCTCCCCAACTTTAAGGGTAAGTTGAGGCAGACTAAGGCAGGAGTCAGGCCTCTGGTGAGGCTTTGGTCTGAACTAATCACTACTTCGTGTCAATCCCAGCTATGTGAGGAGAACAATTGATGTGCCCAACTGTGCCCAAAAGTGCATGCTGTCCCCTGTGGTGGGATCTCAAAGAGAGACCCACTCAGAGAACATTGTTTCTTCCATAAAGATAAGGATTTGTCTGATTAAAGCCATATTGATTTTTCCTTATTGAACACATGTAAAGGTATAATTATCTACCCCATTATCTTCCCAAAAAGTCAAGAATTTTCTCCTCACCCATTCCCTGTTCTAAAACTAGAGTGTCCCTTGAGTTGACATGGTGTCATGTACCTAGCCACCTCTGCCCCACCAGGCACTTAGGGGATTCTCTTTGTTGGCTATTACAGATAACACCACAGTAAACTTGTATATAGCATTTTGTATCTGTTAAAATGAGTCTTTAGCTGGGTCGGAGGGTATGTGTTGTCTTCCAAAGCTTCCATGTTTGCCAGTGGTTTGCAAACAAGAGGTGACTGACAGCTGGTCTCACAGAGTCTATAATACAATTCTGTGGATGTCTCTGATGGACTTACTCATCTACTTAGAATTCCACTTAAAAAAAAAAAAAAAAAAAAACAACACCACACACAGTAGTAATTTTCCTACTTTTAAAAAATGTGGATAATTCTGGGCCAACTAAATGGGAGACAGGCCACACCCGCCACCACTGATGAGACAGAGGAGCTTAAGGAATGATGGGCTCGCCAGACATCAGTAACATCAGTTCTCTGACTGGACATTTTATGACAAGAAACAGGATGAGTGTTGGAGGATTAGTATACAACAAATAGGTCTTCCTTTTGGAACTTTAAAGATAGAATGTTCTTCTCTGTCTGGGAAATAATCTGAAATAAAAAGAGATAGATTTGGGGGGAGGACTCTCTTAGCCCTGACTGAGGTTCCTATCTGCAGAAAACTCTGGATGTACAAGCTGGGGAGTGTGCTGACTCTGAAGGCCAATCGGGACACTAGATCTAAGTAGGCATACCCTGGCTCATGAATCACCAAGGCCCACAGAGCTACTTCAAAAGGGACTTCCTGATACTGCTGAGAGGCTGAGCAAGATTAAATCCCTTCCAACTGAAACACGGTCTTCCCTAACCCAGAACATACAGGATAAGCACAACTCTCAACTGTCTCCAAGAGATACTTTATTTCTTCCTCTTCCAAGCACCATCCACTCATCCCACAAAAACATTTATTGAGTGAGCACCTACTGTGTGCCAAGCACTGTGCCAAGTTAGAGCAAAAGTGTACAACACAAAATACAATCTCCAGAGGAAACGGATTTAAACTTTAACAAAAGGAATTTGGGTCAGGCATCAGAGGAAACTTACTGACCGTGAGGGGCGTAAGACACAGTCATGGGAGACTGAGGGAGCTTGTGCAATCTCCTCCGCTGGGGGTCTATAAAGATAGTCTAGAGCTGGAACAATCCCACCTAGAGGCAGGGGGAAGGACCAAATGACCTCACAACATCCCCGGGTCTGCTTCAGCAGCCACAGTGCAATTCCCCTGGCAGGCCAGCGGCAACTCCCTCTTCCCCTCGCCCGCCGGAGGCACTCACCACTGAGCTCTTCTCAAGTAGGCTTTTATATAAGTGGCATCGAGCTTCACTGCACTCGTGCAGTCTTCTATTGCATCATCTAGTTTCCTAAGCTTCAGGAGAGAGAGAGCAGTCATACTTCACATCTCTGCAGACTGAGGGAGCCCGGAGGCTGTGAGCACGGCTTCAGAATTCTAAGACGATCAGTCGTGCTAGCCCCCTAACTGTCACACACTCTCGGTCACTGAGAAAGCTAGTGTCTCAGAGGGCTAAGGACGCCAGATTCGAAACCGGTTTCTCTTCTACAGGATAGAAGTCAGGCACACTTCTGTGCAGGGATAAACCACCTCTACCACTCCAGGGTAGTGCCCAAACAAGACAGGAAAATAGTGGTTCCTGCCCTCCATTCTCCCAAAGGCCAATGAGAGGGGTATGAATTACTCTGATTTCTAACTACTGGAATACTATAAGAGCAAGGGCCTGCTGTTGTTTCTTAGAGTATGCAGGACTACAGTGGAGATGCAGACTGTTTCCAGCCGAGCATGGTGACCATCAGTTATGCTGGATAAAAAAAATTAAGCCTGCCTCATACTCTAATTTCTTTCAAATTACTCCTAAGAAAGAAATAATCACTTGCTTAGGCCAAAAACAATGATAAAATTTGCCTAAAAATGATGCCAAAGCCCCTGGCATTCTCTTAGTGGAGGAAAGGGATCTTGAGGAAGAACAGGTAGGAATATCCTTCCAAACTGTCCCTCAAGTGCCCTTCAATTTCGAGGAAAAGGCAAAAAAGCTTGCCTCTCAGAAGGAAGTTTGTTAACAAGCTGAACTCTCAAACAAAAATCATCTTCTCTCCTTTCATCTGGCTGCCCTCATTAGGCAGATTCCCCAAGACCTCTTTGAGGTCCCTTAAACATATCTCCATAGACCCCAAGACCCAGACCAAGTGCTTACCTTGGAGTTAACCGTGCCCCGATTACAGTAGAGTTTAGCATTTGTTTTTATATTGTTAGGGTCTATCCCCAGGGCTTCTGTGTACAGTTCATAGGCTAGCTTGTAATTTCCTTCTTTAAATGCTTTATTCCCATCTTCTTTCTTTGCTTTAAGTGCTTTAGCATTCTACAGGGAAAAGCAAGGGGAAGTTAGTTCATATCCAGGAAACCCAGACAACTGTACAAGAGGCCCAAGTCTATTTTTGATTTCTCAGATCACAGCTGTTTAGCCTCGCACTGATCCTTACCACAACCACCCACCCCTCCGCCCGTACCCCCACCATCTGGGCTCTTTGTTGCTCACTGGTGCTTCCTACAGAGTGGACAGGAGAAACCAAGATTTGCAACAGAATATCATTGAGACTTGTTTGCCCAGGATTTACCTCCACTCCCTAGAATAAGCATTACTATTTTTTCTTCACTGAGGGAAGAAAATAAGAAAAAGCACACTTAGGTATTAGAAGGATCTGACCCTACATGATCACATTTACTTTTAAGTAAATAAACGTAGTTCTGAAATAATTTCTAATCAAAGACCAAGCATCCTGGCAAAGCGGGAAAAGGAGCTATCACATTTCATGTGATCCTAGAACCTTTCATTTTTGATTCACAGGTTCAAAAAGGAAGTTTTCTTTCCTACTCAGATCTGGGGCCTAGAACTTACTCTGCAAGCAATGCAGGCCTTCTCATGGTCAGGAGCCATTCTGAGAGCCTGTACAAAAAACTGAACCGCCTTCTCAATACAATCTTCATAATAAAGGCAAAGACCTCGTACATACAGAGCATCCGCATTGGTAGAATCCATTCGTAAAATGTCACTGCAATAGCCAGAGAGGAGAACATTCAGCCATGGTTTGGATCTCCCTACCATTACTATCATTTGTGATTACTATCACTAATTTTTCCCTTGACCATGTGTCTAGTATGGAAAGCATCCAAAGGTCAACAGATCCCAATAAGCTCTTCCCATACCTTCCCCAAATAAATGACCTATATTTATCTTTATTTATTTATTTATTTATTTATTTATTTATTTATTTATTTATTTTAAAGATTTTATTTATTTATGACACACACATGCAGAGAGAGAGAGGCAGAGACACAGGCAGAGGGAGAAGCAGGCTCCATGCAGGAGCCCGACGTGGGACTTGATCCCAGGTCTCCAGGATCACGCCCTGGGCCAAAGACAGCGCTAAACCGCTGAGCCACCCGGGCTGCCCTATATTTATCTTTAATACACTTCATGTGTCTCAGTCATTATTAGAACAGAGATTGGCAAACTACAGCCCAAAGGGCTAAATCCTGCCCACCGCTGTTTCTGTAAATCAAACTGTACTGAAACCTAGCCACATCATCCATTTATCTATTATCAATGGCTGTTTCTGCACCACAGTGGCAGAGGTGAATAATTTCGATGGAGACTATATGACCCGCAAAGCCTAAAATATTTACTACTGCCCTTTACAGAACTTGCAAACTTGCAAGTGTTAAAAGAAAATTACGTTTAAAAAAAAATAAAAAAACAAAAAACCTCACACGATCTCTTCTTCCATATATAGCTAAAGTACCTACTGTACTTCTATATCTGGTAGGTTTTCAAATCCAGTCTGTTTGGTTTTAAGGCCCAGGAAGGTCGATCAGCAATAGCTGGTCTACCTAAAGGACATATGGTAACTCCTGCTAAAGAGAGCTGCCAGACAGCACCTGTCCAGTGGTATCTGGCATTTCAATGCAGAACTGGCCTGATTTCATACCTGGCCACAGACTGTGCTTCCGGATAACGACCTAGCATTGCTAAACATTCTGCTTTGAGGATTTTGAAGCGATGGCAGGCAGGGGCAAATTCTAGGGCACGGTCCATGCAGAAAACCACCTATGGGGAAAAGAAAGCAAGTAAGGTTCTTCATTCTGGACTCTAGAAATATCTTCATTTAGTCTGGCCACAGGCAACAGACAGATTCAAAAGAAAGTAATATCAGAGGTTAGGAACATATCTAAGTCATCTGATTAAACCACTGAAACGAGGGGAGCAGTTGATCCAGAAGATGACAACGAACGTTTACTACGTACTTTATATACTGATCCATTTAATGTTCATGACAATTTTATAAATTTTACAAAGTACCTTATTTTATTAATGAGAAACTAAAATGCAGAGATTAAGGAATGTGTTCACGGTCACCGAAGCTAGTAAATGACAGAAACAGGATTCGGTTTCAGACACTATGACTCCAGAGCCTGTTACTTTAATCATCATGTTAAAAGCTGCATGTTAATAGCTACACTAACAGTGTAGAAATACTGTTATTTGCTATCCTGCACACCTCACCATGCTTAGGTTACTACAAAAGACAAGGATACCCAAAATAACCTGATACAGTCATCGCTCCCTATATTATTATTATTATTTTAAATTTTATTTATTTATTCATGAGAGACGGAGAGAGAGGCAGATACAGGCAGAGGGAGAAGCAGGCTCCATGCAGGGAGCCCGACGTTGGACTCGATCCCGGGACTCCAGGATCACGCCCCGGGCCAAAGGCAGATGCTCAACCGCTAAGCCACACAGGTGTCCCCCCTATATTATTAATATTGCTTACAGTTCCCTCCTCCCTGTGCCATGAGCCTTACATCCCACTAAGTACCCTAGTGGCCACCTTTCCTTCTATTTTATTTTTAAATTTTTTTTTAAATTTTTTTAATTTTTAATTTTTAAATTTATTTTTATTTCAAAGAGTTTATTTATTTATTCATGAGAGATACACAGAGAGAGGAAGAGACATAAGGAGAAGGAAAAGCAGGCTCCCTGTGGTGAGCCTGATGCAGGACTTGATCCCAAGACCCCGGGGTCACAACCTGAACAAAAGGCAGACGCTCAAACACTGAGCCACCCAGGCACCCCTATTTATGTTTTAAAGATAGATAAATTGGTTTTGGGGGGGAGGGGAGTGCAAGCAGGGGAGGAGCAGAGAGAGAATTCTCAAACAGACCCCCCACCCCCCAACTGAGCAAGGAGCCCAACATGGGGCTCAATCTTAGGACCCCAAGATGACCTGAGCTGGAAACCAAACATTGGTTGCCCAACTGACTGAGCCACCCTGGTGCCCCTCCACTTCTATTTTAGTAGAAATATATCAATAAAATAGTTCATTTAAAAATATGTATTTTATTTATTCATTTAAGAGAGAGAGCATGCATGCACAAGCAGGGAAAGGGGCAGGGGGAGAGGGAGAAAGAGACTCTCCCCACTGAGCAGGAGCCCAACTTGGGACTTAATCTCAGGACCCCAGGATCACAACCCCAGCCGAAGGCAGACACTTAACCAACTGAGCCACCAAGGCACCCCAAAATGTTTCATTTTAAATGGCCCTAAATAGTTTATCAGATTGTTATACTCAACATATATTCCCATTTTTCTCTTTTCAGAAGTTTGTTCCCTGAGCCTTCATTTTTGGTTTAGCTGCTATACCTGGGAGATCCTTACTGAATCATATTCTTTTCAAGGATAAATAACCCAAAGGAGAAATGCGGAATTAAGAGATACCCATTTCCTCTAAGAATCTGAATATGGGGATCAGGAAGAGATGAAGTCTAAAAGCTCAGAAGCAATAACAGGTCAAATTCCAGCAAAAGGTAACTGATTAGACATTCATATAATGGAATACCACATAGCTCTAAAACAGAATAAAGCTCCTTTCCATGTATTAGTACAGAAAGACTTCCAAGGTCTACTAAGTGCAAAGAAAGCAAGGTACAGAACAGTGAAGAACATGACCTTTCACGCAAAAAAAGAAAAATTAGAACTCTGTATTTTGATATATGTATAACCAAACTGGAAGGGAAGAGAAGAAATAAGAACACAGATTACTTTAGCGGGTGAGAACTAGGCAGATAGTTGTTTAGGGGAATACCTATCACTGAGTAAGTTTATACTTCTAGCTCCCTGCCCCCCACCTCATACTTCTAACTTTTGAACAATGAATAGCACCTAATCAAAAATTTAAATTTGAAAATATGCAGAAGTAGGAAAGCACCAAGAGCTGCCCCACTGGGAAGATGCAGTGTTCACAGAGCAGTGGTTGGGGATGCCTCTCTATCAGGGCATGGGGTACTATCCTAGAAGTTCTAAGGATTCTGGAAGTTCACGCATCATGTAAGATAAAGTCATGGTGCTAACTTTTCCCCCTTAAACAGAAATAGAACTAGTTGGGGGGTATAGGGGAAACAGTCAGATGTAAGCAGCCACACCCTGTTGCCTTCGCAACGTTGTGTGGAGATGGTTCTGCTCATCGGGTCAGTGGAGTGTCAGCTGAAGGCTCAGCGCTTCACTTCCCACCCCCCACCTCCCCATGACGAGGGACAGCTGCAGGCAAAGAAGATCTTTGTTTCTTCCAAGTTCATCTGTTTCCCCTGCCAGGATCATAATTCTTCATTTGTGACATCACCATGAGCTACAGTGGGGGGGCTGGGATGTCGCAAACAGAGGATTCTGTCACAAACTGGGGATTCTGGCTCCAGAGTGGGCAAGAGAGAAAAGAAACTCAAAAGATTGCCTTTGAGACAAAGCTTTTGCCTATGTAAACCTCAAAAAACGTGACAAAAGGCAGAATCAATCGCTTTCCAAACACACTCGACGCCCCCCCAACCTTATGAATCACACTACAAAGACACTGTGATTATTAAAACCAATGGACAGAAGAAGGATGCTAATAAGTTAATGCTGAGACTCTGTATAAGCTAATCAGAAATATTTATTACCAAATAAAAGACCTGCACAGTTGGCGACTTAAGCATAATTAAGAACAATTCTTGGGGCACCTGGGTGGCTCAGTTGGTTGGGCGTCTTCCTCTGGCTCAGGTCATGATCCCAAAGTCCCAGATCCAGCCCCACGTTGGGCTCCCTGCTCAGTGGGGAACCTACTTCTCCCTTAGCCCCTGACCCCACTCCTGCTCTGGCTTGCTCACTCTCTAATAAACAAAATCTTAAAAAAAGCAATTCTTAACTGTACCGTTTTATCAAATGTTTATTGAGTACCTTCTACAGAAAGCACTGAACACATTCCCACATATAAAGTAACAACATCTGTTCCTTGGATGATACAAACCTCTTTTAAGTGATCTTGAAAGTTGAAACTTTATCAGTGTTTTTTACCTTTTTAGGGGGTCATTCGCCTCCCCTTCTGAAACACTAATGAAAGCTACTTCCAAATATTATCTAAAGGAGGGAATTAAGGATTATACAGATGAGGTATAACCACTATAAACTAGATCTAGAAAGATTATCTAGAACTTTTATACCTTTCCCATGTTTTCAGATAGGTTAACCCCTTTGGAATGTAAATTTCACTATCACATAGCTCCAAAAGAATAGTGTGCTTTCACAGAAAGGCCTAACATCAAACTGGTGGGACAACAGGTTATGTACACTATTCAAAAATCTAAAGGAGCCTCTATTATTTATTTATTTATTTATTTATTTATTTTAATTTTTTATTTATTTATTTATGATAGTCACAGAGAGAGAGAGAGAGAGAGAGAGAGAGAGAGAGGCAGAGACCTAGGCAGAGGGAGAAGCAGGCTCCATGCACCGGGAGCCCGACGTGGGATTCGATCCCGAGTCCCCAGGATCGCGCCCTGGGCCAAAGGCAGGCGCCAAACCGCTGAGCCACCCAGGGATCCCCTCTATTTTTTATTTAGACCTGCATCTAGTTCACATAAAACAGGAATTAAAGCTAGCTCCCATTATTCAAGTTAAAATGGATTATCCAAACCTAATATTTTATTCCAACTAGTGTTTCTTCTACTAACCAGCGTACTTTTAGGCTACTGTATCAAACACAGGAACAAACTCAATTAAACTCACTTTTTATCATAAAGCCAAATATAATTAACAAGTAAGTACCTTAGCAAAATAAATAAATGAATGAATGAACGCATGCTGTTGATGATGTGGAGCAAGAGAACTCTCATTCATTGCTGGCAGGAATGCAAAATGGTACAGCTGTTTTGATGGGTGTCTTGCAAAACTTAACATACTTTTACCACATGATCCAGCGATTGCACTCCTTCATATTTAACCCAAAGAGGTGAAAACTTATGCCCACACAAAAACCTGGACACAGATGTTTACAGCAGCTCTATTCATAACTGTCAAAAATGTGACTTTAACAGATGTGTCTCTGGTGGGGAATGTTGATAATGGGGTAGGCTATGCATGTGTGGGGACAGAGGATTATGAGAACTCTCTGCCCTATCCTCTTAATTTTGCTGTGAACCTGTTCTTAAAAAATAGTCTTTAAAAAAAAAAAAGAGAGAGAGAGAGAAAGAAAAAGGCAAAGCCAAACTGAAGGGGTAATTTATTATTCTGGATCTTCCGTACCATACTACGCACGTGTATACACACTCACACCACATACACACGCATGCACAGCCTTGTGATAAACTGTAGAGGAGACTTCCCCATAGTGGTACTTTACCTTCCGAAAATCTCGCTTCTCGAAATCCGTTTCTGCTATTTTCTCATATTCTATGACTGCATTAGCATTCTTGAACTATACCAGAAAATCAGATAAGGGAATGTTTTAATGACGTTGTAGTTTCAACCACAAAATTAAATACATAAAAAAAAAAAATAAACAACCACAAAAAAAAAAAAAAATCAAGGCTTTGATGAATTAGGAGTTCAAGAAAATCAGAACCACATACTTCACAAATCAAGTCGGTGACAATGCAGCCGAGACTCCTAACAACAGGCAGGCTAAAGCCCCACCTGTACCATTAGTTTGAATTTCAAGTCAGGAATACCAGAGTCGTGCCTTGATAGACATAAAACAAAGGCACGACATTGTCAAATGAGACTGAGAATTTCCAGATTCTCACTAAAATGCATCCAAAGGTAAACTGGGTCTATATGGAGATGCAACTAAAATACATTTTGGCTGCTACTGATGTAATGAGGATTTGAACGTACTCAAAAGTCAGTTCTTTGCAGCATCTGCCCACTCCCCAGCTATCTCAGAAACCCTCCATTTCATAGATTTCTGAAGCTATAAATAAAAATATTCAAAACACTGTCTACATGTAAGAAACTGAGGCTCAGACAGTGAGATTCATTACCCAGGTGTGGCAAAGTCAGAAGTGAGACTAGCTCTTAGGTGGTTTTTTTGTTATTTTTTAGCTCTTAGTTCTGACTTTCAGGTCACTATACCACACTGCCTCTTTCGATACAGACAAGAACAGAACCATACCTCCTGGTGCGCCTGAGCATTTTTGTGATCCAGTTCTAGGGCTCTCTGGAAACTACGACATGCTGCCATGGCATTCCCTAGAGATAGGTGGCATTTGCCCTCTCGTAGATGTCCCTAGAAGAAATGCAAAGAGGGAAGAAAAGGAGCATGACTGCCAAGTAGAGAGTAATCAACAGCAGTAACAAATACCCACACAAAACCAACAGGGATGAAAGTGGCCAGAGCAGTGGTTCTCACCCAGGAGAGATTCCACTCTCCATGGGACAGTTAGCAATGTTACAGATATGTTTGGTTGTCACAACTGGAGAGAAAGGGGAGCTACTTATACCTGCGGTTAAAGAGACGCTGCTAAACATCATATAATGCACAGGACAGCTCTCCACAACAAAGAATTATCTGGTCCCAAATGTCTACAGTGTTAAGACTGAGAAGTCCTGGGCTAGAGGAACTCAACTGCAGCAATCTGTCCTCCCCAGATGGTTGCATTACGTACCCGGACAAAACTGTCATCCAACCTCACTGACTGCTGTGCATCTCCAAGAGCTTCCCGGAATTTTCCGAGCATCATCAAAGTGGCTGCTCGATTCCCATAGTAGCTAGCATTTTTAGGACACATATCTACAGGAAGGGCAGAAAATAAAGCTTAGCATGTAAATAAATAAATATTTATTAAATAAAGTAAAATAAAGCTTGGCATGGGTCAGTGCTTCAAAAACTCAGGGGTCATCTCCCCTCAGAACTACATCAAGGCAATCAAACTATAATAGGAATGCTAACATACTCTCTTTAAAATGCAATGGCCAAATTTTTGACTACCTGTGCAAATGGACAGAAGCAATGGTATGACCAATTAAAAAAATAAAAGTTACTTAAAAATAATTTACACTTAGCTTTAAAGTGTACTGATCACCCCTTAGAGGGGATGGGTCAGCATATTCATCATTTTTTTTTAAAAAGATTTTATTTATTTATTCCTGAGAGATGGGGGGGGGGGGGGGGGGCAAAGACACAGGCAGAGGGAGTAGCAGTTTCCATGCAGGGAGCCCAGCGTGGGGCTCAATCCCAGGTCTCCAGGATCACGCCCTGGGCTGAAGGCAGCGCTAAACTGCTGAGCCACTGAGGCTGCCCCGCATATTCATCTTCTTAAGGAACTGTATTGTATATAATAAGAGATGAAAATGAATTTATATTTGTTGAATTAGGGGTGGAGAGTTTGTAAGCAAGTTAAGTAAGGAACATGCTGACATGGGATTAAAATATGTGGGCATGGGACACCTGGGTGGCTCAGCAGTTAAAACATCTGCCTTTGGCTCATGTCGTGATCCTGGAGACACGGGATAAATAAAATAAAATATGTGGGCAAGTGGAGCATGGAAGTAGTTAAGACTTGATAATATCTATGAGGGCCATTTTCTAACATAGTTAAATGAACTGGAAATGGCTGAGATGCATTTAGGTATGTATCTTTTTGCCATTATATCTAGAACTTCTTAAACTGTCTTTGTCAAATGAAGAACTACCCATCTGAGCTAGGAAAAATCATCCTCATGAAGTCCAAAAGAGTTCACACAGTAAGTTATGAACCCACAAGCCAAAGGCTACTTTTCTGAAAGGTGCTACTCAGAATAGTATTTAGCAAATTTGTCTTCAGCATAAGCAGTAGTTCTCACCTATGGCTTTTGTATAATAATTATAAGCTTCATTGTAATCTTTCTTGGCATAGTATGCATTTCCTTGTTCCTTGAAAGACTCTGCTTCCCTGAAAAGGAAAGAGAAAGAGGAGCATGTTATTATACACAGGGAATAACCTCTGTAATCTCACAGGAGCAATTTTTGGTCTAGAGCCCCAGGCATATTGAACTGAAAGTTAGTGCAATGCTTGAAGGAATTTATAGGTTTGTTCAATGCTATTTTTTTTTGTCACTTAGATATATTCAAGCTAAATCAAAAAAACCTCTCTCATGTTGCGTGCCTTTTCCTCGCTATTCCCGCCTATAGTTATATTCCATACAATAAGCAAGTTTAGATCATCTCTCATAGAGACTGAATTTTTTTAACTTTATTTATTTATTTATTTACGTAGTCTCTACACCCAGCATGGGGCTCAAACTCATGACCCCAAGATCAAGAGTTGCATGCTTCTCCAACTGAGCCAGGCAGGTGCCCTGAATTTTTATATGTATTTCCTTCCCACTGTGTCACAATTGCTGCTTCTTTAGCAAACATAAAAAAATCAGTTACAGATCATTCCATTCAGGGGCAATGACTTCTTAACGTGAAATGGGTCACATCCTTAGAGTTCTAACGATATATTCTCTTGAAAACTGGCTCATGCATTTGTCACTGAAAGGACAAGCAGAGCAGAAGCAGGTGGCAAAGGAGTTAAAAGCATAGCATACTGGTGTTTAAGATGGAGGACAGAGTTCAATGATAGCAGAGATCAAGAACCTGGGTAACAGGAACATATGAGGTACAGCCTGCCAGAGCCATGCTCTAAGAAATACCCCTCTACTGATGTTCTCTCTGCCCATCACATCCACATGGGTACTTATTGCCCCCTCTACCATTCCTATAGTACCTTGTATAACCACCAAGTGGATAATATCAGAATTTCTACCCTACTCCAAGATCCTTTTTTGAAGTTCTGCCACCAGACAAAGTGTATTTTCCAAAAGGAACAATGTTATGTAAGTGAGAATTATATTCCAGATCAAGGAACTAGAATCGAATAAGACATGACCAACAATGTTTTAAAAGAACTGGTAACCCCTACCAAAGATACCCCAAATCATTCTAATGACCAACAATCATTCTAATGAGTGACAAAGATAATTCTTTACCCAAATGATTTCTGCAACATATCTTAGCATTTTTGTTATAAGAAAGAATCTTTGTTTCTTTTCCTCTACACATCCAAAAAAGAACCCAGTTCAAGGGAAATAGAGACAAAAGTACCAGTTTTTAACCATGGTGATGGTAATGGGAGTTTACAGCTTGATTTTATGCACCTCGGTAATGGAAGGATTTGTGATTTATTTACTTACGTATTTTAAACTACAGAATGGCAAAGCTGCCCTCCTTTTATTGAGGTGATCTCCCTTTCTTTTTTTTTTTTTTTATTTTTTTTTAAGTTTTTATTTATTTATGATAGTCACAGAGATAGAGAGAGAGAGAGAGAGAGAGAGAGGCAGAGAGAGAAGCAGGCTCCATGCACTGGGAGCCTGATGTGGGATTCGATCCCGGGTCTCCAGGATCACGCCCTGGGCCAAAGGCAGGCGCCAAACCGCTGCGCCACCCAGGGATCCCCCTGATCTTCCTTTCCATTCTTCTCCAGCACTGTCCTGGCAAGCCCTACTAACATGAAAAGGCTGCTAGAAGAAAGGAGAAGGAAAATGGGAATGATCTATAAATGTTGACAGATCTGAACTGTGATGGACATGAATTTATTTGAATAATTTTATTACACCAACTGGCACAAGGCTGTAAAGAGGCCATCTGCTATTAAAAGTCCTCAAGAAGGATCCCCCAAATGCAAGATTTATAGGACCAATTGCAATCTTTCTGCACGGTGTACACCATCCTATAACTCTAAATTAAGCAAAGCATTCTAAGAACTATGAGGAGCCTACCCTTTAAGAGCAGATATGCCAAGAGATCTGAAGAAAGGGCTTCCCCAACACTGGATGTCAGAAGCTGAGTCAAATTGCTGTGAAAAAACCAGAGTGGTAAATTCAAAGGAAACATTAGGCTCACAATGTATGTGAAAAGATCTAGTCTTCCTTTCAGCTGCCTAGTGGCTAAGAATACACAAATGCTTAAAGAAAACCAAAGGTATCCAGACACTTAGACACCATATTAGTAGTATAAAGCTGGTTAAGCAAAGGTGAAACAATCTGTAGAGCTACAGAAAAGTGCCCTTTCTTTCCTGAAACACAAACTTCCATGGAGGCAAGGGAGTTCTGCATGGGCTGTAGAAAGTAAGAAATGATTACTGAAGCCTGGTACTTCCATATGTTATCTTTCTACCAGGTGTTTCATTATTCCTATAGCTCAGAGAAGTAAAATAAGGAGCAGAGATAAAAAACTGGCCCAAGGTCAGGATGTCAACCCACACCTATCAGATTCCAAAGCTTATGCACCATCTACTATGCTAAGCTTTCTCTCCAATGCTCATCTGTATCTATTTCTTAAGACTTAAAAAATTAATCTGTCCTGCTGGGAACAAGACATGGGCAATGAATGTGTATTTCTTCAAACTAAGACATAAAATAGCCCTAGCATATAAAATCCAACTCCAGAACTGCAATCTAGATTTAAACAAGCTAAATGACATTCCTAACAATTAGTCACAGAGAGAGCAGGGCTCCTTTCTCTTTAAGACGCAAGACCTAGTGAACTGGACTTTGCCTCCCCCAAGAAATGCATTTCATTTTAGTAAATGGTGAGTAGATTCCATTCTAGAGCAAACAAAGCGAGTAATGTAGAGTCAGCCCACAGCAGAAAGAACAAGAAGAATTGTGTTGTGACAAGTTACCATGTTTTTAACCTCACACTGCACAGCATCAGGCCAGAATTAGCTATTCCCACACAACTGCCTCATGAAAAGGACTTATTTTCATAGAAACATGGTTGATTAACAGCTGCCTAAACAATAGGCACTTAGTGCATTTAGGCTGAATGCTTATTTTTTGCCTCCAGGTCCAACTCTCAGAGTGGAGTCCCCTCCTTCATTTTGAACCTCCCCACCAAATACGAGACAAGCTTTAACCAATGGGCCTGACCCAGTGAGACCAGCCGAGGAAAAAGTGGATCTTTGGAATCCAGCATGGCAGCAGCAAGAACTGAACAAGGCTGCATCAGGAACAATTCCAGGGTCAAATCCATTCAAGTCCTGCCCTGGGAGTCTGAGAAAGGGCTGAAGCTTGTTCAAGTTGCCTTTACAGCAAAGGGACTGAAGGATGAGATGTCAAAGGCGTGGGACTGGAAAAGAAGGAGAAGAGCTGGTTAACACTGGAATCGAGGACAGCCTGGTGCTGGTATCTGTCACTCCACTCACCGCCAGGATCACTGATTTGATAACCAAGTGAAGTTATAACATGTACCTACCAAACACATCAGCACCGAGAAAGGAAGGATTAGGATTAATTAGGTTCACCTGGACCAACCAAAAAGAGGAAAGAAGTCCAAAAGGGACTAAATTACACTACAGATTATTTCTATGGACACACAATAAAATTCAGACTAATCCCTGAAATATAATGCCACATGAAAATATAGACACGCCATAACTGACCTGCAGGAGCTATTAATAGCTACACTACATCTCTAGTCCTTTTTCAGATTTTCAAAGGCATTCCTAGGGAAGATCTGGGCATCCTGAAGTGGTTATGGTGATACTATTACAAGTTCTTCAACAAAGAGCCAGTGAGGCACCCAAGGCCACCACACAGGCTCCCCAACTTCACAGTCCTTGGTTTTCTCCCCACTAGATCCTGTTAACCAGCGTCAAGGTTTTTAGATTAAAAACTAATTTATCTAGTTTTCCACCCAACCTCTAAGCAGAGTAAGCTTCACCTCTGATTCACCAAAAGATGCTGGGAAAGATTCAATCCTCCACCAAACCAGTCCTTTCACTTGAATTTTCACAAATTCCTGTGAAAAGAGCTACTGAGAGATTTTCAAAAACTTCTATCTTGGGTAGCCCATGTGGCTCAGCGGTTTAGCGCTGCCTTCAGCGCAGGGTGTGGTACTGGAGACCCGGGATCAAGTCCCACATCGGGCTCCCTGCATGGAGCCTGCTTCTTCCTCTGCCTGTGTCTGTGCCTCTCTCTGTGTGTCTCTCATGAATAAATAAATAAAATCTTAAAAAAAAAAAAAAAAAAACTTCTATCCTCTCAGGAGGTATGGTGGGGAGGGTCCACCACAGCAGGATCAGTGGAGGGCCTGGGTGGCCTTCTGACAGATACACGTAAGGAGACTACATATCACTCTTGGTCGGCTTTGCTATTTTAAAATATATTCCTGTATTTTTCAGAAATAACCTCATCAATCAAAACTACAGCCTGGCACCTGCTCTTCTACACTACACATGTTAAAAATCTGTATATCCTCTGATCATGCAGTTATATTCTCTCCTCCAATGTAGCACTCATTCTTCACAGATGCTAATTACTCCAATGAACAGTGCCAAGGGAATCATTTGGTATTACACAGGTCTTAGCAGGGCTCAGCATCACGTGATCAGTTCAGACAACATGGGCTTATAATCACCAGTCAACTCTACACATTTACAGCACAGCTAAATTAAACATACATTAAAACACCGCAGTTGACATTGCAACGTGACCCAAATTAGATGCCCTATAAAAATCTCCATTTTCTCTTTAAATACTTCTAAGTTGGATGTTAAGCAAGCTCTTCGCCTTAGGCCAACTAATCTATCTTAGCAATGAAAGAGCGAATTTTACTCATCAGCTTTCATTAATGCAGGATTCATTGGATGGTAGTTTTTAAAACGCCCTCAAATATAAGTGGGTTCTCTTTGGAAATGCTTCACATTTCATGTATTTGTGAATTATTAAAATAGAGATGAGATCCTTCATCACTTGTACAGTATCATTTTAGGATTTATTTTTTAAAAGATTTTTATTTATTTATTTGAGAGAGAATGTGCATACATAAGCAGGGGAGCAGCAGCCAGAGGGAAAGGGAGAAGCAGGCTCCCTGCTCCATCAGGCTCTATTTCAGAGTCCTAGGATTATGACCTGAGCTGAAGGCAGCCACTTAACTGACTCAACCACCCAGGCACCCCTCACTTTAAGATTTAGTTACCTCTGTGCATAAAAATAAAGACCAGCACAGTTCACTATTCTGTAACATTTGCAACCTAGGATATGCTGATATTTTTGTATGACAAAAACTTAACTGACTGCTTTTACTTATTTCAAGTATTTGCCTAGAATAATACATTTTTAATCAAGTTTAGCTCTTCTAATAGCCATGAATAATAGTTTAAATCAAAGGGGATGCAGAAGCTTGGATGAGATCTTCTTTTTTGCATTTTCTTGATGTATTCTGCTACTCCTGATATGACAGAAAAATCTAACTGCTAAAAATACAACTTAGGACAAGATGATTTCTTTGGTTAGAGCACAGTAATGTTTCAGGGCCTTTGATTTGGGAGACTTTTATTGGCAGGAAGAATCTTAGAAGAAGCTATCTATTAACAACACTTTATACTGCCCCTAAGTCAAATATTCCTTATGCATCCTAACTTTCAAAATGTCACCTTCACTCTGTGCTTATTCGCCCCTTTCTTTTATTCAGTCAAGTTTATTAGTTGTCCATTGATCTAGAAATATCCTCCACCCTTTAGAATTTATGGGATCTTGGCCAGTCTCAGAGTAGAAATTCCTTCCTCCTTCCCACAATCTGAGACCTCTTGTCCCCAAAGGCACGTCACAGGGCCTGTTTCAAGTTGTACTCTTTCTGACCTCCATGAGGGAATAAAGTAAAAGGAGGCCAGGTGCCTTTTATTCCATCTTACCAAATGCATATTATTCTTTCTTTCTTTTCTAACTAGCCTAGGAATGAAATAACAAGTTTTATAGAGATAGGTGGAGTAATCTCACAGATTCAGTGCTTCCTGAATGCAAGGTGCTATATGCTGGGTATGAATAAAGGCTTCAAAATGGTCCAGAGAAGGGCAGCCCGGGTGGCTCAGTGGTTTAGCACCTGCCTTTGGCCCAGGGCATGATCCTGGAGACCCCGGATCAAGTCCCACGTCGGGCTCCCTGCATGGAGCCTGCTTCTCCCACCACCTGTGTCTCTGCCTCTCTGTGTGTCTCTCATGAATAAATAAATAAAATCTTATAAAAAAAAAAAATGGTCCAGAGAAAACAGAGGATGGGCTCTCTAATTGCTACCAGATGGTAAAAGTGGGCTACCCAGTTTCTTTTACCCAATTTGCTTTAGAATAAAGTGCTTCTGCTTACACTTCAATGCACAAATACCCACCCTTCTCCCCAAAAAGAGGGGAGGAGATGAAGGTAACTAATTAACATACCAGTTCAAATTATTCTCTTTCTAGACATTCAGGGGAAAGCCTCAACAGGGGCAGAGCCAGAAGGGACCAAATGAAGTTACAGTCTAGACAAGGCAATAGCACTCTCTACTGCTAGAGCAGGGAAGGACACCAGGCAACACACTGGAGTTGGCAATGTCTTATTTAGGGCGGGGGGGCGGGGGGGCAACCAACTAATCAATTGACCCAGACAGAAATTATTGCACTCAGAAAGATGTTCACATGAAATAGCTGACTCAATCATAATAAATTGATGCTAGTTCCTTAAATGAGAAGTGTCACAATCTGTGGCATCTACTTAATCTTTACTCCACAGAAAAGGGGATCCAACCATAAAGCTGCTTCTGAGAAGCCACTCTGAGGACATAAGTCATTGGCCTTTCACCAACAGCCAGAGGCTTGTTTCCATAACATACCCCAAAACCCACCATTTTCTATCCCATGGTTCCTCACTCTGTGAGCTCTCCTAATATCCTCTTAGGGACATTAGCATCCAACAAAAATCTAGAACTAAGAAAATAATTAAGAAAAAGGCTGCTTTGAGTTTTGGGGAGAGGTGGGAGTGGAGGGGGGAACCAGAGTGGGAAGTCTAGATTGTCACCTGGTATGTTGCTGCTAAAGTTCTCAATAAATAAATAAGTAAGTAAAATAAAGTTCTCTTGATTCCTTACTTTAACAGGTGGTTGACTATCTCAGGGCAAACTTCCAGAGGAAGAACTCTTAGGACAGAAACTCCCCAAGAATAAGAGAAAATGTTGCTTCCTCACATACCCTCCCCAAAAGCCTAATAAAAGAATCAGAAGAGAAGGTGAATACTTTGCTTATCTGACAATTTGGCCTCCCCACAAAAATTTTAAGTAACATGACAAGAGAATATTAGATGTCAGAATTAGCCTTTGAAAGTTATCTCTCTTCATATTTTCATTCTCAAAAGCCTCAACCACCCATATCCTTGCCAATGGTGGGATAAAACATAGAAACTGCTATTCTGATTTAGATGGGGAAGGAAAAAAACCTGTCAACCCAATACAATGAATAGACATTGGGGTAACCTGCACGATGAATCCTGCTCTTACTGCTGAAATTCAGACAGTTTAAAAGAATACCTGGAACGACCTCTAAGTAACTTCCACATCACTCAGCACTGGAGAAAAGGGACCAAACATTAATGAAGTAAGAGAGAAATGGGCTCTCAGAGGGACTGTGCATCAGACCACAAGGCACCTAGGCAGCCGCTGACCATTGTTCTCCAATCTTCTAAAGTCCTAGAGAAAAAAAGCAAAGGCAAGTGCCCAGTACTCAGCTTTTTAAAACTTTTAAAATACTAGCTTTAATGACTACACTCATCCCTGATTGGCTAGAATGTTCAATAAGCTTGGGTTTTCAGCCAATCAGATTTCTGGTCGTTGGGAATGGCCTAGACTTGAGAGCAACTGCCATTCGACTTGGTTGGTTTCTGGTTCTGGTTAGTATTTGCACCCAAATTAAAGCAGCAAGGGCAGAGAGACCCTTCCTCTATACTTTACCTTAGCTCCAGTTATGACTTAACAATTTTTAAAAAAGGTTTTATTTTTAAGTAATCTCTACACTAAAATGGGGCTCAAATTCACAAACCCAAGATCAAGGATTGTATGCTCTATCGACTGAGCCAGCCAAGCACCCTTGATTTAACAATTTTGCTACTTGTTAATATCAAGTTCAGGGCAGCCCCGGTGGCTCAGCGGTTTAGGGCCGCCTTCAGTCCAGGGTGTGATCCTGGAGTCCCGGGATCGAGTCCCTCGTCGGGCTTCCTGCATGGAGCCTGTTTCTTCCTCTGCCTGTGTCTCTGCCTCTGTCTCTGTGTCTCTCATGAATGAATAAATAAAATCTTTAAAAAGAAAAAAAAAAGGTTCAATTAATCAATTAGGTAATCAGGTTCAATCCTGGTATTCAGGATCCTGTATTCAGGATCCTGTATTCCTAGCTTTATCCCTTCTTAACCATGACTTATTTTTTTTTTTTTTTAAGATTTTATTTATTCACGAGAGACACACAGAGAGGCAGAGACACAGGCAGAGGGAGAAGGAGGCTCCATGCAGGAAGCCCGATGTGGGACTCAATCCTACAACCTCAGGATCATGCCCCGAGCCAAAGGCAGGCGCTCAACTGCTGAGCCACCCAGGCGTCCCAACCATGACTTATTTGTCCCACCTCCCATTTCTTCCCCTCTGACCCCACGCTTAGAAGTATACCAAAATGAAAATGAAGGATGAGAGCAGTGTTTTCACGGACTTGGATTTAAGATCAAAGATAATATCCCAGGGCACCTGGGTGGCTCAGTGGTTGAGCATCTGCCTTCAGCTCAGGTCATGATTCTCGGATCCGGGGATCACAGGAAGCCTGCTTCTCCCTCTGCCTATATATCTCTGCCTCTGTGTCTCTTGTGAATAAATAAAATCTTAAAAAAAAAAAAAAGATAATATCCCATTTAGATTGTGGGCTTACTGAAATGTCTAGCTGCCTGCCCTGGAACTTCAAGAGAAAGTTTAGAGAGACAAATACCTAAGAATTTAAAACAGAGTGAGAAAGGAGAGCTGGGAGAGGCATCCCCACAAGCTCTTCAGTTATGCCCATGAACTCCAAAATGTCCCAGGAAGCTGTAGTAAATAAACAACTGCAGCATATCCTGGGATATGGATTCAGGGTTCAGCACTTCCCACCAACAACATGAATAGAGAAATAAAAAGCAAATTCTACAGAGTTTACCATACCTAGATACTAAGAAAGGACCTAATGGTCTTCCTTGAGTCCACCATGAAAACAGATACAGAGGTTATCAGATCAAGGAATCAGATAAGGATGTTCTATCTCCTAAATCTATGGCTTCAGGCTTCGTTGGTTCCTTTAGACCTATTGTCCGGTGGTCACACCGGATTCACGGATTCATGCTGAGACAGAGAATGCTTCTTCTATCCATGAGCAACTTGGAGCAACTTGAAATACTTCAATTTTACCATAATAAAGACTACCTACGGACACCTCCCCAGTCGAGGAAATGTGACCAGAGGGCCTTCACTAGAGACAAGTATTCATATATCAGATAAAGCAATCAGCAACTTTCCAGGAAAGTGTAAGGCTTGAAATTAATTTAATTAAATTAAGTTAAATTAGCTGAATTGTAAAACCACTGAAATTTAGCTCTCTGGCACTCTAAGTAGCTTTCTCTGTTCTGGTGGGCAAAAAGAAATAAACCTTCATGTTCAGAACCCTGATCTATTTTGGAGTGCCAACTAATACATTTTTTATTTTAGCCTCTCAGCTGCTGTGGGGGAAAAAGAACTTTGTCAAAATGATGGGCAAGAAAAAATTGAAATTCATTTCTTTTCTCTCTAGAGACACTGAAGCTAATGAAATAAAACATGCAGTCATTTAAAATGCTGCAACTATGAGGCCCCAAGTCTTGAAAGCTCCTCTCACTTTGTCCCCTGTGGGACTGTAACAATTTAGCAGCAGCAGCAGCACGCCCTTGAGCCAAGATGCTAGGAAGGAAGGACTCCTTGCTAGACTTCACAAAAACAACCCCAGAGACCCATCAACGCCCGTGTCCCCAAGTGAACTGTAGTAGGACTGTAACAAGAGACACAAACTTGGCCAAATGACTAAAGGGCATCTGTAAGGGATGTCCCTGTCCTAGCCCTCTGTTGTGGCTACACAGGATTCCAGGATATATTAAAAATGTAAAACCACCTTCCTCCAAAACTTCTAGATTGTCACTCCATTTTCAGCATTGGAAAACCATACATAAACGAGGCTTTTTCTTACTAACAGAGCCTAGTCTCTACTCTCCTATGGATGCCTTATATGCCAGAAAGTCAAACTGTGGTTTTTTAAATTTCATTGTATTTTCCTTTTGATTTGCTCATATACGTGGTATATAAGTATCTATGTTTTATTATATCTAAAAGAGATCAATATAAATACGTATTACGTATATGCCTATTTAGCAAGAATGTAGTTTTTCATAGTTAAATTTACAGTACATTTTCTCAGCGGTAGATAAAACTGCATTTTACAACCATCTTAAATTGACATCTTAAATTCCATGAAATGAGGCAGTTAGCTTAAGTCAACACCCCTTCTTATTCCGCTGTACTGCAACCAATATCACGTTTTTGTGTCATGTGGTTATGTTACAGCATCACCTATTTTTGCATTTCTTAATATATCTTCAGGTTCATTTACTATAATTTTATGAGACTGTGTTTGTTTTTTAGAGAAGGACCTGCTTTAGATAGAGGGGTCTGAAGTAAAACCCCAATCAGGGACAGTCAGAGATCTACACTAAGTAGGAGAAGGTTTTTTTTCAAATTATTACATATAGCCCAAGTCCCTATTTATAACACACACAAAAAAAGTCCCACTGAACTCTTTACAATACCAAGTAAATCCTTGCAATTAACGTAAACTGTGTGAGGTAGAGGGGAGGAGCTTTGTTTCCCATTTTGTAGTTCCTTAATGATGCTAATGACGCTTAATCCTAAACCCCTGAGAAGAACTAGGGTATAAGGTGAAAACTCAAAACTAAGAACAGAGAGACTAGACTCTGGTATGCCCGCTTTCTCTGATTATCCTGGGGACTTACTACACACTTTGTCAAGCTTCTCAGTTCTCCACACATCTTGGGACACAGGCTGTAGTAAACAACCCTGAAACTTGACAACTATTAAGTCATCCTGAGTACCTCCTGTATTTCTAACTCGGATAGTAAAAAATTCTCAGAATCCTGGTTTCAGACCTCATGAAGCCAGACTGAAGCCATCCATACAGGGCTTAATAGTACAAAGGTATGAAAGAGGAGGAAAGCAGACTGAGGGGACGGGGGGGGGGGGGGGGGGGGGGGATGCAGCCCCTCTCTAAGGAAAGGGCTCCAGGCTTCCGGACGTTTTGGTGAATTCTTCCTCCAGGATTAGGACAAGTAGGACTACCCACAACTGTGTTCCAACCCACTTCCAATAACCTGCCTTAGCTGTAGCCAGAATCCAGAGTGTTCTCGAAAAGCACTCACTCAGCAGCTCCCTTGGCTAGTCCGGACTGGCAATCTCGAGCCACTGCGGCTGCCCAGCAGTGCCAACAGCGCCCAAGCAGTTGCCCTCCTCTGTTTAACTCAAGAAAGAGCAGTCCCGGGAAGAATGAGGATCTTACTCCGGAAGGACGCAAGGGCAGGAGTTTGACGTGTAGAGCACGAGACAAGGCCCCCACTCTTCCTTCTTTCTCTCCCAGCTCCGACTTCTGGGGTACGGGGAGGGGACCCCCAGGTCAATAAGGGAGCCACACTCGGACCTAGGCTAGTGGTCCCTGGGGCCTATCACTGAGGAACGGGGCTGAGGAGACCAGGGAGTAAGGAGAACAAGGGCTTGGGAGATGCAAAGTGCTGACACACAACAATGCACAGAAGTTAACCAGAGAAGGCGGGGGTCGGCGGCGATGTGAGGAAGTCGTCATAGTCGCCGCGCAGCCTCCCCCACCTCACAACAGATCTCTGAGACTCCCAACACCCGGCCTCTACCATAAGGGCGACGTTCCTCTCTGCCAGAGAACGAGGCCGTGCCTCAGCTCCCCAGCCAGGCGGAAGCAGGAGGGGAGGGCCGACCTCCGGGAGCGCCCCTTCAGGGGGTCTCCGATGGCGGGGGGGGGGTCGCGGGGGCGGGGCATCGCCTCAGCGGGGGCTGCACCATGGCAGGGACCGGTTTCCCGGAGTCAAGGAGCTGAAGCTCCCGCCCTCCACTACCCTGCTACCCGGTTACCTCTTCGCTTCCTCGTCGTCGAGCAGCTCTGGCTCGGTCGCCGCCATTACCACATCGCACTCCGCGGCAGCCGCCATCTTACCGCCGGGACCAGAGAGGCGGGTGGGAGGCAGGCGGTGAAGAGCACTTCCGGCTGGAGCATCGAGCAGCTCAGCGGCGCTGCGCCCAGAGGGGCTCCCTCGGGCCCGTCTACCAGCGAGAGGCTCCGCTTGGGGCCAGAGCGGCCTCCCGCCCCCGGAGGTCCACGGTGGTCTCCGCGCCGGGGCGGGGGCCCAGGAACGGTTCCTGTGCGTAGGGGGCGCCACTTTATCCGTGGGTCGGAAGTGGGGGGTAGAGGAGGTTGGCGCCTCTCTAGGCCTGAGCTCTTCTCAGTATGCTGAGAGCTTCGTTGCCATAGCAACTTCCGATCCTAGAGCGTCTCCAGTTAAGGTTCAGGAGAGTCTGAGTTGGGTTGAGGACTCGATGACCCAGGACCCTGGAGGGAAAGGTTCCCCCACTACTACCTTCTCGACCTCTGAGTGTGTCCACAGCTTCCTCCCGGGAAAGGCAGGAAGACACACTTTGAGCCCAGTTCCCTCAGCTTTCATCGGCCCTTGGAAGCCCTGCCCAACCAAGCCAGGGGAACGCAGGGCGTCTTCACCCCGCGCCTTTCATCCCCTCTGGATCTCCAAGCAACAACTGGTTCATCACCCTAATGACGCTGAGCCTTTTATGAGGCTGCTTTCATGTCAGCTGCCTAGGAGTGCCATCTCAGCATTAAGCCTAGGGAGGGTAGCACGGCGCCCCCGACCCTGCCCTGGAGTTTATAAGGCAGCTCGCAGGGTGAGGTCCCTGCTCCATAGTGTCCCCAGGTCTCTCACTCTTTATAGAAATACCCTGCTCAGCACGCTTGTCTTGCCGAATGCAGTCTGGACTGGGAACTCAGAGAGGGCAAGGACACAGCCTAATCTTTGTAGTACCTCCCTCACCCAAACCAACAGTATTTGTGGAGTTTGATTACACTGGGGCTTTCTGAGGTTAAATTGGGGGAGTTTGAGGTTAAAAAAGTCAAGGGGAACTAAAATAAGGGAGCAAGTGAATTTAAAAAAAAGGATGGACTCCTTTTCTCTATTCTTCCATAGCATGTGCCATTCTTAGTAGGCTTCTTAGGAGGTCTTCCTCTCACAGTGCTAAGAGAGCAGAAGCCACACCCACCAACGGGTAGGGAAGGATGAGAGAGGCTCAGTGGGTGGGAAGAGGGAAGTCATTCATCCAGCCAATCATTCACTAGCCTCTCCAAAGTGCCTACTTTGTGCTAGGTTGGGAGGGCACAGACTCAAAGACCACCTGCCCTGTCAACCAATGGCTCACGGTCTGCGGTTTACTGCAGGAAGCCAACTTGCCTTTAGACCATCTTCCCACTGTGTTCTTTGCATCTAAACCAATTCATTTACTCTCATAGCTTTAATTTTAGCTGTAGATGACCCTCAACTCTGTTGATATTTCCAGCCTGGATTTCTCAGTTGTAATTTCTAGATCTGTATATCCAACTATCTACTGGATCTCTTGGGTGTTTCACAAATCCTGGAGACATAACATACTGAAGTTGAACTTGTAGTTCTCTCCCCACTCTTCGACAAAGGAAAAAACAAATGCTATGCTTGATTCTCTTTTCCTGAATTCCTTATCTTGTCAAATTGATTCACCATTCAACTGGTCACCCAATGAGAAAGATAGGAGACTCCATAAATGCCTTCTTTCTCACTCCTGATTCCCAATTTATCACCAAGTCTTGTTGATTCTCCTATATTTCTCCATATAGTCTCCCAACTGGCCCCCAGTCTCATCTCTCTCTTTTTCACTCTTCTGTCAATGACTTTCTTTCTTTCTTTCTTTCTTTCTTTCTTTCTTTCTTTCTTTCTTTCTTCTTCTTTCTTCTTTCTTTTTGTCAATGACTTTCTTAAAAGCAAAAACTGATCATGTCACTTCATTGGCATAAAATCTATCAGTGGCTTTCCACTGCTGTTGGGATACAGTTTGAGGGCAGCCCTGGTGGCTCAGCGGTTTAGCGCCACCTTCGGCCCAGGGAATGATCCTGGAGACCCGGATCGTTGGCCCAGGAAGATCGTTGGGCTTCCTGCATGGATCCTGCTTATCCCTCTGCCCGTGTCTCTGCCTCTCTCTGTGTCTCTCGTGAATGAGTAAAAAACAAAACAAAACAAAACAAAACAAAAAAAACAGTTTGAACTTGACCTACCATACCCAGTCTTTGATTATTTGCCTCCTTTCCACCATCAATATTGACCCCCCAAATACTTGTAGTTCCAGAAAATGCCATGTTTTTTTTTTTTTTTGCCAGTTTTTTCTTCCACTCTTTTCTTCCACACCGTTCAAATCTCAAAGCAGACATAACGTCCTCCAGGAAGTTTTCTGTGATGCCCGCTGTCCCTGAAGTTAAATGCCCCTTGCTGTGCTCCCATAGCACTTCCATAATAATTCTCACCGTGCTGCCCTGTAATTGTTGGTTTAGATGTCTAGCTCCTCTAGACGGTGACGTTCTAATGAGCAGGTACCCTGTCTAATTCGTCCATTTTTCTCAGTATGTGGTTTTATGCCTGATCAGAGTAGGTGCTCCGAAGACATCTGACTAATAAGCGATTGAATAAAAAAAGTGCTGCTGCACTATGGTAGCCTTTAGAAAAAGAACATTTGGGCATCAGAGACACGGGCCACCGCGCGTCCAGGGAGCTCAGGTGCGCTCAGGTGCACACCAGCCCAGGTGCCGTCATTCTCCCCGCCGGCCTGTGGGGGCGCTGTGTGTCCGTCCCCTGCTGGCCGCCGCCGGAATTGGTCCTGCCGGACGGAAGCTGGGGGGCGGGGCCAGTCGGAGCCTGGAAGGACCCGGGAGCGGCCGAGCGCTTGTGGCTGTGCGGCGCCTCCCTGGTCCCGGTGCGCCTGGCGGGGCCCGGCCCGGGAGCTGCGAGGGCTCCGGGAGGTACGGAGCGGGGAGGCCGCCGCGTCCGGACTGCCTTAGGAGGCGGGTCCCTGCCTCCGATCCCCCGGGGGGGGCCCCCTCGAGGGCAATCGGTGGCGGAAGCGCCCCTGGCAGTCTCTCCCGGGGGTATCCCGTAGTTGCAGGGCCCAGGATATAGGATCCCGAGGAGGGAGGAGGGGTCTATATCCGGAGTTTTCTCGAGAAGTGTCTGAGACACCACATCTGTATCTGCTCTCCGGGGCAGTCGAGGTCAGGGGTTCCTCCTGGAAGCCTGTGTTGGGAATGCCTCGGACGAGATCTCTGTCTGGGACCTCTCCGGAGAAGGGATTTCTGTGTCTGAGCCTCCTCCTCCGGGCTTGTCGGTTCAAGGGCAGGCACAGATTTTTCCTCTCCGAAGCCTTTTTCCCCTTAGTTTTTTTTTTTTTTTTCTTTTTCCCCACTCTTTTCTTGTGTGATGTTCTTTATCTTAGCCACGGACTTGACTGGGAATTAGAGGGAATTAGTTGTGGTCCAGATAAGTCATACAGGAAAGCAAAGTACCCTCCTTATTTGCTCACTCTCCTCCAAGAGTGGCTTAAGACAGATCCACCCAAAACAGCATTCCTGCTTCTTTCTCCGTGGAGTCCTGCTTCAAGACAGGAAGCTGAGCCAGAGCTCCCTTCAGCAACTGGTCCTCCACATCCTGTGCACAGAAGGGAACGTGGACAGTGATTCCTTTAAACCAGAAACTGCCCCCCCCCCCAACCTTTGTGGCATTTACCAAGAATCTGCCGTGAGCCAGTTACTGGCCATGTACTGGTTATGACAAAGGTGCATAAAGTATAGCTCACTGTTCCGGAGCAGGACGTAGATGCATCATTCCAATACGCCCTGACCAGAGTAGGGGACAGACAGTGCTGAATCCCTGAGGCTGTGTATTTAGCCCTCTGTTTTCATCCCACCTCATACATTGTGCTCCTGTCTTTCAAGGCTGAAGGCTAAGCATGGGGAAGAGCTGCAAGGTGGTCGTGTGTGGCCAAGCATCTGTGGGTAAAACTTCCATCCTGGAGCAGCTTCTGTATGGGAACCATGTAGTAGGTGAGTGTTGTTGGGGGTAACGGCACAGTGCAAGATGTTGAAGAATAAGTAGGATGCGATCACAACATGAAAAGGCTAAAAGCTGGTGGCGGTGGCTGTTGTACAGCAAAGAGTGAAATCTGCATAATGACCCCAACCCTAGCATGTTGAAATCCGGAGAGAGGAAACCCAGTGTTTGACATAGGGAGGGAAAAGTCTCAAGTCACACTTTTGCTTAGCACGGGATTAACATGAGATTAATGTCTGTTCCTCCCAAGTCATCTAGTCGTGCCGGCCTGTTGTCAATTCCTGGCCCTCTCTCTCCTCAGCCACACATTCCTTTCCATCCCTGTCTGGTAAGCCTGTTACACTCATGTTTCCCATTTTCCTTCTCTCTGCAAACAAGTTTTCTCTTCATTTTGTCCCAGGTTCTGAGATGATTGAGACCCAGGAAGACATCTACGTGGGCTCCATTGAGACCGACCGGGGGGTGCGGGAGCAAGTGCGTTTCTATGACACCCGGGGGCTCCGAGATGGGGCTGAGCTGCCTCGGCACTGCTTCTCCTGCACTGACGGCTATGTCCTGGTCTACAGTACGGACAGCCGAGAGTCCTTTCAGCGTGTGGAGCTGCTCAAGAAGGAGATCGACAAGTCCAAGGACAAGAAGGAGGTGCATGGGAGGGGATCGGGGAGGACACTAGTGATGAGATGGAGTGGGCCTTGGGCTGGTTTTGGGGAGCCTGGCATGACTCTGTTTTTCATTCATATCCCAGGAGGTGGGGTAGGGGCTAGAGGGGGATGGAGGCCACTAGAGGCTGTCTTCCTCCTGGAGGTGGCCATGTGTTGAAGCAGCTTAACCAGAGAGGTTCCTGACCCAACCCCAGAAGCCCCCACTAATCTTTCTTTATGATGATTCCTTGCTCTTAGCTGTGAAGGCTCTTTGGTTCCCAAATCCCCCTTTAAGCTGCCGGCATTTGGGGGCTGCTCCCTCACCAGTTAACAGACTGATTGTTAGTATTGAGCGGGCATAGGTGATACAGGGCTTGTAAGGAAACTCCCGAAGGGACGGCCATATGGAGGCCAGAATTTAAACAGAGGTAGGAGAGGACAAAGCAATCACCTCCCTCTCCCCAGTCATTGTTTCTAACATAGAAAGATGTGAAACATTAACCGTTCAGACTTCCCCTTCTCTTAGGACTCCTAGGTAGTTGCCAGGGATCAACCGAAACCCAAGGTCCGTGGTGCATCCTCAGGCCTCTACTCTGTCCCTCTTCCCTAGGTCACCATCGTGGTCCTTGGCAACAAGTGTGACCTACAGGAGCAGCGGCGTGTAGACCCAGACGTGGCTCAGCACTGGGCCAAGTCCGAGAAGGTGAAGCTGTGGGAGGTGTCTGTGGCCGACCGCCGCTCTCTGCTGGAGCCCTTCGTCTACCTGGCCAGCAAGATGACCCAACCTCAGAGCAAGTCTGCTTTCCCTCTCAGCCGCAAGAACAAGGGCAGCGGCTCCTTGGATGGCTGAAGAGCTGCCATCCCTTCTCTACCTTCCTAGCCTCATTCTGGCTTCTGGGGCTCTGGAAGATGTTCTCCAGGGGTGGGGTTAAGCAAGCTATCCTTCCCAGGCCAGGCAGCTGGGCTGCCCCAGGCTCAGGTCACTTTTTGTTCCCTCCCAACTCTGGGAAGTGCCGATAATCTAGGCTAGTGCCCCCAAATCCTCCCTCCCTTCCAGCTTTCATCTTACCTACCCTGCTGCCATCTGGGGCAGTTGTGGATCAATGTCCCCTACCACCTGCCCTGGATAGGAAGCAGAGCTGCCCTGCAGAAGTACCCAGTCCAGGCTCTGATTCCTGTCACAGGGGTCCCCCACTTGTGGGCTTCCTGGCCAGTGACGGACAGACACAGCCTCACACACTCACACTTATGGCACCAGCCTGGACTCCAGAGAAAGGTGTCCGGGCATCACGTATGTGCGTGTAGATACGTACACATGCGCATGTGTATGCGTGCTGGAGTCCAACTCCAACACCCTGATCTTCTGTCCTCTCCTTGGCTGGAAGAAGCCAGCCTCCTGGGAAGTGTAATTTTGGGCTTTAACTCTTCCCCACCCCCAACGTCCCAGTTGTTTTACTTCCTCTTCCTGCTCAGGGAGCACACAGCCCTTGGCCCCCTCATTGGCGAGATGGGATGGAATGATGGCTGGGCTTCACCCACTGGCTTTGGGACCCTGCAAGGCCTTTCCCCCTCTCTGGGTTTCAGTTTTCTCATCTGTAATGTGATGGGAGTTGTTTAAACCGGATCTCTCTGGATCCTCTCCAGCCCTCTGATTTGATCCTGCCTGCAGCTTCGGGCTGGCTGTTCCTGTTCCCTCGGCGTCTCCCTCTTCAAGGTGCTATGCCTACGGGCGCTGGAGGCTGAAACACTGCTCCCCACAACCACCAGGGGGCAGGAGTGCCCACCCAGTGTCCAATCAGTGGACCTCACACTGGTGGGGCCTGGTCTTCACCCCTTCCTGTGGTTGTTTTCAGCTAATAGGTGGACTTCTATTTATAAATTACCTGTGTTTCTATGCCTGCTGCCATGGTGAAGGCTGGACACGGTGCTCCTCTAGCCTTTCCTTACCTCAGATGCCTGAACAGAACAAGGCAAACCAGTAGCAGCTTCTCAGAGCTGACAGATCTGTCGGGGCTCAGAAGGGTGGTTACACTTTCAACATGCTATAAAGTGAGCTTGTCACCCACAACTTCCCGTGTCCACTTCATGCTTCTAATGTGCACACCCAGCGTAGATGAGACACTAGAGCCAGGTGACCTCTAGTACCCGCCCCTTCTCCCCAAGATGGGAGAGGTGAGCAGGGCAGGCAGCCCAGGGCTGGGCGAGTCAAAATAGGGCATAGACAGGCTCGGGCTTGAACTCATTTATTGATGCGTTGGACACAAATAAAACCACAACTGTTATCAAAAAGTTTCCCTCCCCTCCCCCCTTCTTGTCCTCCCTTGGAAATCTCTAAAAAAAGAAAAGATACAGGTGGATACTGGCAAAGTCCCATATTGTGGGGTGAAGGAGCAGTGCTGGGGGGTGGGATGGAGGTTGTAATGTTAACTTTGACAGCATGAAAATGGGTCTTGAGAGTATGTCAGCCTGGATCCCAACACTCAGCTTCACAGTGAGGGAGCTGGGTGCTGCTTGCAAGGAGGCAAAGCTGGATTTAGTGTTAGGGACCAGTTTGGGGTGAGGAGCTGGAGGGAAAGCTCTTTGTTTGGGAGGCCTGGCAGGAGGGTTGGTGTTAGCTGTGTCCAGAGTCTGAGGGAGACCTAGTGCGCCCCCCACCCACCTGGGGTTCACCAGGAATCAATGAAAGGCTGAGAGAGCTTGTGTGGGGTTGATCACCCCTGTTAAAACTGGGCCCAGCCAGAGAAATCACCCCACCTACCTCTCTCCTACCCCATCTTGTCAGCAGAGGAACCCAAAAAGCTTTCAGCCCCAGCCCCACCTTGCCTTTGCCCCCACTTAACACTGCTCCCTTTCTCCTCCACGGTCTTCTACTCCCCTGGGGTCACCTTGTCCAAATAGCCTTGAACCCTCTCCAGCTTGAGACCCCATCTGCCACCTCCAGTGATTCTCCAGAGAATCCATTGAATGGGGAGGGCCTCCACAGACTTGTCCCCAGGCTCAAAGGTAATATTCCTAGGGCCTCTGGCCATGGGAGTATAAGTCTCAAGATGGGGAAATGAGAGCACCATGGGGCTGGGGTTAGGGTTTTGCATAGATCTCTGGGATTTCTCAGTTTGTTCCCCATAAATCAGTCTGGGCAATGCAGGGGAGCCCAGCACTAGCCTGAGAAGGGTGGGGATAGAAGGTCCTTGGGCCAGGAGGGTAGTAGTGGAATCCCTAGTCCAGACTGTGTAAAGGGCAGGTGCCCTTGAAACTAGCCTAGCTCTTCCTAGATTGGGCAGGAAGTCCTAAGCTGTACAAGGCAGTCTCTTGGGGGATGGAGGAAACTGAGGCATCTGGGGAAGTAGAGCCAGGACCGTGACTGCTGGGAAATGAGTCCTGGCCTCCTCAGAAGCCTAGTAGGGGGCAAAGACGATGGGCCCTGTGGCAGGGCGGACGGCTCCTGCTGGGGTACGGAACAGAGCCGGGCCCAGGATGGGAGCTGGGAAGAGTGTGGTGGCTGCTGTGGGGGCAGGCCGGAGGGCCAGGGGCCCTGGCAGGGCACAGATGGCTGCGGCCGCAGCAGGGATCGGGCTGGGCAGGAAGCGGGCTGCTAGCGTCTTGGTGAGTTGCTTCTGCAAGGCCAGTTTCGACTGTAGAGAGGAGAAAGAGGAATGGACATGGTCTGACCCAGGAAAAATCCTATCCCTCCCAGGGCTCCATCCTTGGGCTTTCTGCTGCAGGAAAGACGTGCCTTTTAGGGTTCCAAACCTAAATCCTCCCTTCCCACCCCCAAACACTCATTCCAAAGGGCTTTCTCCACCACCTGTCTTCCTGCCCAGAGGAAGGAGGCTATGGGGAGTGGGGGGCAGAGATGGTCTCTAAGGGATGCACGCCCACCCCTTGCTCTTGACCTTGAGATTACTATCTCAGCCCACCCCCCCACCCCCACCCCGGAAATTCCTCTGGGCAGATCCCAAGATGGCCAACCCCCACCCCACCCCCCCAGCTCTTCCTGGGCCCAGGCAGCCTTGGGGGAGGGAGTGGCTGCCTTCCTGCCTTCCTGTCCCACCCCCTTTCCCCCCTCAGTCTCCCCAGCATGCCCTTCTGGCCCACCCTCTCCCCTCCTGACCCAGGGGCCCAGCCCTATTGCCTGGAGACAGATACCTTGAGGATACTCACAGCCAGCGCTGCATGCTTCTGCAGCTTGCTGTGCTGGCTGGAGGGCTTGGGGGGCTTCCCAGCCAGGCGGTCTTTGTGCCTCCTGCTGCTCAGGTGCTAATGGACAGATAGACAGACTGGCAACAGGATGAGGAACCCCAAGGATCCCCAAACTACTATCCTAGACTGGCTAACCCATCCTCCACCCATGAGTCACATGTTAGATGCACATTTACGGGGTGTCACCTTTGGAAGGGGAGGTAAATCTTAGCCTTTGCCCTCTAGGAGCCCACTGTCCCTCCAGCCTTCCGCCGCCTCCTCTGCTTGCTCCCCCCTGGCATCCAACACCAGTCCCACCCCCTCAGCCCTGCTCCAGCCCCAGTCCCAGGCCTCATTTCTCCCACCTGCTTGAGTTGGGTCTCTGAATTGACCTGGAGCTGACACAGAGCACAGTGAAAAGGGGCGCTGGGCCCCTGTCGGCCCCCCTGGCCCCCTGCCACTCTCTTGGCCTTGTGTCCAGCTCCCCGGGGCACTGGGCGGCCCCGGCCCCTTCGGGGAACACCTCGCTGACCTTCCACCATCCACCGGTGCTTGGCTCCTGAGGGAGGAGAGATGACAGCCCATCAGCACTGAAGAGGGGCTCCAAGGGCCATGGAGACCCCCTCCGAACTAGATCAGTCTGGCTGCCCCGCTGAGCCTCCAGGCTGCTCTACACCTGCTCTCCCTTCCGGCCACCTGAGCGTTCTCTTCCCCACCTCTGCAAGGTCCTCCCAGCTACTGTCACTTCTGGCCAGCCTCCTCCCACCCTCTTCTCATGCCTTCTCCTGGATCCAACCTAAGGACAGATGGAGGAGGTGCTTCCTGCCTTCTCCCAGTGACCCTTCAGCTCCTGCTGCCCCAGACTTCTCTTCTTAATTCTCCTACCTCAAGCATTAGCTGGAGGACCCAGAATGCCCACCCAATCACTGCTGAACACAATGTCTGTGTCACCAAGCCCTTAAGCAAAGTGCCCAGAAACTCCAGCCTGCCTGCAGCTGGCGAGAGCAGTTGGCCTGCTCCTCTCCTCCCCTAGACTCCAGCACACTGACCTGTGTTGTGAGCCTGAAGCTGAGAGGCAGAGTTCACGGTCACCTTGCACGTGGGACAGTAGAGGCGCCCCTTCTCGCCCCTGCCCTCCCCACTCACACCACTTCCCACAGCAGCCGCTGCTGGCTCAGGCCCTGGTGCCTCTCTCCCAGGCTCCGGGGAGCAGGGTGGGCAGGAGGAAGAAGAGGAAGAGGAGGCAGGATCCAAGAGGTCTGAGTGGGCCGGCTCCCTGGGTGTGGGGTCCGGAGTCAGCGTTGGCTGGAGTTGGGGGCCAGGAGGAGGGGCTGCAGGAACTGCTGGGGAGATGGAAGGCATCAAGTAAGAATCATCTTGAGACCATGATTTTAAGTAGTGGTATTACTGGGGGTGGCATGGCAGAGTGGAGGTGTCCCTGATGTAGGGATGGCCAGCATGAATTCCAGACCCCAGTCTCCCACCAACTCACTGGGTAGACCTGGGCCTCTAAGCCTCAACTTCCCCATCTGAACATATAAAGTTGGACAGAGGGGTCTCAGAAAGCCCTCATAGCCAATACTTTACAGAATTGTTAGCTAACTGTTAATTAAGCGGAAGTCACCAAAAATATGCACTGAAATATTCATAGAGCGATATTCATAATAGCATAAAACTGGAAACTTTCCAGGGTGCCTGGGTGCCTCAGTCGGCTGAGCATCTGCCTTTTCGGCTCAGGTCTTTTCTTTTTTTTTTTAAGATTTTATTTATTCATATTCATGAGTGACACAGAAAGAGAGAGAGGCAGAGACACAGGCAGAGGGAGAAGCAGGCTCCATGCAGGGAGCCCGAAGTGGAACTTGATCTTGGATCTCCAGGATCACACCCTGGGCTGAACACGTCGCCAAACCGCTGGGCCACCCACCAGGGCTGCCTTTGGCTCAGGTCTTGATCTCAGGGTCCTGGCATGGAGCCCCGTGTCCTGCTCCACGCTTAGTGGGAAGACTGCTTCTCCCTCTCCCTCTGCTCCTCCCCACCTGGCTTATGCTCTCTCTTTCTCTCTTAAATAAATAAAATATTTAAAAAAAAAGACAAAACTGGAAACTATCCAAATGTCCATAAAAGGAGAGTATATTTTTAAAAAGAGTGTATGGTCTCTTAAGAGAGCTCTACTCACTCAAAAAAAAAAAAAAGAGAGAGAGAGAGAGAGCTCTACTCAGCAATGAAAAAGACAAACTACAGCTACACGGAACAATACGGAAGCCAGACAAAAAACCTCCATACTCAGGAGTCATCAAAACCAGGGGCAACTGATCGATGGCAGAAAAGTCAAGATCCCCTGGAGAGGGGTGTTGGTTGTTAAATAGTGTCATCCCCCCCAAAAAAATAAATAAATAGTGTCACCCCAAAATTCACATCTGCCTGAAACCTCAGAGTGTGATCTTATTTGGAACCACGGTCTTTGCAGATATTAAGTAGTTAAGATGAAATCATAGTGGACCGGGGGTGAGCCCTAATCCAATGACTGGTGTCCTTATAAGAAGACCATGTGGAAATAAAATAGGATAAAAACAGAGAAGGAGACAGACCACAAGAGAGTCTTAACTCTAGGAAACAAACAGAATTGCTGGAGGGGAGGGAGGTTGCTGGTGAGGTAACTTGGTGATGGGCATTGAGGAGGGCATTTGATATAATGAGCACTGGGTATTAATTATATGCAACTGATGAACCACTAAATTCTACCCCCAAATTAATAATATACTACATATTAACTAACAACTTAAATAAAACAAAACAAGACCATGTGGAGACACCGAGACATGGGGAGAATGTGATGTGAAGACAGAGGCAGAGATTGGGGGGAACGCATCTATAAGCCAAGGAACACCAAGGATGGCCAGCAACCACCAGAAGCTAGAAGAGAGGCATGGGACAGATTTTCCTCTGAGCCCCCACAAAGGAATCAACCCCAGTCACCCCTGACTTCAAACTTCTCATCTCCAGAACTATGAAAAAGCAAATGTCTCTTGTTTTCAGCCACCCAGTGTGGTCAATCACTATAGTAGCCCTGGGAAGCTAATACAACAAGGTAGTGACTGGGAGGAGGCCCTGGGAGGGCTTCTGGATGCTTGTGTCTGGTTTCTTGATCTCAGTATTTTCAGACTGGGAAAGTTTATTGAGCTCAACACTTAAGATCTGTGCCTTTTTCTGTATGTATGGGTTATCCCAACACAAGCAAAAATAAAAAGCAGAAAGCTCCCAAACCCTCACCAAAAAACAGATTCGGACTGGGGAGTGGGGAGGAGTGGGGAAGAGTTCAGGACTGACCTTTGCTCTGCGGCTCTCCAGGGGATCCACTGGCTGGAGTCGGGGTTGGGGACACCAGCACCCCATCCCGGGCCAGGGTTTGTGGCCTCTGTTTGCTCTTGGCAGCTTCAACAGCCTTGAGTTTTCTGGCATGTTTGTGGCCTTTGTAATGTGCTTCGGCTTGATTCTGAGGAGGGGAGGGCTTGGAGTCACCATTTATTTGTTGAATCTGCATGTCCCCTCCATGAGGGGCTCCAGCCAGACAAGAGGTGAATCCTTGTCATCACAGCTTCTGTGTGACCCTAGGGTTTATAGAACTCATTCTCATACATGAGCCCCCAGGCAAGCAGCCTCTGTCTTCCAATTCTGTCTCAGCCACTTATTAGCTGTGTGTCTCTGGGCTAGTTGCCTCACCTCTCTGAACCTCAGTTTGCTGACTCGTAAACTTTGTGGCAATAGTGACCTCACAGGGTTGTAAGAATTAAAAAGAACATGAAGAGCGCCTGGGTGAATCAGTTGGTTAAGTGGCTGACTCAATTTTGGCTCAGGTCTTGATCTTGGGATCATAAGTTTAAGCCCCAAGGTGGGCTCCACATGCAGCCAGGAGTCCGCTTGAGCTTCTTTCTCCCTCTGCCCCTGCCCTTGATCTCTCAAATAAATAAATAAAATCTTTAAGAAAATAAATAAATAAATAAATAAATAAATAAATAAATAAATAAATAAATAAAATAAATAGAACACAAATGACAAGGGCCTAGTACATAGAGCAGGTGCTCTACGAATGTGAGTTTACAAGTTCATAAATGCACAAATGGAAAGAATAGAGCAGTCCTCACACTTGGGGGATGTGCACCCCAGAACATTTATCCCTTTGTTCATTTTTTTCAGCAAATGGTTTTTGAGCATTTGCTCTTTGCCAGGTTCTGTGCCAGGGGCCCAGCATGGAGAAGACACGGCCCCTCCCTCCAAGTAAAGTCCTGTTCATCTCTTGCAAGGCTCATATAACCTAAAAACCTGGAGGGAACCCCTGAGTCTGGCCTTTTAGTGCCCTCCCTGCTTCAACCAGGGGTCACTGCTTGTTCCTCCCAAGTATAGGAAAGACAGGTCCCTGTGCCCCCTCCCTAGACCCTTTCACCAAGCCCCAGAGTTGTTCATACAGAAGGTAAATCTTCCCTGGGAGGCCAGAATGAAGCTTCTCCACTATGTAGGGATAGGTTGTGGTATAAAGATCAGTAGGCTGACCGTGGGGTCAGCCAGGCCTGGGTTCAAACCCCAGCTCGGCTACTCACCAGCTGTTTGGCCTCAGACAAGTCACTTAACCTCTCCGAGGCTGTTTCCTCATAAGAAAAGTGGGGATAATAGTAGCACCTCTTTCCATCTCACAAAGTATCGTGAAAACTAATTAAGGTGATGGGCATGAACATATTCAACACATTAGCTCTCGGATGCTTTAAGAACTCAGCTCCAAACCAGGCCCCTGGGACCCAGAGCAGGGAAGGGCAGTCTTCTCTCTGGCAGAAGGATCCAGAACACAGGAGAGAAGCAGAAGAGAGGGAAACGGAGTCCCCAGGGCCACTAGAGATGAGGCAGAAGAATTTAGAGAGAAGAGAGGGCAGGATGGGTAAAGGACTGGGAGCGCCCCTTCTGCACCCAGAGATAGGAAATACAGAGCCCAGTCCCTCTGCCAGTCCTATTCCTTCAGGAAAGACCCCAAGAGCCAGTGTCCAGCCCTCTTCCTGCCCAGCCCCCTCCCCAGCCTGTTTCCACTACTCCCTCTCACCGCTGAGTTGAACCTCAGGTGACAGATGTTACAGGAAATGAAGAGCTTCTTCTTCAGAGGGGAAGGGACCCCAAACGTGTGGCTGATGACAGCTTTCTGGATCGGGTCCATCTGTGAAGGGGGTGGGAGGGCACAATAACTCTGGGGTCGGCTCTGGAAGTGGAGGCAATACACAATGCCAAAAACTAAAGACTATCGAGGAGGGCAGGCATCAGGACACAGGAAGAACTTCCCCATCCTTGTGGATAGAAGACCCACAAAACGAACAGTCTCTTCCTGGCTGACTTTCTCTGTTTGCCTGGGCTTCTGCCTGGAGGCAGGGGGATGGCCAGGGTCACCTCCATGATCATGAGAAATAGAACCATGTCCTGATGATCACCTTGGTATCTCTTGCTGCCCCTCTGGTCTCTGGGTTGTTTTTTATCCCCTCGTTAACAAGAATCATAACTATTGGGACAGAGCTGGGGGCAGGGAGAAGTAGGGAGGGGACAAAGACTCTATGTTGGAAATCCTCTTCCATAACCCAGCCTTGTGCTGGGCCCCGGGGGCTAGAGGAGAGACGGCTTATCTTATCATCTCTGCCACTGTCACAGGGCCTGAGAGGGTGAGTGAGAGCATGGCCAGGGCAGGAATGGGGCCAGGAAGGGGCAGGTGGCAACACATGGAGGCCACTGGGTTCCCTCCATAGTAGGATTATTTCTTTGGAATATTAATTTATGTGTTTTTTTCCTTTTCCTTATTTTAACTTTTCTTTTTTCCCTTCTATCAAACTAAGCCTTTATGTTCCCTTTTCTCAGAGGCTGCTTACTGGTCTAAAAGCAGAAGTTGTCTGGGTTTGCCTATCAAGAGGAACTCTCCAAACCTTCCTGAGAGAACAGAGGCTTTGAGAGGAAAGCATGGTTTCAGAAACTTCCTTGAGCACAGAAAGAGGTTCTAACCCTCATCTCAACCTCACCAGGCCAGAATAGTCTACAGGATGCCCCACGATGCAGGCAACCAAAGCCATACTAGCTTCCAAGGGGCTGTGGGCATGGTGTGTCAGCGAGTGATAGAAGGGACCAAAGAACAGGAGAGCCTCCCCACATGGCTCTCAAGCTCCTGCAGACCTTTGGGTGACCCGGAGATTGGAAAGAATGGGACTCTTAAGGGCTACTGTGACTGAATTTCCCACCATCTTGTCAGGTTGGAGTAGGGCTCCTTGATGATTACACCTGATGTTTCAGAATTAAAGAAAGGGGGGTACATCTTCTAGCTCATGTAGCGAAGTAAAATTCATGCTCCCTACACTTGTCATTCACACAGATGCACATGTGGAAATACAGAGACTCAGAGTCCATGGCAGTTACAATCACAGAGCCATGCAGAAAGATACACACCCATACGCATACAAATGGCACATTTCCACAGACAAATTCACAATCTCCCAAACCACACACACACACACACACACACACACACAGGTAAGACACACACCAAATACGTACAGACTTGACACAAAGACACAAAAGAAATCTCTCAGAGACACAGGTACATACATTAACTACATACAATTACCAAGGCACAAAGAATTTGTTTATAAACACACACATCCACAAGTAACACACAAAGACCCTTACAGACATAAACTAAAACTGAAGGGCACACCCCAAATGCACACAGACACGCACAGATCACCCATAAATGTCCCTATGCAAACACTCAAGGGTAACCTCCAGGCTCCAGGCCCAGCAGTTGTTATTGGGGTGGGGGTGACACCATCCCCATTCCTTGGCCTAAGGGAAAGCCGGCCCGGGGGCCCCTGTCTGGGGAGTGCCTAGTCACTCTTGGGGATGTTGCTCCTCTGGATACCCAGCTTCTGAGAGCCAGCCCAGCTGCACCCACCTTCCCTGCCCACCCCCAGGCTTGGCTGCAAGCCCCCCACCCACCAGCCCCCCATACCGTGCTGAAGTTGGGGGTGAGACTGAGCGGGGTGGCGCCATTCAAGTGGAGGGCGAGCAAGTGCTTGAAGTCCAGCGGGGGCTGCAGAGGCCTGGCAGGCAGGGGCAGGGAGGCCAGCAGGGGGCTGGGGGCGCTGGAGGCCGGGCCTGCTGCAGGAGGAAGAAGGGCAGGGTCTGAAATGGGGGAGCCACAGGGCTCGCATTGGCCTCCATGGCCAGGAAAAGAGGCTGATGGGCTTCTTGGGCATGGGGCCAGGGCAGAAACTCTTGTCTCCCTCCTCACAGAGTAGCACTGGCTAAGCCCCAGGGGCACTCCCAGCCCACTTCTGTGCCTCTTCTCGCCTCAACTGGGGGAGCAGAATCAGGGAGAACATCATCCTCAGTTCCCAGTCCCGAAGGACGCCCCTCGCATCCCCTCCGGAGGCAGCCTGAGGGCCCCAATGAACCCTAACGGAGAGTCAGGCCAAGGGAGGGGACAGAGGAGTCCTGACACACACACACCACCATGGAGACTGTGTGATGCACCGGGTTTCCATTTATTGCAAGTCAAACCCAAACCCAGGAGGCCTGGGGAAAGGCCAGCCCCCCTCCCCTCTCACTAACTGCCCCCCCCTCCTGATCCCCACATCATGTACAGCAAGGCTGACAGAGAGAATGGCAAACCCATTGGAATCTGAAGGGATGTGTTCCCCTAGCTCTGTTGAGGCCCGACTCCTCCCAGGAGGCAGAAAGCCCTCCAACCCCTGGGCCAGGCTGGAGGCTGGTCCTCAGAGTCGGCCGGTCCAGCCTTGTGGTTTTACAGTCTTTGGTCTTAAAGGTCTGAGGCAAGGGCAGGGGACGGCTAGGAACTTTGGGCACAGCCAGACTTTGAGGAAGAAAAGAATTAGAAATAAATCCAGTCCATTGGGACTTTCCTGGACCTTCTCATTGCAAAACCGTAAGAAGTCCTTTTAGATTTTGTGTTAACAATTTTCAAGATAGGTTTATTTTACACTTACAGAGGTATATGTCTATATACACAGCCATATGCAGAAGAACCTCAGGCAGCCTACCTATCAGTGGGTAGGGGAGGGAGGGCACCACTACCTCCCTTGAACTGGTAGCCAGTGCACAGAGAAGGTGCCATGCTGTGTGTCAAAACCAAGGAAAGTCATCTGCTCTCCAGTTTTGTCTGAGAAGATATGCTGCCAGGAGGGGAGCTAAGAGCCAAGAACCCATTCTCCTTTCCCTCAATCCCTCAATCCCTGAGACCCAGTCTTCCTCTCTCCCTCCAACCAAGCCTCCTCAGCTTTTCTAGGACCCCAACCTGGGCTGGATCCAGAGGGGAAAAGGTGAGCTATTCCTCACCAAACTCTGGCAAGGGCAGGAGCGATGTGGAGGGTGCCCCCAAATCTAGCATCTCTGCCAGCTCGCTGCCCAGGCTCAGCGTGGAGCGGAGGAAGCACCCGCCAGGGGGGTGGGAGGCCACAGTCAGGCGGTCATCTGGGCCAAATCCGCCTTGGCCCCTGGAGGGCCCAGGGCGCCGGGCTGGCGGGGCGGAGGGAAGGCGGCCGCCCTCACGTGAGCTGCGACCCCAGGAGCCCCTCCGCCCACCCGCTCTCCAAGAACTCCACGGCCAGCGCAAAGTCAAACTCGTGCAGCGGCGGCCCATCCACGGCGATCTTCACCGCCGGGCCGCCCCGGCCTTCCCCGGCCCCGCTCGGCCCCCACCAGCGCAGCTCGCGGCTGCGGCCCACCTTGTCCAGGAGGCCGGCGCCCGCGGGCAGCGCCAAGGCCAGCGCGGCGAGGGCGGCGAAGTCCGGGAAGAGCTCGTGCAGCTCGGAGCGCGCGCACGCTAGCTTGGCGCACAGGGCGCGCGGGCCCAGCCGCCCCAGGCTGCGCACCACGCGCTTGAAGAGCGCGAAGTCGCCCAGCGCCCGCTGGCGCACCACGGCGGGAGCGAAGGTGCGCAGCAGCACCCGCAGCGCCCCCTCGCCGTGCGCGCCCAGCTCCTCGGGTGCCTGCGGGTAGCCGCGCGGGTCGAAGATCGCCGCGAAGGCGGTCACGGCGTCCAGCGAGGGCCCGGGGTAGGAGTCCCACAGTCCCCTCCGCATGGAGTCCAGGAAGGCCCCCCGCAGCCGCTCCAAGCCCCGCACGGCGGCCTCAGAGTAGCCGAGCAGCTCCACGCCGCGGTAGGTGCAGCGCCCACCGCCAGAGTCGGGGCAGGAGGAAGCCAACTCCTGCAGGAAGCCCTGGAGGCGCGCCCCACCCGAGCTGCGTTGTGCTTGGAGGGAGGCCGCCGCTGCCATCACCAGGGGCTGCAGCAAGGCTAAGTCCGGCTCTTCTGGCTGCAGGACAAGGGGGAGCTTCTGCACGGTGGGCAGAGTGTCCAGCAGCAGGTAGGTGAAGGCCACGAAGGTGAACTGGCGCAGGGCGAGAGCCAGTGGCCTCGCCGTAGGGGAGGTGGGGGCAGAGGCCTCCAGTGTGGGCACCAGGCAAGGCCAAGCCTCAGCCACTGCTTCCACAATAGGCAGCAGGGACGCCCAGGGCACTGGCCGCGGTCCTGCCAAGTCAATAGCTGCAAGGTCCAGTGCCGCCCGGAGCTCCGGGACCGTGTGGGAGCTGGGGCCACCATGGAGCCGGAATAGGGCGTCCAGCACGCTTTCGTATTCACTTAGGTAGGCAGGGGGCTCGGGATCTGTCCGGCCAGGGAGGCAGTGTAACTCGGTGAGCAGTGGGCAGGCAGCCCGGAGTTGCGGGCTCACATGCCCAAGGCGGTCACTGGGGAGGCTCGAGGTGAGCCAGGCCAGCTTGGGAGCAGACACGCCGAAGGCCTGCAGGATGTCCAGGAGTTGGGCAGCAGTGGCCTCACCCTCCTGTAGCTCCACACTGCCCAGGAAGGTGGTAGCCGGCTGGCCATCACAGGGGGACACCGAAGTGGCAAACAAGGCCAGACTGTGGGACTCAGGCCAGTCCCTGGTCTCATCCAACACCAGCCCCACATACGGGGATGCCTTCAGGCGCTGGCAGGCCTCTGTGTGCAAGACACTGGCAATGGCCACCTGGGACAGCCAGGGAGAGAAAGGGAGGGACAAAGTTAGGCTTGTCCTGAGCAGGGGAGGCCTTGGGGGCAGACAGACCCATCCTGGCTTTGCTGCTTACTGGCTCTGTGACCTTGGGAAAGTCATTTCACCTCTCTGAGCCTGAGTTTCCTCAGCTCTGAAATCAGGCTACTACCTGCCTCTCAGCTCCTTAAAAGGTTGTAGTCAATTATAAATGTAACTTTTTGTTACACTGGCTGTGCTTGTGAGTGTAAAGATGCTTGAGGAACTATAAAGATTCTGCAGCATTTTGTGTGTAGTTTCGACAGCATTGCCCCAGCTCTTAATCCTGGGGCTCTCCCTCCACTTTGCTGCTCGGGGATTAATTGACATACATGTTCCCTCCTAGTTACATAGAGCCCCAACTGTGTGCTCAGTTTGTCCGTCTGTCATCTCTCTGTAGGATGAGATCTAGCTCCCCCCATCCTCATGCCACTCCCTAGGACTCACAGAGCTGATACCTTGGACAGGGCTGCAACTCGCATGCCCCAAGGGGCCATGTAGGTGGTATGGGGCTTGATGAGGGTCAGTGATACCCCAAAGGGAATGGAGAGGCTGTGGGTCTGGTCTTCATGGCATGAGAGCACAGGGACCTAGCTTTTCAGAAGTCACAAATCCACATTTTTATATGTAATCTCTCTGGTTTTTGTGTTTGTTTTTTTTTTTTAACCTGGAAACTAACTTAGGTTTTCCAAAAGCACTGTGAAAACCAACAAAATACATCTGTGGGTCAGTCAAGCCCCCAAGGTGACCAGCTTGCACCTCTGGCCTAGGCAGTGAGGGAAAGCCCCCATACCTCCGAGGACAGGGCCTGGTCTGGCCTCTTTGTGGCTGTGCCCCCAGCAGCTAGCCCAGGGCCTGGCACATAGTACGCCTCAGTGAAAGATTCTGCTGGGTGAAGGTATGAATGAAGTACTTTGGCTGCTGCCCCGGGGGCCTGGCATACTGGCACTGCACCCAGACCAGCTCGATGTCCTCCCTCCTCAAGCCCTCCCCCACACCTCTGGCTGCCACCCACCTGCATATCCCTCACCCGCCTGGGGCTGTAGTAGTCACCATGCTCTGTGCCCAGCAGTGCCTGGCACAGGTTGAACCTCTGCAGCTCAAGCAGGGCAGAGCAGCGGTCGTCGGGCACGTCCTCCTTGGCCATGCAGTACACCGTGGTCAGCACGGCCACTTTGGCGGGGTCCACCTCCACCTTGACGCCCCTGGAGGTGGGGGTGGTCTCCAGGTCTGGGTAGGCCCCTCCTCCCTCAGCCTGACCCTCAAAAGTGGGCTGGCCCCGGTTGACGGCCAGAGCCTGGCGGTGGGCCCCCGACGTGACATGGCGCAGCAGGGCGTGGCGCTGGAAGTTGTCTGTGCCCACCGTGAAGGCATTCTCGGCCTTGCCATGCTTGTTCCGCACCAGGGCCTGGCGGCACTCAAGGCAGAACATCAGCTTCCGCTCGTAGTCGAAGTCCAGCCAAGGAAACTCCTCCTTCCAGTGCTCATTGAAGTAGCGCTTGCACTTCTTGTTGGAGTTGGAGGCCTCTCCGGCTGGTTTCTTCCCTGGGGGCACCATTCCTGCTCGAGGGGCAGGGCACCCCCAATCCCCACCCGAATGCTCTGGGCCCCCAGCCCCCCCTGCACACAGCAGCACCTCCCTTGACAATGGAAGCTGGTGGGGAGGCAGGAGGGGAGCAGCACGCCAGGCTAATGGGGACCATCCATCTAACTTAGCGGGGGAAGTTTATTCCCGCGCCGCCGGTGGGAGACTGGAGATGAAAGAGACAAGGGAGAGGTGTTAGGGGGCCCACCGTGGGTTCATGCTGCCCGCAGAGCACTCCCCAACTGACGAATGGACTAGACCGAATGGGGAAGGACTACTGGGAATGAGTGGAGTCATGCAAAGGGCCATAGAATTTTATCCAAAGTTGGGAAGGCTTAGGGGCCCCAGCCCACTCTGAGGGTCTCCTTCCAATCAGGGACAAGGCACTGATTTGCTTTGATTGTTGAAGTATGTGAGAACTCAGCTCTGGAAAGACTGGCATCATCTGTCCAATCACATTTTATACGTGGGGGACACTGAGTCCAGGTCCAGGACAGCAGTTCTTGGGGCTCATGAATGATCTGTGACTGAACTAGAACTGAAATTCAGACCTTGACTCCTCATTTAAGGGATGGCCAGTCTCTCCAGTCCACAATCATTTATTTCATCAGAATGAAGTTAGCACAAAGCTGAGCTCTCAGAGCCACGGGGCCAAGGAATGGCATTTGTTTTCTCTGGATCTCCCTTCCCTAAACTTACACACTAGTGCATTCACACGCACACATAGGCACCCCGATGGTGTGGTTCTGGGAAGGGAAGCCCAGAAGTGGGGGCCAGGCCCCAGACTGAAGGAGCTAGCTGGTTGCCTGTAACCTTGCTCACTCTTCTACCACCCCAGGCACGAGGCCAGGTGAGCCGTTCAGGACCAGAAGGCCACGTCCAGCCAACGGCCAAAACTCCTTATTATCCCTCAACCTGTCCCCTAAATGTCTACTACTAACAGCAGCAGTGACCACCATTTGTCAGCTGTAAACCGAGTCAGGTCTTGTGCTAAGGACTTTGCAGTGACTACGTGAGAAGACCAAGATTACTCTTGCAAGTACTCTCTGAGGGTGGTATCATTCTCATTTTGGAGAAGAGGAAACCAAGGCTCGGAGATTTTAAGTGCCTTGCCCAGGGTTCCACAGCAGTAAGTGGGTGAGACAGAGTTAGTATCTACGTCCACTTGACCCCAGAGGCCACGCTGAGACTCTAGCCTGCACTATTTCACCTGGATTATGCATCTACCTCCACCTCTGCAGTCAGCCCCCAAATTCATCCCTTGCTCAGCATTCAGAGAGCAGGCTCACACACGGATCGCTCCCTTGCTTCCACCTCTTCCCTGGTATCCTAAGTAGTTGCCTGAATCTACACACCTCACCAAGAGCCAGCGAGGCCCTCCCCAGCCTCCTGCTGCTCCTGGCTGCAGGGCCAGCTCCAAAGGTTTACCATTCCCCCCACACACCCAGCTGTTACTCTGCTCCTGCCTTCATCCTCTGTGCCTGGAATTTCCTATCCCTCCTCCCTGGCTAATTCCCATGCATTCCTAGAGAGCAGCTCCGAATCCCCTCTGCCACCCTGATCCCACCCCCAACCCCCGCTGGTGCCTGTCCTCTAGTATCCCATACTTCTCTGTGTGTGGGTAATACAATATGGTAAACCCAGGGATTCTCTGTGTGTCTCTGCACTTGGTTCCTGGAAGGCGAAGATCACGTTTGTTCATTTTTGGATCCCGTACAGGGCTCAGCATGCAGATGCCTTTTGGCAAAAGTGTGTTGTTTAAGAGAATGGAGGGACAGATTTGGGCTGTATGAAAGAATTTCCTGTTTCTGAGGCTATTGGTTAGATGACTGTGCTCTGGGAAAGCAGGGACTGTCTTGTCCTCCTGATAGACATACGTAGCACCCTTCAAGGAACCTAGCACTTGGTAGATAAGTAAAACGAGGGCAGATGAACAGAATTCCAGGGGCAGCCTGTTCAGTACAAGGGAAGTGCCAGATGCAATGAAACTCATCAGTCCTCTTCCCTTAGATGCCAAGTGGCATTTGGTACTGCTCACCTCACACTCCTTGAAACATGCATTTTCCTTGACTTCTAAGACCCTATGTCCACTGTCCCCATCAGCACTCCTCGGCCTCTGATGTTATCCCCTCCTCCTCTTCCTAACCTAAAACTGTCCCCAAATTTCAGAACCACCTCTGCTGGTCACCCTGAAATAACCCCAGCCCCAGCACTCCTCTAGGCATCACACCTCTTGATCTAATCACTTTTGTGGCTTGTCTAGATGGAACTATCAGTCTGTCACTACAAATATGCTCCTTTCCTAGTCATCCCCAGCTCAGGAGACACATGCTTTCCTACCCAGATGCTCTGGCCAGAAACCTGCCCCTCCAGCCCCTGCTCTCTTCTACATTGTGGATCTGGTCTATCCACAGGCTCTCTGAGCTCCACCTCCACCATCTGCCCATAACTTGTCTCTTCTCTCTATGCCATTGCCACCAGCCTCATCCAGGACATCCTGCATCTCTTGCCTGGACTATGGCAGTCACTTCTGGATGGCACTCTGAGTTTCCACTCTTACCCCTCTCTGAGCAGGTGGAGGGGGCTTTTGAAAACATACTGCTCAAAGCCCTCTGTGACTGCTTGTTCTCTGAGGCCAGTGCCAGGATCCCTTTCAGGGTCAGCTAGATGCCCAGGCATTGCTGACCTCTCTGGTAGCCACTTGTGCCTCTCTCCCCTTCCAGCTACACTAGCCTTCCCTCAGTTCCTCCAGAGTGCCAGGTTCCCATACTCAAGGCCTTTGCATATGCTGTACCTTCTTCTAGAATGTTTCCAACTCCTCTGGACACTGCCTATTTCACTTCCCCTTTGGTCCCCTCTTCCAAGGAGACTTCTTTATCCCCTCCCAGGAGATCCCTTTCTTTTCTGTCACTACTTTCTGTTTGTTTCCTCCATTGTATACCTCGGGGTTTACAAATCTTATTTTCTCCAATTTCTATTGCTTGGCACTCTCTCTCTTCTTCTTCTCCCTCTCTCTCAAGAATGCAAGCTTCTTGAGGGCAGGAAAGGTAACTAACTTCACATCTGAACCTCTGAGAAGGAATGCTGCCTGGCACCCTGCAGGTGCTCCACAAAATTTGGGGAGTGAATAAGGAAGCACCAGTTTTCAAACAGAAAGAACAACGGAGTGGGGCCTTGGGCACCTGTTGGGTGGCTAAATCAACTGCTTTTGACCTCCTTTCCTCCCGAGATCCCATGATTCTGTGACCCTGTCCAGTCCACCACCATCCAAAGGATCTTAGGATGGAGAGAAGGTGCAACTCCAAGGGGGTACCCTTCAGAAGTTTGTCAACTCCTTTCCATATACCTAGAAACCGGCTATCCTGCCCTATTCTGCAGAAGGATAAAATTACTATGGGACCTAGGATTTTTTTTTTTTTAAGATTTTATTTGTTTATTCATGAGAGACACGGAGAGAGATACAGAGACACAGGCAGAGGGAGAAGCAGGCTCCATGCAGAAACCTTTCACATGGGACTTGATCCCGGGACTCCAGGATCACGCCCTGGGCCAAAGGCGAGCGCTAAACCACTGAGCCACCCAGGGATCCCCAGGATGTTTTTGATTAAAGAACAAAAGAGTAGGCACTCTGGGAGGATGTATGGAAAGATGGATTCTAAAACGGCACTGTCAGGGCAGCCCCAGTGGCGCAGCGGTTTAGCGCGGCCTGCAGCCCAGGGCGTGATCCTGGAGACCCTGGATCGAGTCCCACATCAGGCTCCCTGCATGAAGCCTGCTTCTCTCTCTGCCTCTCTCTCTCTGCATCTCTAAGAATAAATAAATAAATAAATAATAAAAAAATAAAATAAAATGGCACTGTCAGATATGGTAGGTAGTAACCACATGTGGCTGTTTATAATTAATCAGAATTAGAAAAACATGGGACACCTGGGTGGCTCAGTGGTTGAGCATCTGCCTTCAGCTCAGGTCGTGATCCCCGGGGTGCTGGGATGGAGTCCCTGTGGGGAGCCTTCTTCTCCCTCTGCCTATGTCTCTGCCTCTGTCTCTCATGAATAAATAAATAAAATATTTTTTACAAAAGAAAAAAAAATCAGAAAAACATTTTAGAATCCAATTCCTCAATCTCACTAGCCACATTTCAAGATCTCAATAGCCACATATGGCTACTGGCTGTTGTAGTAAATGGCTCAGACAGAGGACATTTACTTCACCCCCAGAAAGTTCTATTGGACCGCACTGCTCTAAGACAACCCAGCCGAAGCCATGGACATTCCTCTACCTCAACCTGAGGGAACCAGGCTAGCTCCTGGGGGGGTGCAAACAAGAGGTGACCAGGAGGGCGCACCTGTCAGCCCCAGGTCCCTCACACCTCTCGGCACCCTGCGCACCTGGAGGTGAGCCGCCACAACTTGTGGGGCCCTGGGGTGACTGTGTACCGGTCGGGCTGGCAGGCCGGCCTCAGAGCGCTCCTGTGGCCCTAGGAGGGCGTCCGCAGCCTCCTCCCAGAGCCCCTTAGGGAGGCCCCAGGGGATCCGGCTCTGGGCGGCGGCCGAGGGCCCGGAGGTGGGGGCTCCCCGCTCGTCCCGGCCGGGACGCCGAGGGCTGGGGAGCTTCCTCTGGGGGGCGCGTGGGGGGAGCCCTCGAAGGTCCCGGAGCCCCCCCCCAGCTCCGCCCGCGCCGCGGCCCCGCCCGCGGGGCCCCCGCCGGTCACCCGCCCCCCCGGCCGGAAGCTCGGGGAGGGGGCGCCCCGCCCGGCCCGGGCTCCGCGCCAGCCGCACACACTCACGGAGCCTCGGGAGCCACCATCTTGCGCGGTGGACGCTCTGGCCGCGGGCTCCGCGGGCTCCGCCGAGCGACAGCAGCCACTAGCGGTGCCGGGGCGCAGAGGCACAGCACCGGCGAGGGCCGCCCTGCCCGCGCCCCGGGGCTCACCTGCCGCGGCCACCCCCACCCCGGCCTGCGCTCGCAGGCGGCGGGGCACGGACTGGAGACCGCCCGGGCTGTCCCGCCAGCGCGAGGGGGCAGGGCTTCCCCGAGGGGCGCCCCGCGGCGAGCTCCCAGGGGCGAGCCAAACGGAGCGCTGGGAGGCCCCAGCAAGATGCTTTGGGATCGCAGAGGAAGAGGGGCGGGGGGGGGGCGGTGAAGCCGAAGGTCTGCGGGGACAGTGTGTTAGGTTAAGTGCCGGATAAGAGAAGTTTTACCAGGGAAGACATCCCAGGCAGGGGGCAGCGCAGCAACCCTGGGGCAGCTGCAAGTACAGTGCGGTCTACAAAGGTCAAGGGGCGGGGGGGGGGCTAGGGGAGGCTGCTGCGGGAAGGCTCAATACCCCTGGCCTGGTGGGGAAGCTCAGAAAGTGAGCTGGGAGCTCAATTTTTAATCTAGTGAGTTATTTGTAATGGGAATACTTGGATCCGGTGGGGGAGGGGTGCTGGTGGAGAGAGGCGTGATGGCTTCCTAGAAGTCTAAGATGCACAGGAGACCCTCACCCCTGTGTGGGTTCCCAGGAGAGGGGAGGAGGTGATGGAGGCATGTGGAGTTGTGGCAGACCACCCCTCCCAGACCTGGGGTCCAGAGGCCTGCCCTGGAGCTCCAGGGACATTGACCTCTGAGGCCTTGGGCTGGACGCTTACCTATAAGCCTCAGTTTCCTCCATCTGTTCAGTGCGAATTAAGGCTGGGTGAGGAGGAAAGGGCAGGGCAGGATGGGTCTGAGGAAGAAATGAGCTAGGTGTGGAGGCCATTTAAAAAGGGCAGCCCTGGTGGCTCAGTGGTTTAGCGCCGCCTTCGGCCCAGGGCATGATCTTGGAGACCCGGGATTGAGTCCCACGTCTAGGCTCCCTGCGTGGAGCCTGCTTCTCCCTCTGCCTGTGTCTCTGCCTCTCTCTGTCTCATGAATAAATAAAATCTTTAAAAATAAAAATACAAAATAAATAAAAATAAAAATACAGAAGTATTAAAAAAAAAAAGGGGGGGGGGCGCCTACCCAGTGGCGCAGCAGTTTAGCGCCGCCTGCAGCCTGGGGTGTGATCCTGGAAACCCAGGATCAAGTCCCATGTCGGGCTCCCTGTGTGGAGCCTGCTTCTCCCTCTGCCTGTGTCTCTGCCTCTGTGTGTGTGTGTGTGTGTGTGTGTGTGTGTGTCTATGAATAAATAAATAAAATATTAAAAAAAAAAGGGGGGGGGATCCCTGGGTGGCGCAGCGGTTTAGCGCCTGCCTTTGGCCCAGGGCGCGATCCTGGAGACCCGGGATCGAATCCCACGTCGGGCTCCCGGTGCATGGAGCCTGCTTCTCCCTCTGCCTGTGTCTCTGCCTCTCTCTCTCTCTCTCTCTGTGTGTGACTATCATAAATAATAAATTTAAAAAAGGACATTAGAAGTCTTAAAAAAAAAAATTAAAAAAAAAGGGGAGCCGCCTAGGCACTTGGTGACTTAGTCTCCCCTTCCCATCAATATAGTCACTCAGAAATGCCTCCTAGCAGCAACCCCCACCCCTCCATTGGGTTACACTCTTCTCCCAAACAAGGCCTAGGCCACACGTTGATTTGAGGTCAGGGCGTCTCCGGTGGTTTCTGGAAGCTCCCCCAGCACCCTTCACACAGCACTGCTCTGTACCACCCACCGTCTGCTGCTGACATTCACCGTGAACCCTGGCCCCCAGGGCTGCTGGGATGACGCATGAGTCATGGCACATGCACACACACGAGATTGCCTGGCTTGTGGGTACACTCAAATGAAAGGAGACACTGCAGACCCTAAACCTGTCCCAGGATGGGACCGCACAGCCCCACACCCATGAAAAGCTCAGGTATGGGGAGGAGGGGTCTCCTGTGATGGCATTTTGCAGCACAATACCCTGGCTAAGTCCCTCCCTTCCCCACTCTGACCGGGGGTCCACAGCTGGGACCCACAGCTCATTGGATGGCTGCCTCAAGAGGGTGGGTTGTGGCTCTGGTCAAACATAAACATACTAGACTGAGTAGCAGAGAAAAGGCCACCCCCTGGGGTCCAACTGAGGCTGGGGCACAGAGCAGGTATCTTATGAATTAACTTCACTCTGGCTGCCACCCAAGGGAGAGGATCGGGGCAAACCACATCCTGCTGTTTTGCCATTGCTTGGAAAGATCCACAGGAAAGCACAGGAACACACACCCTGAGATCCATAGGCACCCACATAGATGGCAACAGGCACAAACACCAAGGCACACACTTACACACATCCCCTCATGATGAGACCATGTAGGCACATTGATGTGTGCATATACAGAAGTGGTACCCATGCAGAGATGGACAGACACCCACACCGGTGGGGGGCAAAGAAGGGCCCAGAGGCTACACACAAGCACGCACGTACACACAGACAGGCAAGATCAACAAAGACACACTCAGATCATATATACCCAGGGGGACAGACACAGGAGGGCACCCGGACCTCTAGTAAGGCATATACAGATAATACGAAACCACAGACAGGCAGCGGCATGCACCATCACAGAGACACGTATATACAAAGACTTATGTACAGACGCATATTTTTAAAAATAAAAATACAAAATAAATAAAAATAAAAATACAGAAGTATTCAAAAAAATAGGTGATAGGTGTATGCACACAGCCTCCCTTCCAACATGAAATGCATCAGATAAACACACAAGCTCATGTCGCCAAACCCAGAGTCTCTCTCTTGCCCCATCACAAGTCATAAAGGCAGATGGGAGGGTCCTCCCTGAGGCACACACACACATCTCAAATAGTAAGCTGCCCATCCTATCACAGATGAAACCAAAACTGAAGGAAATGGGAATCTAGGAGGAAGACAGAGCCAAAGGTAGGGAATGGGGGGGTTGATCTGAGATCTCCTTGCCCACTCCCCAGTCGGCTTAGGATTTTCACCATGGCCAGAGGGTGCTCCCCACATTCTCCAGAGCCCCCTTCCTGAGCTGGAGGGAGACCCCCAAGACCAGACACAAGAAGAACTCTACCTCCAGCCCTTGCTTTTGTGGAAGGGGTTCCCAAAAATACTTCTGAAAAGGTAATGGCTGTCTCCCTCAAAGAGTGCCAAACAACCCGTGTGTGGAGAGGTGAGCCCGGAGACCATGGATAAAGGTGGGGGGCAGAGGTGTTAACCCTAGGGCAGTGGCTGGATCTCAGATAGGAGCCACCCAGATTTCTGCCCCTCTCCCTCTGTCCATTTCTCTCTCTCTCTTTCTCTCTCTGCTGAAATAATGACTCCCTCTTCAACAATCCCTCTGCCCCACCTGCCACAACCCTCCTTGGAGGCTCCTGGCAGCCCCTTGGAGGCAGTTGAAGGTATGATTTGATACAAGGAGCCTCTGGCACAGGCTCCTGCAATATGCATCTGGCCCAGAGTGTAGCACACCTCCCTCAGGCAAGGTGTACCTCCTGTTTCCTGACCAGTCCTGCCCTCCACCCCCCACCCCCACCTCTGTTCCCCGCCAGAGTGGGGGCTCCCCTGCCCAGCCCTGGACCTGGGAAAAGGTACCAAGAGTCAGCTAGCTACCAGAATCTCTCCACAGACAACTTTTGGGGACCCACAATAGCAGCCAACGTTTGGGCAGGGAGAGGAGAGACCCACCCTCCTGGGAGCCCCCTCCCCATGCTCTGGCATCCTCAGCACTCACCCAAGAGCATTCTCCGCCTTCGCCTTCGGAGGCACCGCGGAGCGCCGTCTGAGGAGCGAATGAAACCAGCCAGAGAGTGACAGAGGGAAGGGGTGGGGATGCGAGGGACAGGAGGGGAGGGCGGAGGGAGGAACTCCTGCTGGAAAGCAGCGGTGGCAGGGCCCTTTCTCGCCTTGCCTGGAAGGAGCTGCCAGGTTCCCAGTTGCTCCCATCCCAACCAGGGTGGAAGGCATAGAGCACTTCCTGCCCCAAGGGTGGAGGATGGGGCAGATGTAGGGCCTGGGGGGTGGGGGGTGGATTCCATCCCCCTCCTCCCCAGAGTCTCGGGCTAGTGTATCCTGTACTTCAGTGCATTTGACCCTGCCTTTAGAGACCTCCAGAAAGGAGGGGCTACCAGCCCCTTCTCAGTCTGCCAGAAAGTTCTTGCTGAACTTTAAAGCCCTGCCTCAGGGTTTGCTGCTGCAGGAGCCCTCATTCCTACCCAGCCTTGCTCCATCCTCTGGCCCATCATCCCCTTACATTTACCTCCTTTGGCTGAAGGGGAAACTGGCCCAGAAAGGCCTTACCACCTCATCCCAGAGCACTGGCCATGGTGTTGGGGGAAGGGGCCCCAGGCGGCTTGTCCCTCTTAGTCCAGTACCTGGACCATTGGACCTACTACCTGGGCAATGCCTGGGGTGGGCAGTGGGGCAGGGGGGTGGTCATCTGGTCAGCTAGAACCTTTCTGACATTACTCCCCTGCTCCAGACCCTTCCCTACCCCCCTAGTCTAGTCTCTGCTTTCCTCCATTGGCTCCTTCCTCCCCCTCCTCTTCCTGACTGTGGGCCAGCTCTCTACTCACCTGAGCACCTGGTGACTGGGAGGGAGTGGAATGGGGGTGGGGGGGGAGGCAGCCAACCCACAGCTGGATCCAGTCTGGCATTCCAAGCCCAGGCCCAGCGCTAGCCCCCCACCCCCTCAGCATCCTGTCTCCACCAGACAATAACCTGTAATCTCTGGAGCAGCCAGTACAGCCCGCAGAGGGTCTGGGGAGGGGTTGGCAGCAGCAGCTCCTGAAAACAGGTTTGTTAGGAAGAGGCTCTGGGGGGACAGAGTTGCTGGTTTGGGGAGAGGAAGGAAACTCAAGCCCACGGCTAATTAACCCACCCAGACACAGATGGAATCTTTGTCTTTTGAGGACAGGGATCTGAGCTAAGCCCCCTAATTCTCTACCCAGACAAGCTTGCATTTCCAGGTGGTCCCTGGGAGGGGGGAGTGTCTGATGGTCAGGTTCGCCCCTGGGGGAGGAGGATGTGATGGTGGTCCAGAGAGAGTGTCACCTGTCACTGGCGGAGAACAGCAGCAGTCTAGACTGTGTATACCCAAGGGCAGGCACCTAGCACTCTTGGTTAGACTGCAAGAAGAACTTACCAGTGGCATTCGGGGGAGCCGTTTCTCTGAAACATGCACCCAAAGGCCTTAGGATGGACTGAGGGGCCCCGCGGAGGAATCAGCAGCCAAGTGAGGTACTGAAGCGATTGGGGGGACAGGCTGGAGGCCTTCCAGGGCTTCCTGATGGGACTGAAATTAATCCATCTGCGGGGAGTGGGGGGTGAGGAGCTCATCAAACCGGTGACTCAGGCGTGACCTGAGCTCAAGGTCTTTGATCTCTGGGGCTCAGAATGCAGCTAGAGGCTTGTGCAGTCAAAGAGACTCTAAGAGGAGATGGAGGGCCTGATTAGAACAGGAGCTGGGGGGGGATTTGAGGGTGGGGGCGTGGGGGTTGGGGGGACAGCCTCCACCTGCCACTCTGATGCCTGGCCACCCCCAAAGCACCTTTGCCCTGAAATCCATTACCATCAGACTTCATCTGTGTTCTCCTGTCCCCCTTAGAGTCTACTCTGCACTCCCCACCCAAGGCCCCCCTGACCCAGTCAGAACTTAAGTCATACTCAAAATCCCCTTCTCTCCGCTCTGGTGTCATGTTGCAGGATGGTGGTGGTGGGCGGGGGGGGGGGGGGGGGGGTTGTAGTGAATTGTATGGCTGGGTCAGTCCAGGCAAGAGAAGGGAGATGGGAGGGATTGGCTTCGGGAGGCTCCCTTCCCCTCCCCAGCCAGGTGAGACCAAGTGGGAGATGGCTGGCATCTCCATTTTCCAGTGGAGGATACCAAGGCACAAGGCAGAGGAGAGCCATGGGTTCTGAGTACTGTGGAATCATCTGGGAGCCAGTCTGCCTTCTCTGGCCATCCCTCCCCATTCCTAAAACATCAAGGTCCAATGTCTCTTAATATATGCTGCTCTCCTCAGCAGCAAGGAGGGTAGGATCGGGGAGTCAGACACGTTAGGATCTGAACCCAGCTCTGTGCCTTTGGGTATGTTGCTAAACTCTCTGAGCTCCAACATCCCAATGTAAAGTGAGAACTGAGTGCCAGCATCTACTCCAGGTGTGACTGAGGAGGGAATGCCTTGCTGCACATGGAAGTGCTTTCCAAGCAGTTTGGGTACTAAGTGGACCCTTCTCCTGCCCTGGGCTGGCCCAACATCCACACTAGAGTTTGGGGCTAAGAGGCTTGAACCAGTAAACCTTTGTGTAGGTGTTCAAGAACCACCTAAAATTTGTGTGTGTGTGTGTGTGTGTGTGTGTGTGTGTGCGCGCGCGCACAGGCATGTGTGTGATCGTCAGTAGGGTCACTGAGTTCAGCCTTATTGGGATGGAGGTGCCTGGTGCCCACAGGCCCCACCCTGTGAGGGGTGGAGGAAGGACAAGGGGAGTGGGGAAAGATGGCTCAAGACACATACACACATTCCTGCAGAATGAAAGGGCCTGCTGTGTAGGAGACAGATAAGGTGGAGGGTGGGGAGGGGAAGTTGGGGAAGTACCTGCAGGAGGGAATTGGGGAAGCGTGGGCATGGGCACCTGCCATTTCCCCATGCTGCGCCCCTCCCAGGTGTTCCAGGCTCACTTAGGTATGGCTGAGTGAGGAGGCCTCTGAGAAGAGGGAAGAGTCCCCGCCCTCCCCCTCCTACAGATGGCCTCAGGGGCATGAGCAGGAGAGGGTCCTCGCCTCACTGCCTGTGACGGTCTGTCACCCTGCAAGCCTCCAGCCCCACAGACCCCTAATCAAAGTGACAGTTCCAGGGGGCCTCCCAGAGCACCATCCCACCCCCACACCTTCAGCAGCCTGCCAACAAACGAGTGGTCCTCCTAGCTGCCACAGACCTGAGACCTCACGTGTCTAGTGTCTAGCAACAGAGCCCTGTGGTAAAGGCTCCTCATATTTTGCCTCATGGCTCTTGAAAGTTTACTGTGACTCTGTTGTTCAGAGGATGAGGCTGCCCCAGTCAGCTGCACCCTAAGGGCTCTCTGCTCTGGCCCAGTACCCACCAAGTGCTGGGAGAGGCCTGCAGCATGGCTGAGGTCCCCTCACCCCCACTCCTAACCCCAGGGCAATTGCTAGCATCTTCTTGTTGGGGCTGCCTCTCCCAGCCCCAGCTCTCGGAGAATCCAGGAGACAGGAGAAATCCATGGAAGTGGGTGGGTGTTGGGGGGTCATGGCCTAGAGTAGCCTCAGAAGTGATGAGGCTAACAGCAAACAGGTTCTTGGCTGCAGCCTCCAATTCCAGGGTTCCCAGAAATCTGAGGGCCCTTCACCCTTGCACTAGGCATTAGTCATCACTCTTTCATGCTCCCACAGTGCTGCTCACTCCCTCAGCAGGGCTGTTAGAAAGGTCTGCCCCCCCCCCCACAAAGAAAAAGAAAGGTCTGGCCCCAATGCTGTCTCCCCCCCTAGACTGTTATACCCAAGGGCAGGCACTGAGTAGAATCCTGGCTCAGACCAGCACACGCAGAAGACTGGAGGGACAGTGACTCACTTCCCATTTAATCATCTGGAGAGGAGTAGCAGGCATCATGTCTCCTGGTGTCCCCACAACCCTACCCAGAACTCTGCGGATGAGGACCGTGGGAAGAAGGAAGCCCCACAAAGGGGTCCCCCTTCCCTTGGGCAGTCTGTCTCTGGCCACATCTGGTGCTGTGGCCTTTGCTCCTCGCACACACATCGCCTGCTCTCTCCAGGTGGGTATGGTGGGTGAGAAGGGGAAGAGAGAGGCTTGTACCACAGGGACTGCTGCCCAGAAGCAGGGCCTGAAGAGGCCACGTGGGGCAGGGGTGGAAGGGTGGGCAGCCAGGCAAGACTGGCCTTCCCCACCTGGAGCCATCCTGGGCACCTTCCTCTCCACATCGTCCAGTCACCCAGTCCTGCTGGCTCTGCTATAGAAAAAACCCCAGAACCTGTTTCCTCCTTCTTCTCATGCACCCCCAAGTCTTACCCTTCCCCCATGCTAGAGACATCTAGAAATACCGACAACTCCTGCTCAGAGCCCTTCAGTGACACTTATCACCTTTGGGACAAGGGCTAGACACCCAGCCTGGCTGTGAGGCCCTCATGGGTGGTTCCTGCTCAGCTTCAACCACAGCCACACACCCAGCACTGTCCACCGCTCCCGGCAGGCTGCGGGCCTCAGGCCCCATGGCATTTGCTCGAGCTGTTTCTCTGCCTGGGATTTCCTTTCCATCTCCGAGATCCAACAAGTGACATCAGTGTCACTTCTCTGAGGTTTTCCCTGACTTCTGCCAATTCCCTTCTGCCTCTGACTTCTCCAAGCACCGTTATTCTTACGTATTCTTATACCGTATTCTTCGAAACCCGTTATGATCTTGGACAAACTTGTCTGCATGGGTCTTCAGACAGCTCTTTCTTTGACAGGCAGGTATGCCACCTTTGAAAAATATGAATTCCCGGGCAAATAACTGTATGTTCTCAGTTATATGCAGAATCTAAAAGAGCCAGTACCATAGCAATAGAGATTACAGTTGGTTGCCGGGGGCTGGTAGGTGGGGACAATGGGGAGATGTTGGTCGAGGGGCGCAGACTCCCAGCTGTAAGACAAATAAGATCTGGGGATCAAGGGACACCTGGGTAGCTCATTGGTTGAGTGTCTGCCTTTGGCTCAGGCCATGATCCTGGGGTCCTGGGATTGAGTCCTGCATCAGGCTTCCCACAGGGAGCCTGCTTCTCCCTCCACCTATGTCTCTGCCTCTCTCTCTCTGTCTCTCATGAATTAATACATAAAATCTTTTTTTTAAAGATTTTTATTTTATTTATTCATAGAGACAGAGAGACAGGCAGAGACACAGGCTGAGGGAGAAGCAGGCATCATATAGAGAGCCTGAACTGGGACTCGATCCAGGGTCTCCAGGATCACGCCCTGGGCTGCAGGCGGCGCTAAACCGCCGCGCCACCGGGGCTGCCCTAATACATAAAATCTTAAGAATAAAAAGATCTGGGGATCGGATGCACAGTGTGGTGACTATAATGAACAATACTGTATTACCTACTTAAGTGGAGAGATGTTAAATGTTATCAACACACACACGATCATAATTATGTGAGGGGATGGAGGTGTTAACAAACCTTATGTGGTAATCGTCCTGCAATACATATGTGTAGCAAGCATCATACTGTATACCTTAAACTGACAAACGTGTCAATAATACCCCCAATAAAGCTAGAAAAAAGTAAAATACGAATCCTCCAAACAAACTGTTCTATAGCTTGCACAGAACTGGTTTCTATAAATAGCTAATGAATGAATGAGTGACTTTTGAACACAGACATATATACACACACGCACACACTCCAGAAATATCCATACAGTCAGATACACTCTTCCTCAGAGTCACACGCTTGGTGTCCAGCCCCAAGCGCTCAGGTAGAGGAGCTGGTCCCAGCATCAGGCCATATCCTGCCTTTGCTTATGCAGTGACTTCTGCCTGCAGTGTCCCTTCTTCCCAGGCCCCTGTTCCCAAAGCTCAGTGTGGCTCTCTTCTTCCAGGAGGCCTTTTCTGGCCTTATCCCCAGCGTATAATCACTATTTCTCCCTTTGTATCCGCATGTGGCCCCCACAACACTCTAATGTTCTTTTTGTGTCCGCCTCAGACCAAAGACATACTCCATCTCAGAGCGGGATAGTGAGGAATAAGATGAGAATTTGTCTCCAGTTCCCAGGGAACACAGTGGGTGACCCCTGAGTATTCACCAAAAGAACAGGCTGCCTTGTTACAGAGTTCAGAGTGTAGCCCTCTGGCAAAGCTACCAGCCCAGGCTGCAAAGTAGGCTTCTGGTGGCTACTGTCAAGAACCAGGTAGAAGTTCTGGCCCTGACCATCTCCCACACTGGGCCTGGTTCTGAACCTGTTTCCCCTGCCAGCCAGCAGCCTGCCTCTCCTTGTTTTCCCCATGGCCCCTATATGCCTGTCAGTTGGAATCACCTTCATGAATGCATTCACCCATTTCCCCCAGAAATCTGCCCTGTTGCCAGCCAAACCTCTGCAAAGTCACCCTAGCCAGGGAGAAGCAGAAATCCTGGCCAGGAGTCCAGCCTTCAAAGGAAGAGGGGCTTTCCCTGTCCCTCAGCAGGAGTGTCATGTACCTTGCTGACCTTCAGAGACTAGAGCAGGAGCCCAGGCTACCCCTGATCAGAAAGACTCTCCATGCCAGGGGGCTTCAGACTGGACAAATGTTTTAGGAGTCCTGGCCCCAAGAGACCCCACAGGGAGAGCTCTCACACCCCAAAAAGACCTGAAGAGAAGCCCTCAGTCCTGAAGACCCTCAGATCCTGAGAGACCCTATGGAAGGTTGTCCAGATGTGTCAGGGAGACTTGTGACCCCGAGACCCCATTGAGGGCACCCCAGACCCAAGACCCTCCCCAGAGAGAGGCCACAGACCCAGAGCCTATCATGGGGCCCAGAAGAAGCCTGTGGGAGCAGCGTCCCTCTGCCCCTCCACACTGACCTGGCCCTGTGGGGGTCTTCCCCAAGCTGAGCTGCCGAAGCCGCCGCTGGTGGGCGCGCCCCCCACAGTGCACCTGGGCCTGGGCTGCTGAGTTCAGCTGGATGTTGCAGACATCACAGAGAGTGTAGGATGGCCGCTTCCTCTCCCGCTTGGGCTTAGGCGGTTCTGAGGGCCGAGGGGGGCACTCCGTAGCTCCAGATGTGGGGGGCTCCTTCTCACCCGGGGGAGAGGGACTCAGTGGCCGCTTCATACCTGAGCAGATAAAGAGGGAGACCAGTAAACAGGCTGAGTGTTGTGAACACACAGAAGGAGCAAGAGGAGTTCAAGTCATGGAGACACCTCCGTCCTGTGTCCCAGGTGAAACTCCCCGGCTTTTGAACATTCCCAACACAAGGGTGGCAAAAGGGAGCATGGCAGGGTCCATTTCAAACAAAGCAGCATTAAAACACAGGGACAGGGAATCCCTGGGTGGCTCAGCGGTTTAGCACCTGCCTTCGGCCCAGGGCGTGGTCCTGGAGTCCCGGGATGGGGTCCCACGTCAGGCTCCCTGCATGGAGCCTGCTTCTCCCTCTGCCCGTGTCTCTGCCTCTTTCTCTCTCTCTGTGTCTTTCATGAATAAATAAATAAAATCTTTAAAAAATAATAAAAATAAAACACAGGAACATCTGGAAGAGTGTCACATGTGTCCACACACCCAGAGGCTGACACCTGGGGGCCTGGCCACAGAGCAAAGCTCAGAGAGGAAGACTTGGATTTTGGGGGCCGGGGGATCATGGAGGAAGAGGCAGCAGTGAGGTTAGGGGAGTGACACTGGGGGAAGCCAGGGCCCTATTCTCAGCCCCACAGCAGGCGCTGACAGTCCTGTGACAGGCAGGCATGTGGCGCTTGCTGCAACCACTAGCCAGAGGGGTGAGTGCAGAAACCCTACCTCCCTGTGCCCAGTGCCTGGCCGGGTGACATTCACAAACACTGACAGCGTGTGAAGCCATCCCCACCCCTGACCCACGTGGCTCCAGATGTCCCTTGCTGTGTTGGCCACCCAGGCCGTGGCAACAGTTGATATTTTCAGTAGCAACCTGGGCCTTCCTGCCTGTGTCTGCTGAGCACAGCCTCTTCTCTCTCTCTCTCTCTCTCTCTCTCTGTCACACACACACACACACACACACACACACACACACACACCACCCCACCCCTCCAGACCCCTCATCTGCCACACACAGATGTCATCTTTCCATTCCAACTCACTTCTCTGGAACGTTCCTGCCCGACTCCTCAGCTCTGACCTGCGCTATTCTGGGGTTGCCAGCTCCCTTTCTCACACCGAACTGTGTTCATTTTCACTTCCTGGGCCTGTGTGCCCGCTCCCTGCCTGTGCTGCACACGAGGGGCTTCCTGCGGGCAGGGCCTGAGCCGCGCTGGCGGGGACACGTGACTTCCTCAGAGCCCGCAGAGGAAACCCCCCCTGAGGACACCTTGATTTTGGACCTCTAGCTTCCGGGACGTGAGGCAATACATTTCTGTTGTGCAGGCCACCTGGTGCGACGGAACTAAGAAACTGCTACGTGGAAGGCCGGACCCACGGGCTTTCCTGGGTGCCTGAGCGCGGCGGCCCGCGAGCCTGGGGCCCCGGCGAGGATGCAGTACCAGCGACAGCCTCCAGGTGGCGCAGCGAACAGCTCGCGGGAAGCTAAGGGCTGGAGCTCCGGACCCTTCCCGGGAAGGAGGACCCCGCTCCTGCACTCCCGGGGCAGGCAGGCTGCCACCCCTACCCCGAGCTCCGCCAGCCTCCCGGGCACTGTGTCTGGGGTCCAGGGCACAGTTCTGCTCACAGAGGGCACCCTGGGAGGTCACTCCCATCACCTTGTGAGGGACCCCCTCCTAGGCTGAGTCCCCACCTCCATTCTGCACTTTCTCAGCTCTAGGTGGAGGTTCTCAGAGTCACATTCCTGCCTGCACGAGTCGTCCCCCACTCTGGCAGCAGGAGGAAGGACCAGGGAGAAAGTTCGGGGTGCAAGTGTTTTAGGAGGGGTCCAACGTGCCAGTGGGGAAGAGGCTTCAGGGGCCTGAGATTTTCCTGGCCACCCCTAGGAGGAGAATGGCCGGCCCGGCCAGGGAGGGGACAGGGGGATTTTGAAATCTTGGTGCAACTTATGACAGGCAGGCTGAGGACATGGCCCAAGAGAGCCGACAAATATCTGCCGGGGGCTGATTAAACCTCTGTGATATACAGCCTCTGGGCTCACAGGGCCTGCCTGGATTCCGGGGCTAATTGTGTTCCTCTGGCCAGGCTGCTGGCCTGCTGCAACCTGCCCTGCCTGACCCAGCCTTCCCAGCTGTCCCCTCAGGAGCCACACCAACCCAGCTAAGCCATGATTCCCAGCCAGAAAATGTGGAGGAGTGGACACTTTTGAGGGCGCATACACATCTGTCTAACCCCTGCGGTTAGCATCAGCAGGCCAGCACCCCCTGCCCTGGTCCCTATAAAGAAGCAGGATGACTCACCCTAGCTGGACCTATACTTGGACAGGGCCTGGCTGGTGCATTTTCTTTTACAGAAAAGGAAATTGAGTCCCAGAATAGGGGGGTGGACTTGCTTCAAAGTACATGGAAACACAGTGAAGAGCTGTTTCTAGAAGCTTCCTTGACTACTTCTTTACCCAGCTGCCCAGGCCACCTCTTTAGATTTACAACCCCATTTATTGAGAGCTTACTATGTGCCAGGCGCTTTATACATAGGATCTCTTTTAAACTTCATAACAACCCCATGAGGTGGGCACTATTATTAACCTATTATCCCACCTCATAGATTAGAGAACAGGCATTGAGAAGTTTCGTAGCCAGACAATCTGACCCTGGAGCCCAAATCCTTAACCACTGACCTATCCTACCTCTCCTTAAAGCCTGCCAAGCCCTCTTTTGAACTTCTAGTTGGGGGTGGGGGTGTTACAGATTCTAGGAAACTCCTGAGAAGACCCTACAGATTCTAGGAAACTCCTGAGAAGACCCTCGGGATGCCCAGCCCCTAACAGGGGCCACACCCTGGCCAGAAGGGGTTGGAGCCAGAGAGGCTGGGAGGGAGGGATGTGAAGAAAGCCCAAGAACAGAACCTCAGCTGAGTTCTGGAAAGACCAAGTGAAAGCAGGGGAAAGAGCATGCACGTACCCAGGTGTCTGTCTGCGGTTTGCACAGGAAGGGGGTAAAGCCCTCCTGCTCCCACATTCCCTGAGAGAGGGCTAGAGCTGCAGCAGGGTTGGATTGTGGAGGGAGCCACTCATTTAAAGACAGGTTCACACCAGAGCTGGAGAGCTGATGGAGGCCAGGGCTGCTGCCTGTCTGTCTGTCCATCCATAGGGAACTGGGGGGGGGGGGGGGTGGAGGGAGCACCCAGGCTCCACCTCCACCCCTTTTGCCATGATGAATGGACTTCAGCTTGGGTTTCCATGGGGCCCTCGGCAAGGCAGTAGGGTGGAGTTCTTGGCCCGCCTGTCCAAAGAGGGCTGGAAAGGGACCTTGGAAGCCACACAGTGCCAAGCAGGGAGTTTTTTCAGCTGCAGCCTGGGGAAGGGGTCCTCAGGAAAGAGCTGCTTTTGCCAGAGGGTTAACAGGAGAGGAAGGTTCTAGGCCTGTCCCCAGCCTTTGGCACGGCATGAAGGGCTCCCTCACTAAATCCTTAATGAGCCCAATTACACTCTGGTATTTTCCCCCATGCCTGCCAACATCTACCCTCCTACCTTCCCCAGCCAGGTCCTAGGCCCTGCCTCTGAGAAGGGAGCCCAGCTGGCTGGCCAACTTTAGGCTAGTCCCTGTGCCTCTGGGCTTCAGTTTTCCCTCTTTAAAGAGAGGGGGTGGGGCCGGGGTAATCTCTCAGGTCCTTTGCAGGCTGTGTTGCCACTGCAACACAGAGCAGCTGCTTCTAAGGTGGGGGTGAGGGGAAGACCAGGTCGTATTTGTCTGTTCCAGCCACCAGAGGAAGGCGGGGTGGGTATGGAGAAAGACCTGGTGAGTGCTCCTTGCCCTCTGGCCAAACAGCATCTCCATTAACCCTCACAACAACCCTGTGAGGCTTTACAAATGAGGAAATGAAGGCTCAGAGTTGAAAAGAGAGGCAGGTGAGTGGGGCCAGTCCTCTCCCATCACGTGATGCAGGGGGAGGGGGTGCACACCATGGCAGCCCCCATCCCTCTCACTCACAGGATCACCAACAGGAGTTGGGGATCCTGCCCTTCCCCACCAACCCAGCTGCAGAGAGAAGTGTCTGGAAGAAGAGAGGCCTTGTCTGTTCTTGTCCTAGCAGAGTGTGAGCCCTCCTGGGCCCGGGTCAGTGCCCCTGAGGAGCCACCACTGAGCATTTTGGTCTCTCCTGCCACCTCCCCACTCCCAAGGCTGACAGCTTTCTAGGGTGAGGAGGAGGGTATTAGCCACTTCAGTGCATGGCCACTAACAGGGTGGCATCTGCCCCAGCCATCCTGTGGGCTCAGAGAGCTGGAGTCACACCCAGGTCACACCCAAGACTCCCTGGAGGAGCCAGAGACTCCCACCTAGAGGAGTAGGATGGCCCTTTGGGACCTGCCATGCCAACCCCCAGCCCATACCTCCCTGCTTTGTCAGAGTCGGAGGCCCTGGGATGGGGCAACAGCTCCTCCACTCCAGGTATCAGGAGCCAGCGGTGGGGGGGGGGGGGGCAAACCAAGGCAGCCATGTCTGTCTTCCCATCCAACCATCCAAAGTGGTGACAGAGAATGCCCAACACCTTCCCCTGGAGATGCTGGGTGCTGGGGATTTGTGGAGTAAACTGGCTAAGAGGTGCTGAAAGCCAACACTCAGCTCTAAGGAAGGGAGAGAGAGGGCATGGGAGGTGAGGGAGAGCCATGGTCCAGAGATGAGGTCACCATCCCCCAACACCTCTCCTCCCCCAGCCTGCTCTGTCCTCACCCCTAGTGGCTGGGTGTCCCAGAGGGCCTCCTGCCATCCTGACACCCCCAAAGATAGGGGCTGCCTCTCCTGGGCAGTGATACTCCCTCAAAAGAGCCTCAAGCCACCCCCAGGAAGGAAGTCCTTCTTGCTATCTAATCTGCAACTCTCCTTGCCTCTAAGATGATGATGGGGGGAAGGTGGTTAAGAAGAGAGTATTAGCCTTGGCACCCCCATTTCTAGCCTCTGTTGCCAGGCAAGTCCTGGGAAACCTGACCTGTTGTGCTGGAGATCCCCTAGACCCCCACCCCTCTTACCACCAGGGCCCAGGATCTTGGTCCCTGGTCTCCTCATCTGTGACCTGCTTGTCCAGCCCAGCTTTCCCCAGGCTGAGCGGTGGCTCCCTCAAACCCCATTCCCTGCCAGTGATGCCTCCACCATCAGCGCTTCCAAGCTGGGGCTGGGGCGTGAGTCCAAGGAGCCAGGGGGAGGAGGGTTGGGAGTCCCCAGTCTGTTTGAGAGTTCTGGGTAGAAGGCAGGCCAGGAGAGCCCCACCTATGCCCTTTGCTGAAGATGAGGCAGCTGGGCTTGGAGGGGGAAGGGCGGACAGGAAGGCCTCCAATGACCAGGAATCATATCAGTGGAGGGGGGGGGGCAGGTGTGCTGTTTGCACCCCCAAAAACACAATAGGCAATCACCCCTCCCCTACTCCTTCCATTCTACTTTATCCCAGGGGCTGATAAGGATGGATTGATTTGGGGGTTCTTTCGTTTCCTTAGGAAATGAAAGGGAGTGATTTGGCTGAGCTCCTTGTCTTCAGAGAACTGTCCCCTCCGTAGGGTGGGGGGTCTCACCCTCTCTGCCCTGGGGCTTCCAGCCTCCCTTCCCCTAGGGGGAACTGGAAGTCCTTCTTGCCATCTCCCAACCTCGGCGGTTCACTACGGTGCAGTTCTTGGCTGCCCACCTCCCTCACCCCACACGGTGGGGCAGGGTCCCTGAGCCCTACAGAGCCACCCACAGCACCCCCGCGCCCCGCTCGCGCCGCGGCCCCCTGGGCGCTCAGCCCCAGCGGGCTCCGTCCGGGATGGGCAGCCGGGAGTGCGGGCCGCGGCCAGCGCCGGCGCCTACCTGAACGGCGCTCGCGACCCGAGCGGGGCCGCATCCAGCTGCCCTCGGCCACCCGGGACGATCCGGATTCTCGGCTCCTGGAGGTGCGCGGCGGGTGAGTCCCGGCCTGCGAGTCCCAGCACGGCGGCCGGTCTCCCGAGCCCGCCCCCGGCCGGCCGGCGCCGAGCAGGTGCCAGGAGCCGCGCCGCTGGGAGCCGAGCACAGGCGAGACCCCGGGAAGGAGCTGCGCGGCAGGGCTCCCGGGGAGGAAAGACGAGGGGAGACCCAGGGGTGCTCCTTGCAGAAGGGCTGGGCCCATTGGTGAGTATCCTTACCCTTCCCCCGCCAGGCATGAATGCCCCTTGGCGTCTGAAGGGTCCTAGGGATCGGGAAAGGGAGTCCCAAAGTGGCCACCTCCCAGGGCTCTGCTGTGATCTCCCCACCCCCTTTAAATCGCCTCTTTTCTGGGTGGGGTGGGGAGCTCGGAGAGAAGGAGAAAGCTGACATTCAGGGAGCACCTACTGGGTACCGGGAGAGATGGCATCAATCCTCATAACCACTCTCCCTGAACTGGTTTGATCCCCATTTTACAGACCAGGAAGCTGAAAGACGGGGATGTTAAGTAAGTGGCCCGAAGTCATGCAGGAAGTGAGCATCAAGTGGGAGACTCCAGACTCCTAGGATCCCTTTCTGCAGGTCAGAGGAGACAGCCAGTGGGGAAAACTTCACCCATGCCTGCCGTTGGGATTCTTTTCTGATTTCTCCCAGGGAATCAGTGCATGGCGTCTGGCCCAGGGTGGTGGCACAGTGCAGGAGCATGAAGCCAAGCAGGGGCAGGCGGGGGGCCTCAGGTATGACCTCCTGAGAACGCTCTGCCGTCCTTCTGTTTAATGGAGAGGCAGTAATGGGGTAAGGAGGCGAGTCTCAAAGAAAGAGGATAGAATGGCTCTTGTATATCCAAAGAAGATGTGTCAGTGCTGCTCACCCCCCCATGGTGCTCAGGGCAGGCCTTGTGTTTACCAGGCCCTGGAAAGAGGAAGTCCCACCAAGGGGAGCCCTGGCCAAGCCTCGCCCCCTGGGGCAGGGCACCTGGCTGCTGCTCAGTTTCGCAGAACTTCTTCCTGTACCTCACACCCACCAACTCACTCCTGTCTTGAGGCCTTTGCCCCTGCTGTTCCCCCTGCCTGGAACGCTCCCCTGACCTTCACAGGCTTGTTTCCTCAAGGCTCAGGCCTCAGCTCCAGTGTCACCTCCCCAGACCCCACTGTCACAGCCCAACTATTCCTTGTTCCAGTCTCGGGTTTACTTCCCTTTTGGCACATCTCCCAAGATGTCCTTCTTCTGCTTGGACACTTACCTGTCTCCCCGTGAGGGCACAGCCTTTATCTCCTACGTGTCTAAAGCACCAGCCCAAAGCCTGATGCGTAGCTAACAGATGCTCGATAAACAGTTGCTGAATGAATGCATGAGTTCATTTCCACTCTAAAAGCAAATCCGTATTACACTGCACACTTCAGCTGGGGAATTGTATGCTGTGTGAATGAGATCTTAATAAAGTGGTTACTATAAAAAAGGCTCAGGGTGGGGCTGACTGTCATGGTACACATGCCCCTCGCCATCCGGCAGCACACCCGTCCTCTCACTTGATCCAGTCACACCTCTGACCGGCACAGTCCACATCCTGTGTCTGTCCATGGAGAATCACAGTTGCTCAGATTTGGAAGAGGTCTTCGAGGTCATCCTGTCCCCTCTGGCCTCTGCTTGCATATGCCAAAGATAGGGAGCTCACTGCCTCACAAGACAGAATATTCCATTATTGGGTGGTTGTCAGTGACAGGAATCTCATGGATATGGGGGGCTGGAAAGCTGCTTTCCTAGAATGCTCATGCACAGGTCCTGGATCCACTCCTGGGTCATTTAGAAGAAACACACACCCCCTTCCACAGCCCACTGAACAGGGCTGGCAGCTTCTTCCTTTCTTTTCTTTTTTTTTTATTCATAGAGACACAGCTAGAGAGAGAGGCAGAGACACAGGCAGAGGGAGAATAGGGCACCATGCAGGGAGCCCGATGCGGGACTCGATCCCGGGTCTCCAGGATCACGCCCTGGGCTGCAGACGGCGCCAAACCGCTGCACCACCAGGGCTGCCCTGGCAGCTTCTTCCTAAGGGCTCTCTTCTCCCAGCTAAAGAGACCCATTTCCCTCAATTCTTCTTCCCCTGAGATGGTCACCTCCTCCAGGAAGCCACTCCTTTTTTTAAAATTTTTTATTTATTTATGATAGTCACAGAGAGAGAGAGAGAGAGAGAGGCAGAGACACAGGCAGAGGGAGAAGCAGGCTCCATGCACCGGGAGCCCGATGTGGGATTCGATCCTGGGTCTCCAGGATCGCGCCCTGGGCCAAAGGCAGGCGCCAAACCGCTGCGCCACCCAGGGATCCCCCAGGAAGCCACTCCTATGTGCTCCTAGGACACTTTGTATGGGTCCCTAACACTGTACTTTTCACATTGTATTGAAATGTCTTCCCCAAATCCCGCTCCAGCCACTGCTCTGCACTAAGAGGAGGTAGTTCTAGGCCTTTATTCATGCCCTTGCTTGTGACCAACCCACCTGAAATAAGCAACTTAATAACAATTTGTTTCGGGGTGGGGTGGAGTGGTATTATTATCCTGGTCATATCCCTCTAAACTGATTTAGGCTTGCTTGCTTTTTTTCCTTTCCTTTCTTTCTTAGATTTTATTTTTTCATTTGATATATATAGAGAGAGTGAGAGAGCACAAGCAGGCGGAGGAGCAGAGGGAGAGGGAGAAGCAGGCTCCTTGCTGAGCAGGGAGCCTGATGCAGGGCTTAATCCCAGGATCCTGGGATCACAACCTAAGCCCCTGATTTAGGCTTTCAATGTCCTTAGAACAGAACAAGGGAGAGAATCACTTTTCCCCATTCTCAACCCTGTTTTCTATTCATCTCTTAACTTTTCTGCACTCTTGAGTCAGCTCTGTACAGAACTGGGGGTGGGAGGTCCATACCACCACCCCCCAGGGCTATTTTCACACGTGATTTGCTGGCAAACTCAGCCTCCCCATCTAGTCGCCAAGAGCAATTTCTTGCACTGTGAGCACCAGACCTTAGGCTTAGGCTTGCTGGTGCTCCCGTTCTGCCCAGCCTGTTGAAATCATTCAACAAGACCACAGGTGCCAGCTTAGTGCCACTGCAAAGACGTGGCTTCACCTAGATACCTAGGAATAACACACCCCCAAACTCCAACCCTGCACACAGACAAAACACTGTCATTAATTGTGGGCCTTCTGTATTCTTCCCACACCTTTATCCTCCCAGAGTCCAGAAAGGTCGGTATTTCTCTCCTTACTTTGAAAGTAAGGAAAGGGAGGCTCTGATCTAGTTCAACTGCCAGAGGCCACACAGTTAGAAAGGGGTGGAGTTGAAACCCACCCAAGTTGACTCCAAGTCCTACGCTCTCTGCTCTGGGTCCTTGTGCCTCTGAAGGCCTTATCTTAATATTCTCTGGGGACTTTTGTCCAGTAACAGTGGGATGGGAAAGAAGGAAACATGGAAAGCCTCTTCATAATAATGGGAGCTGGAAGTGCCAGGTGGTACTGGTGCTTCTTGCCCACCTACCACTCACCAGAGGAGGGCTTCAGGCCCTGGGTTATTGCCTTCCCTGGTCGGAAAGTGACCATCAGTCCAAGCAAAGCCGAGTCTAGTTGGACCACTCAGTTCTCAGTACAGTCCAGTCTCATCCTGTTAGCTCCTCTTCCTCTGCCATATCTGTGAGGATCCCCCGGCCCTAGAAGTGTCTGGCACACAAATCCACCAATACATGTGGTTGGATTTGAGGAATGAACCAACTCTCATTGTGAGCACCAGAAATGGACGGGGTCCTTACTCTGGCTGTGTGGGCTGAGGCAAGTTACTTTCCCTCTCTGAGCTTCAGTGTCCTTACCTATAAAATGGGGTATGAATACATAACAGCAATGCACAGGGTAATAGGAGATCAGCCCTGCAGAGTGCCTGACATACATGCATTTGGCCAATAATATGAACATCATTAATGAGGTGTTAGGGGACCGGCTTGAGGGACAGGGCGCTGGGGCTCAGAGTAGAGACGGGACTTGCCTGGCACATGGTACCAGCTTGGAACTGGCCTGCACAGGACAGGAGCCTGGTTGTGCCTGCTTTAAGGCTGAGTCCTATTCCCAGCCCTGTGGGGCCTTCCCTGAGTGCCCAATAAATATAATTTCTCCCCCAAAATTATGAGATGGTTACACTAATCACTCATACTAATGGTAACAAGAGTTCCAGCTGAAGCAAAGCCCATAGCAAAGGGACTCAGGCAAGGAGCCATAGGCCCCTGCCCAGCCATCTGCCTTCTATTCTGCTCATGGCCCCAACTGGGCTTGGGGAATGCAGAGTAATTCCGGGCCCCTGGGTTCCAGGAGGGTGAGAGAACCCTCAGCCTCAGGTGGGCCTGTCCCATCCATCACAGCTCCTTTCTGTTCCCACCAAAAGAGCAGAATCACTGAAGACTTGAACAAATCTGCCATGATCCCTCCCCCAACGGGGCCAGCCTTTTGCCTCCTAAAATAGCCCAGAGCCACCATGTGCCCAGGGCGGCTCCCCACTGGTTGCAAATCCCCCTGAAATTAAATCCCCATCCTGCCCCAAGCAGGATGGCACCACCTCCTACCCTGCTGAGCTCCAGGGCTGGCCAGGCTCCCCCCAGTGGAAACCGGGACAGTCGTCCTTCACAGTGACCGAGACATAAATCCCCAAATAATGAGACAGGCGCTGGGAACACAGAACCAGACACGGTGTTAATTGGTTTACTTCTGGGCAGGCATGATGTGGAGGCAACGGCAGCAGGCCTCGGTTTCCCGGACAGCAAAATGGAGCGGGGGCTGTCATGACTTCCTGCATCCCTGGCTGGGCTGACTTTCTATGCCCTCTGACCGGCCTCCCACCCAGACTCATGGGCAGCTCTTTCCTACCTGCCCAGAACACTAACTACGCAGATGTCGAAGGGAAGGATCGGGATCCAGTTGTCCAGGTCTGGAGGTAGGGAGGCCCAAATCATCCCTCCCACGATCTAGAACCATCTTCTTTCTACTAAAACCAAACCAAAAGGCTCAGTCCACCTCAGCATACATGAGGATAGGGGGCGGGGAGGCAGGAGGGCCCAGTGGAGCCCCCCTGTTCCTCATGTGAGACTGGTGATGGATTCTTGGATGAGCATGAGGTCCTCAGTCTGCAGTGATCAGGACGAGATTATCACATTAAACTTTAAAAGTCTTTGCTCAAAAAGAAGCAGCAGCAGCTGACACCATTGACTCCCCCAACCGCCACCATCACCTTCTCTTGGACCGTGGCCAGATGATCTCCAGATACTGGCCACTTGGAGGCTCCACTGCATTGGGCTAGAGGCAGGGGGATGACCTCTCTGGGCCTGGGCTACATCTGAGTTGTGGTGAGATGGCAGGGGGAGGAGTCAGGGAAGAAGGGTGAGCGTTGTCTGGGGGAGTAGTTTGAAGGGCCTCAGGGGAACTCAAGGAACTTGAGATTGGGCAAACCTGCACTTGGTACAACTCTGCCACTTACTACCCTGTGCCCAGGAACGCACCCCTTTGCTCCACACCTTAGTTTCCTGGTCTGTGAAATGGGGATAACCATAACGATAACCATTAGTAACTCCCCTGACCCAAGGCTGACAGCTGAGGAGATTAACTAAGATAACATACAGACAAAACCCTGCAAGCTGTAAAGAGCCATGGTGGTGTGAAGGATGGCATTGCTAGTTACAGCAGGAGGGACAAAGATAGGGCTGTAGAAAGAACTTCCTCACAGCTGTGCATGGGAGACCAATGGGGGCAAGAAGAGAGACAAGGCCAATGGGCCTGGGTGGGACCCCCAAAATGTCACCCACAATTCCCCTTTCCGCCCAGGGTGCCCATCCCCATGTCCAGACCAAACACCTCCCCTCCTGCCCATCATCTTGCCTTGCAAGGCTGCCAGCCTGTCCTCACTCTTTCCTGGTCCAAAGCTATATCCAACCTGTGCTTGTTGCCAATGCAACGGAAATTATTTCAACCTCCTCACCCAACTTCGCAAAGCTGCCTGGGTTGTATAGGAGAGGCCAGAGCTAGAGGAAAGGGAGGTGGGAACTGGGGTGCCCACAGCAGGGTGGCCCCCTCCCTAGAATATTAACTTCAATAGCGGCGATCAAGAAGGCATTCAGCCTGCTGGGAGGACTTCCCCATACTGCCCATGGGAGGGAAGGGAAAGCCTGTGGGCCTGAGGGTCCTCACCTGGACCTTGGCTACCTTCCCTCTTACTTAAAGGGCTGCATTCAGAGCAGGCTGGGAAAGGCTTTGACTACCAGCCAGGATCAACCCTGCAGAAATTAAGAACTTTGAATTTTCTCGACCCACCCTTCATTTCCTGATGTTCTTATTTAGTTACTCTGTTCAACAGAATCCTCCCACCCCAGCCCACCCCACTGGACCTTGGGGCCCTTCCCCTTCCTCAGTATTAGAAGCTGAATCCAGAAGAATGGAGGCAGGGAGAAAATGACCCTAAGATCCCAGGGTCACCCTGAGTTGGAGGGAGGGAGATGGTGGGGTGGCCATGGTCTACCTTGCTGGCCAGGGAGAAGTGCCGACCACATCAAGGAGTCCTCCTTTCAAATCCGCTGGAGGGGGGTGGAAGCACTCGGCCCTTGCAGGCCATGAAGGAGTCCTTTCAAAACGAGCCAAGAAGTTCCAAGAACGCCCCCGGATGGGCTGCTCAACATGTCCCCTGGCCCCCAGGCTGCTTCCCATGGCAGGGCTGCTCGATGGCCTCAGCTGGGAGGTGGTGTGGAGCTCAGGACACACCACGCACTGGAGTCATCAGACCTTAAGTGAGTGGCTTCACCTCTCTGATCTGTAAAGTGGGCCCAATAATATCTATGTCATGTAGTTGTTGGGAAAATTAAGAGACGATGTAGGGAGGTGCCTCCTTTTGTGCCTGCCACAGAGTAGGGGCTCAGTAAACTCACAGAATAAACATCTGCTGGACACCTGCTGTAAGTCAGGCTCTCCATTCTTCACCCAGGAGATCCAGCAATGAACAAAAGTCCTGAGGGGACTTTTATGGCGCTTGCAATCTGGGGGCAATTGTCACAGTCACTAAGTAAACCACACAAGGTCAGGGAGGAAGAGTGGCCAGCCTCCCTCAGGAGAGGACAGTTCAACCCAAACCTGGTTGATGTGAAGGACAGGCCTGCCTGAGGGTCCTCAGCCCTGGCTACTCACTGGAATCACAGGGGCAGCTCTGAAAGCATCTGATCACAGGGCCCCTCCTGATCAGAGGTTCTGGTGGGATGGGGCTGGGGTGTCTCCTGGAAAAGGAGATTTTAAATTCTGCCAAGGTGATCCTGGTGTGCAGTCAAAGGTGAGAACCCCTTCCCCTACAGTTTTCCCAAGTGCCTATCCATGTGAGTGTCACCTGGGGGGCTTGTCTCTGGCATCCTGTGCTGAGCTACAACTTTAGGGGCTCAGATTTAGGGGCTGGGGTGAGGCCCAGCATCTGCCTTTCTAAAAAGTACCCGGGTAATTCTGAAAATTAGGCAGATCTTGAGATGTGTCTAGAAGATGAAGTCTGAGCTCAGAGCTTGGCACTGAGAGCCCCCCACTACTCACCCCAGCCATGCCCCCACAGGACCTCCTGCGGCTTCAGGACACACTGACCCGTCTCTGCCCTCAGTCTGGGAAGCGCCTTCTTTCTCCCCATCAGGTCCTGAGCATGTTCCTAGGCTTGTCATGGAGCCCGAAGGTCCTCACTGCTGTGGGCTTGGGATCTGTTTCCTTGCCAACCTCAGCCCCTTGGCTGAAGCCCCTGTGTCATTCTGTCCATGCTTCATGCCCGGCCAGACCCGGGGCTCTCGGGTAGGGCTGGCTTCTCCGACCACATGGCACAAGGGTATGCCTCATCCTAGTTGAAGGAATAGCAAATCTACCCCCGCCTCTTCTGGGCACAGATGCCCTCATAACTGTGCCAAAGGTGATAGGGTTGTGACCTGCTCTGAGAGATCCATGCTGTGTCCCTTCCCCAGGTCTCTGATCCTGGGCTCCTCTTGTACAGTCTGACTCTCTCTCTCTCCTATTGCACTCTTCCCTGCCCCAGGGGCCAGGCCCTGGGAGGGGAGACATTGCACAGTTGGGTTCTCCAAGGCAAAAGTGTGCCAGCATACACCCCTACCCTTGTTGAAGAATCAGGGCCCCCCCACTCCAGGTGTCTGGGATGGTAGCCACTCCTTTCTCTTTGGAAGCAACATAGTAGGGCAGCCTGGGTGGCTCAGCGGTTTAGCACTGCCTTCGGCCCAGGGTGTGATCCTAGAGACCCGGGATCGAGTTCCACATCGGGGTCCCTGAGTGGAGCCTGATTCTCCCTCTGCCTGTGTCTCTGCCTCTCTTTCTCTCTCTCTCTCTCTCTCTCTCTCTCTCTCTGTGTCTCATGAATAAATAAATAATCTTAAAAAAAGAAAAAAGGAAGCAACATAGTATAGCCATAATGCCTGGGTTCAATCCTACGTCTGCCACTTCCTAACTGTGTGTGACCTTGGCCAGCTCTGTACCTTGGTTTCCCCATCTGTAAAATAAGAATAGGGATCCCTGGGTGGCGCAGCGGTTCGGCACCTGCCATTGGCCCAGGGCGCGATCCTGGAGACCCGGGATTGAGTCCCACGTCAGGCTCCCGGTGCATGGAGCCTGCTTCTCCCTCTGCCTGTGTCTCTGCCTCTGTGTGTGTGTGTGTGTGTGTGTGTGTGACTATCATAAATAAATAAAAATTAAAAAAAAAAGAATAAATAGTACCTCTCTCAGAGGGTTATTAGGGGGATTAAATAAGGCAATAGTCATTAAGGTCTCAGCAAACAGGTACATGGTAATCACTATGTGTGTTTGTTTGTTTTGTGTGTGTTTTTTAAATAATGTTTTAAAATACACAATTCAAAAAAAAAATACACAATTCTATGAAGATGATGCTTTAGTCCATCAACGAAGTGGGTCCTGATAATGCACCAGGTCTGGGAGGCAGGGATGAAGATTCCATTTTACTGGTGAGGAAACTGAGGATCAAGGAGAAGAAGGGACTGCCTTGGACAACACCCAAACCTTGCATGTACAGCGCTTCCAGCTTCTCTCTCTAGTACCCCCAGGCCCACCTCCCTCACTTCTCGGGCTCCTGGCCTGGCCCAGGTGGGCTCCGTGCCCTGCATTGACAGAGGTCCCTTTGTACCCCTGCCCAGGGTCACACCCTGAGCTCAGAGCCATAGCCAAACAAGCGCCTTGTGTCTGGGTCTGTCTCACCGCCAAGCCTGCGGTTGCCCTGGCCTCTCCAGCCACGTGCTCTGGCTGGGTGGATCTGCAGGCCGTCCCCTACCCCTACCAGCCCCCCACTCCAATCTCAGCAGGGCATCCCTGACCCTTCCTCTGCTACATTCAGCCAGGAGACAGACTGGGAGGCAGCCCCAAGGACAACACCCCATCCTTGGTCTCCACCCCGTGCAAATTCCAGGTGGCCAGACTCTAAGGTGCCTGGGGCCCTAGTGGAAGGGACAGGCAGGGGCTGAGAGGGTGGGGAATGACATGGAGGTTGCTCTGGTTACCCACCCTTTCTGTCTCCCCAATCTTTCTTCAATCTATGGCTCCTCTTTACCACCTAGACTGACATAACAGCCTCCTCACCAGCCTCCCTGCCTCCACTTCTCCATCTCTCACCTTCCCAGTTTGTTCTCCATGCACCAAAAGGAGCCTTTCAAAAAGGCAAATCCAGTCACATCCCTCTCCTCCCCTAAACTTCCAAAGCCTTCCCTCTCACCTCTTCTTATCCCCAGCCTGGAATATCTGGCCTCTGCCGTCTCCCTTAAACCCTTCTGCTCTTCAGATCTGCCCTTCCACTGGACTCCTCCCACAGATTTACTGAGATAAGAAATGCAACTCTTGAGAGCACCTGGGTGGCTCAGTCAGTTAAGCATCTGCCTTCAGCTCAGGTCGTGACCCAGGACCCGGGGATCGAGTCTCAATATCCAGCCCCATATTGGGCTCCCTGCTCAGTGAGGAATCAGCTTCTCCCTCTCCCTCTGCCTTTCCCCCTGCTCATGCTCTCTCTCTCTCTCTCTCTCAAATAAATAAATAAAATCTTTATTTTTTATTTTATTTTTTTAATTCTTTTTTTTTAAGATTTTATTTATTGATTGATTCATGAAAGACACACAGAGAGAGAGGCAGAGACACAGGCAGAGGGAGAAGCAGGCTCCATGCACCGGGAGCCTGACGCGGAACTCGATCCCGGGCCTCCAGGATCACGCCCTGGGCCAAAGGCAGGCGCTAAACCACTGAGCCACCCAGGGACTCCCCTCTTTTTTTTTTTTTTTAAGGATTTTATTTATTTATTCATGAGAGACACACACAGAGAGGCAGAGACAGAGGCACAGAGAGGAGAAGCAGCCTCCATGCAGGGAGCCCGATGTGGGACTCGATCCCGGGACTCCAGAATCATGCCCTGGGCTGAGGGCAGGCGCTAAACCACTGAGCCACCCAGGTGTCTCATAAATAAAATCTTTAAAAAAAAAGAAAGAAAAACAACTCTCCTAAGAATATTACCAGTAGAGCTAACAACTGACAGCTAGAACCAGATACAGAAAAACTCCTCATTGACTAAAATGGACAGAAGAATCCATTCTTGACCACAAATGCTTTTGAAAATTTAGATCTTCCAAAATTGGATGCACTTACTCAATCAGTTACACAATGGCTGAGACAAAGGCCAGGAGCCTTTAATTGATGGATCAAATCGCGACAGCAAAATCTATACCGAATTGATGTCGATGAAAATAATTCCAGTAAGATTAAAATGGAATGAAAAAAATGGCTATGTGTTTAGCTGTACCATATAGGAAAAACTGAAAAATCTGATCAAGGAATTAAATTGGATGAAAAGAGTTAAAACAGGAAACCACTTTCTAAAAAAATCTTCAGTGCTGGTATGTTTTGGTTTAAAATGTTTGCATTCAAAACATCCTGGGGTCCAAATGTCCAGGTCAAAAGATCCTATGCCCCTCTGATGTTTTTGTACCACTCCCTCCCCTGCATAGGACACTCCAGCCACACTGGGCTCTTTCTCTCCCTGGAGCACAGCAATGTTCCTCTGACCTCAGGAGCATTCTCATACCCTGTTCTTTCTGCCTGGAGCACTCCTTTCCTCCTGGCTCCTACCTTATTTTTTTTTTTTTTAAGATTTTATTTTTTATTTTTATTTTTTAAAAAATTTTATTTATTTATGATAGTCACAGAGAGAGAGAGAGAGAGAGAGAGGCAGAGACACAGGCAGAGGGAGAAGCAGGCTCCATGCACCAGGAGCCCAACGTGGGATTCGATCCCGGGTCTCCAGGATCGCGCCCTGGGCCAAAGGCAGGCGCTAAACCGCTGCGCCACCCAGGGATCCCTTAAGATTTTATTTATTTATTCATGAGAGACACAGAGAGAGAGGCAGAGACACAGGCGGAGGGAGAAGCAGGCTCCCTGCAGGGAGCCCGATGTGGGACTCGATCCCCAGACCCTGGGATTGTGACCTGAGCCAAAGGCAACACCCAACCACTGAGCCACCCAGGCGTCTCCCTTCGCTGCCCTTCTTAAGATAGATTTCCTTCCTGCCTCCCCGAGCTCTTTCTTCTTCACCCTCTCTTATCCCCTCCTGAATTCCCAGGGCAAGCCTAGCAAGTACAACACATAGTAGGTGTTCAATACATATTTGTGGAATGAATGAATAAATCAGCGTCACGAGGGTGTGGGGCCGGGGAATGGGCTGGAGCTCACAAGGGCCTTTGAGAGAAAAAAGGGACAGGACAGAGATACAGTCTTCCACCTCTGCTCACCCCCCGCCCCCCTTACTCATGATTCCAAGTTCCAGAGAGCCCCATTAGCAGGAGAGAAGAGAGAAGACAATGTCAGACGTGTTTCACCTCTGCCCCTTGCCCAACTTCCCGAGGCTCAGGTCCTCGTGCCAACTGTACCCGCTGCCTCCCAGCCAGGCTGCCCCCACCACTGCCTGGCTCCCACTTTTGGCTGTGGGCTAGGCTATATGGGGAAGCTTCCTGACCTCCCCTCTAGCCTCCCCACCTCCACACCTCATCCTGAAGCCCCGGAATAGCTGTCCCAGACTCAACCAAGGGACAGTCGCATTCCCAATTAGCACCCAGATGGTTGAAACCATATCTAAAAGCTTCTCGTGTCCTTCTCCCCTCAGGAAGCTGCTAACTAGGACAGCAGATCTCAGAATGAGGTCACAAGAATGCTACCTGCCCCTACACTCCCTTTCCAACAGGAGACATGGGTGGGGAGCAGAGCCTCTTTTGGAGGCCAGTTAAGACAGAGGGGATGTGGGAGGGGGAGATGCAGGGAGAAGTGGGTTCTTTTTGCTCAAGCGGCAGGTTTGGCTCAAGCTGGTAAGGAGGCCTATCTGTGGGGAGTGAGGAGACCTGGTTTCAAGGCCAGACTCTGCCTCAGTGGGGATTTCCTTACCTCTTCAGGCACTCAGAGGGCAGGATGAGACAGTTCTGTATATAGTATGGTACCACGATCCAGGCATGGACCTTAGACTCCCAAGGAGATGGTTCTGGAATGGATCCTGGGAGGTCCCGAGCCCATTAGAGCATCATTTCTCTGTTCAAGTCTCACGCTAGCCACGACTCAAGCCTCAGCCATGAGAGTGGATTAGGCAAAGGGGCAGACTTCTCCCACTCTCCGAAAACCATACGGGATATGTTCCTCTTTGGGAACCCCCAAAGAACCCAAGGGTTCCAGTTCCTAATACCTTCCCTAGATGTTTCCCCTCCCCAAGGTGAGGGATGGGGGTGATAAGGAGTGTGGCTCACACCTGCCCATCCTGCCCATCCAGTGGGAGGGGTGGCTAGCATCAGGCCATCCGGGGAATCATGGACTGAGGTCAGGAGGACAAAGAAGAGGCAGGTGGGACCTGGGGGAGGGCAGTGAGGGTGGTGGGACGTGGCAGGCCAGGACTGGCCTCTTGCCAGGGCATCTGAACTGGGGAGAAGTGTCTGTGGGTTTGGGCCTCTCCCCACCCAAGGAAACCTTAGTCAAATAAACAGCCAACACAGCTGCTCCTGTGCTAGAGGCCAGGGCAGTGAGGAGAGGCCGGCTGAGGTGGGGATGCCTGGGGAGAGGGCAGGAAGGCTGAGCAGGCCTCTCACCCTGGGGGCAGTTGGCGGAAGAGTTTGGAACAGGGCGGGGAGCATGCTGGTGGTTTGGAGCAGGAAGCTTGGGCCTGGGGTGGGTGCTCTGCGCTTGGCTGCTTCGAGGAAAGGGAAAGTGTCAAGTCAGGCCCACTCTGATCACTGCCTCTTCTGAGGGAGACTCCAAGTCCCCAATACCCTTTCTTTGGCTCAGGGTCAATCAGATGAATCAGACAGACAAGGGGCTCTCGTCCTTGTTGCTCTGGACCTCCAGCCCTGCTCCCAGGCTATGACCCTGGGCCTTGTGGCTGAAGAAGAAGAAGTCTGGAGCCAAATCCCCCAAGTTCAGAAGTTCTCAGCAGAGGAACCGGGGGAGGCAGGCTGGCATCTGTCCTCTCCAGAACCTGATATTCCTCCTCCCCTCTTTTGCCTGGGAGGGGAGCGGCCCAGAAGTGAAGGCAGCACCACACCCCATGCTCTGTCCTTCTACACATGCAGAGACATTTGACTGTTCTGTTCCGGGGGGACACCTCCCGAGAGTATGAGAGAGTTCGGAGAGACACACATGCAGACTTAGTGGCAGAGATGGAGAGAGGTAAATACAGGAAGACAAACTCATAAGATGCCACACAATCAGGAGGCATAGAGCTGAGAAATAAGGAGAGAGACTGTATGTGTGGGGAAGTGTATGTGCGTATGCATGTGTGTGTGTGTACACATGCATGTGTGTGTGTGTGTGTGTGTGTGTGTGTGAGACAGAGATTGAAGGGCAGAGACACACAGAGGAAAAGAAAGAGGGGCACCTGGGTGGCTCAGTGGTTGAGCGTCTGCCTTCGGCTCAGGTCATGATCCCGGGGTCCTGAGATCGAGTCCCACATCGGGCTCCCTGCATGGAGCCTGCTTCTCCCTCTGCTTATGTCTCTGCCTCTCTCTGTGTGTCTCTCATGAATAGATAAATAAAATCTTCAAGAAAAAAAAGAGAGACTTAGAGAGGGACAGAGATGCTCCTCCAAAGAAAAGGAAAGAGAGAGAAAGACCAAAAAAGAGATGGCTTTTCTCTCCCCAGAGACTGGGAGAGAGGAGGGACGGATGGAAATGACAGGCATCAGAGCAGGGGAAGGCCCAAGCAGGGGACACAGGGACAGGCAGGCTGAGAGACTCAGGGCCTAGGGACACTCAGGACAGACTTGGAGGTGGGGGATGGAGGAGCTGAATGTCAATGCAATAGGGTTTGCAGGGAGTCCCGGGAGGGCACTGCTGCCGTCTTCTATCCCCTACACGAAGCACTGTAGGCGTCTGGCCCCCAGCCACCCTCAAGTCAGCCAACCCTTGGCCACTGAAGCTGGCAGGTCACCCAAGGTGAATGAAAAGTCACCGATCGGGGAGGGTGTGACTGTGGCTGCAGTGGAAGCCCTCGGGTGGCCCAGGTGCCCGTGTCAGCCTGGGCCAGTAGGGGCTCCATACCTAGAGATTGCACTTGGAGCCGGGTGTAGGGGGTGCAACTGTACACAGCGCCATCTGCGAGTTCACGTAGTGGGCATGTGTGCCGGGCTGCGCGAGGGTGTCTGAGTGTGAGTGTGGCTGTGTCCAGTTCCATCAAGTATACTTCCCGGCGCCAATGAGGCCAAGGCGGCAGGTTTCATCCTCAAAGAGCCCAATCGGAGTCAATGAGCGTCAGAGATGGCCACAAAGAGCCCATGCGTCTCTCTCCTCTGAACAGACGGTATGCCCAGGTGCCACAGGGCACTCAACGGTAGTTGAGACCAGTGTGCCATTCATGCCCACCAGGGATGACTCCCACTGTCCGGCCAGCTGGTCCCCACACTCCTCTCCAGCCAAAGCCCCAGATCCAGACTTATGGGAGGACC